>NC_138292.1:5952500-5962500 GCF_965601325.2 Salmo salar
CCTCAACACTCTCATCATGGATACAACACGTATGTACCAACTGACCTCAACACTCTCATCATGGATACAACACGTATGTACCAACTGACCTCAACACTCTCATCATGGATACAACACGTATGTACCAACTGACCTCAACACTCTCATCATGGATACAACACGTATGTACCAACTGACCTCAACACTCTCATCATGGATACAACACGTATGTACCAACTGACCTCAACACTCTCATCATGGATACAACACATATGTACCAACTGACCTCAACACTCTCATCATGGATACAACACGTATGTACCAACTGACCTCAACACTCTCATCATGGATACAACACGTATGTACCAACTGACCTCAACACTCTCATCATGGATACAACACGTATGTACCAACTGACCTCAACACTCTCATCATGGATACAACACCTAGGTGTCAACTTCACTCCAAATCTCTCTTATGGGAGTAGAACAGAATTACCAGCTATGAACATTGGATTTATTGGCAGTAGAAATGAAGAGGACATGTCATACTGTATGTTACACATTGAAACAGAAGAGCAGTGAGAAACCATAGAACCAATCATTCCAGTGTTGCTCCAGGCCACAGAGCAGGCCTCCAGCCCCCCCCCCCCCCAATTACCTTGGATGGCTGTTGTGGCTTACGACTGACTGGCCTATAGATCAGCTCAGCTCAGTGAAGACAAGGCATGCTTTCTCTCCTTTTGTCTGGTAAATGAAACCTTCCCCCCAGAGCTGCTCTCTGCCTGTGGGCTGAGCACCAGCCACAACTCATTTCACCTCCCTTTAGGTTGCATCCCAAATGGTAGCCTATTCCCTACATTTACAAGGGGGATAGGGTGTCATTTAGGACACGTCGTCAGCCCCTGCAGCACGACTGTCACTTAGAAGCAACAATAGTAGGCTAATGATGCAGGCCATTGGCAAGGCAATGAGGTGGGGAGAACTGGTCTGTTTAGGGACAGGAGATGCTCACTCGCTGCCAGGGATACAGATAGCTGCTCTCCTCCCAGGAGGAGGTTACACTGCTGCTGCAGCTGCTGCTACTGCTGCTATCACTCACCACAGAAAAACCTCCCTGGCTTATCCAAAAGAGAGGCATTGTTTAGGGACAGCATGGGAGAGGTAGGTGGACACTGGTAGGTGTGTGTGTGTGGATAGAGAGGTATGATGGATGTACCGTGATGATTTATGTGCTTGTCTCTCTGTGTATTCTAGTCCCCGTCCCCACCCAGCCACCGACACCACCACCCACGTCACCCCCCCTACCGACCATACCGCCCGCCAAGGAAGGTAAGAGAGAAGAGCTGCCACACACACTCTCCCCTGCTGTCCCCACCATAGTGTGACCTTTCTCAAACCCACACTACATCTCTGATGACAGCTCACCTTTACTTCAGCACACTGAGGTACCACAGATTAAAATATATATATAACTTTTATACCAGATGAACCACATTATACAATCACCAAACAAGTACCGGTACTTGGTGGTATTTATTCAGCTGAGGAAGAGTTTTTGGAGATAAATACAACTTTTTAAGTCTTCTTTCTTGAGGGGTATCCAGTATCTTATCAACTTTAAGTCTTGTTTCTTGAGGGGTATCCAGTATCTTATCAACTTTAAGTCTTCTTTCTTGAGGGGTATCCAGTATCTTATCAACTTTTTAAGTCTTCTTTCTTGGGGGGTATCCAGTATCTTATCAACTTTAAGTCTTCTTTCTTGGGGGGTATCCAGTATCTTATCAACTTTTTAAGTCTTCTTTCTTGGGGGGTATCCAGTATCTTATCAACTTTTTAAGTCTTCTTTCTTCAGGGGTATCCAGTATTTTATACATTTTTTAAGTCTTCTTTCTTGGGGATTATCCAGTATCTTATCAGCTTTTTAAGTCTTCTTTCTTGGGGAGTATCCAGGATCTTATCAAACATTTTCAGTGCGGCTCAGACAAGCAGCAGCTCCAGTCTGTACATATTTACACAGCATCTGCATGCATTACTTATTACATTAGCTGAGGCTTTTCTTCCTCCCTCCTCTACTGACCTTCATATACACACTACCAAATATTATAGGCAGACAGCCCCCTGGGGGTTTAAGTCCTGGTCCATTTTTAAATGAACTGTAATCATCAGATTTGTGATAAGTATAAGTTCTTCACAGGTTGAAATAAATGAGAAATAAGAACGTGGTTTTTACAGCACCATAATAGAGTGAAAACATCTTTAGCTTTTATCAATGTATTCACAGCAAAGTTCTCAAGGTCGTTTTTTCAGCGGGGATTAGTTGAATATTGCATTTTGGATATTATCTCTAGCTCCTAATAATAGTAGAAGTCAGAAGTACTCAACTTCTTCTCAATCGCATTGGAGGAGAAGGTTCGATGGGCGGGACCTTGGATCTTCTCCAATGCGTTTTGTGAATGAGGCGAGGATAGAGGGTGGGAGGAATCGGTTAAATCGATGAAAGACAAATTGAGAAAGAGCCTTGCACACTTCTATCCCCCCATGGTGCACTGCTGCCTGGCTGTGTATCAAGCCTTCCTCCCATCCTGTCGATACTTCCTGTCCGGTTTGATTAGAACCCTGCCATAAGAACCTTCCCTTAAGATCTCTCCCACTATTCTAAGAACTCTGCTATAATTCTAAGCACTTCAGACTTAACACATTTGTCCCACCTCTAGAGGTTTGTACCAGTCAATTTAATGTTATAATTCTAACTCTCTGGCTTGTTTAAACAAAGATCAACCAGGCCAGACATTCCTCTTGCCATTCCTCTACACTCTTAGAAAAAATGACCTATCTTTGATCCTAAAAGAGTTCTTCGGCTGTCTCCAAAGAACCCGTTTTGGTTCCAGGTAGAACCTTTTTGGTTCCAAGTAAAACCCTTTTGGTTCCAGGTAGAACACTTTTGGTTCCAAGTAAAACCCTTTTGGTTCCAGGTAAAACCCTTTTGGGTTCAATGTAGAACCCTTTTCACAGAGGGTTCTACCTGGAACCAAAAAGGGTTTCTACCTGGAACCAAAAAAGGTTCTCCAATGGGGACAGCCAAAGAACCCTTTTGGAACCCTTTTGTCTAAAAGTGTAGCCCAGTGTTTCTCAACCTTCTTTGTACCAGGCACCGACAAGCTATGGTCCTTCTTGTGCCAAGGACCGGCAAGCTATACTTCTTCCTAGCATTAGAGAACTGGCTAAATCAGCGTCAGCTTACTGTCTGAGAGACCGGCCAGCTCTAACCGTTCCTCACATTCTGAGAGACCGGCCAGCTCTAACCGTTCCTCACATTCTGAGAGACCGGCCAGCTCTAACCGTTCCTCACATTCTGAGAAACCGGCCAGCTCTAACCGTTCCTCACATTCTGAGAGACCGGCCAGCTCTAACCGTTCCTCACATTCTGAGAGACCGACCAGCTCTAACCGTTCCTCACATTCTGAGAGACCGGCCAGCTCTAACCGTTCCTCACATTCTGAGAGACCGGCCAGCTCTAACCGTTCCTCACATTCTGAGAGACCGGCCAGCTCTAACCGTTCCTCACATTCTGAGAGACCGGCCAGCTCTAACCGTTCCTCACATTCTGAGAGACCGGCCAGCTCTAACCGTTCCTCACATTCTGAGAGACCGGCCAGCTCTAACCGTTCCTCACATTCTGAGAGACCGGCCAGCTCTAACCGTTCCTCACATTCTGAGAGACCGGCCAGCTCTAACCGTTCCTCACATTCTGAGAGACCGGCCAGCTCTAACCGTTCCTCACATTCTGAGAGACCGGCCAGCTCTAACCGTTCCTCACATTCTGAGAGACCGGCCAGCTCTAACCGTTCCTCACATTCTGAGAGACCGGCCAGCTCTAACCGTTCCTCACATTCTGAGAAACCGGCCAGCTCTAACCGTTCCTCACATTCTGAGAGACCGGCCAGCTCTAACCGTTCCTCACATTCTGAGAGACCGGCCAGCTCTAACCGTTCCTCACATTCTGAGAGACCGGCCAACTCTAACCGTTCCTCACATTCTGAGAGACCGGCCAGCTCTAACCGTTCCTCACATTCTGAGAGACCGGCCAGCTCTAACCGTTCCTCACATTCTGAGAGACCGGCCAGCTCTAACCGTTCCTCACATTCTGAGAGACCGGCCAGCTCTAACCGTTCCTCACATTCTGAGAGACCGGCCAGCTCTAACCGTTCCTCACATTCTGAGAGACCGGCCAGCTCTAACCGTTCCTCACATTCTGAGAGACCGGCCAGCTCTAACCGTTCCTCACATTCTGAGAGACCGGCCAGCTCTAACCGTTCCTCACATTCTGAGAGACCGGCCAGCTGTAACCGTTCCTCACATTCTGAGAGACCGATCTTCTCCCAGTTTGACTGAAGTCTGTATATAGCTGGAGAATACACTAACTGAATATTAAAGGCACAGCGCAGTCAAAAATTTGATTTTCCAGTTTGTTATATATATTTCCACACTATGAGGTTGGAATAATACTGTGAAATTGTGAAAATGATGATAAAGCCATTTTAGTGTAAGAGCTGTTTGAACAGCTTGGTGGGATAGAGTTTTAGCCTGCCTGGTGACATCGTTAATAGACCAATAAGAAAGAGTGTTCCAAACCTCTCTGCCAATAACAACTACTGTAGTTTTCAGTTTTCCTCTCGCCACTCAGACAGATATATTGAGATAAAAATGGCTGCTTTGGACCTTTAATTAGCACGAAGAAAGATCTTATCTGTCTCTGTGTAGTAGGAAGTAGATAAAGCTTCTGGAGGAGACAGATAGTTAGATAGTTCATCACCACTCACCACCAGCTGGCCTGTTGTAATGAGACTGAAGGGTTGAGGCTTACCAGCTGGCCTGTTGTAATGAGACGGGAGAGTTGAGGCTTACCAGCTGGCCTGTTGTACTGAGACTGAAGTGTTGAGGCTTACCAGCTGGCCTGTTGTAATGAGACTGGAGAGTTGAGGCTTACCAGCTGGCCTGTTGTACTGAGACTGAAGTGTTGAGCATTACCAGCTGGCCTGTTGTACTGAGACTGAAGTGTTGAGGCTTACCAGCTGGCCTATTGTAATGAGACTGGAGAGTTGAGGCTTACCAGCTGGCCTGTTGTATTGAGACTGAAGAGTTGAGGCTTACCAGCTGGCCTGTTGTATTGAGACTGGAGAGTTGAGGCTTACCAGCTGGCCTGTTGTATTGAGACTGAAGAGTTGAGGCTTACCAGCTGGCCTGTTGTAATGAGACTGAAGAGTTGAGGCTTACCAGCTGGCCTGTTGTATTGAGACTGAAGAGTTGAGGCTTACCAGCTGGCCTGTTGTATTGAGACTAAAGAGTTGAGACTTACCAGCTAGCCTGTTGTAATGAGAATGAAGGGTTGAGGCTTACCAGCTGGCCTGTTGTATTGAGACTGAAGAGTTGAGGCTTACCAGCTGGCCTGTTGTACTGAGACTGAAGTGTTGAGGCTTACCAGCTGGCCTGTTGTATTGAGACTGTAGAGTTGAGGCTTACCAGCTGGCCTGTTGTATTGAGACTGAAGTGTTGAGGCTTACCAGCTGGCCTGTTGTATTGAGACTGAAGAGTTGAGGCTTACCAGCTGGCCTGTTGTAATGAGACTGGATAGTTGAGGCTTACTAGCTGGCCTGTTGTAATGAGACTGAAGAGTTGCGGCTTACCAGCTGGCCTGTTGTATTGAGAATGAAGAGTTGAGGCTTACCAGCTGGCCTGTTGTATTGTGACTGAAGAGTTGAGGCTTACCAGCTGGCCTGTTGTATTGAGACTGAAGAGTTGAGGCTTACCAGCTGGCCTGTTTGTATTGAGACTGAAGAGTTGAGGCTTACCAGCTGGCCTGTTGTATTGAGACTGAAGAGTTGAGGCTTACCAGCTGGCCTGTTGTATTGAGACTGAAGAGTTGAGGCTTCTGTTTCTGTGTTTGGAATTCTTCTCTAACCTAGTTCCATATCTCATTTCCCTCCTTCCTTCCTTCCCTCCTCCCTCCCTCCCTCCCTCCCTCCCTCCCTCCCTCCCTCCCTCCCTCCCTCCCTCCCTCCCTCCCTCCCTCCCTCCCTCCCTCCCTCCCTCCCTCCCTCCCTCCCTCCCTGCCTGCCTGCCTGCCTGCCTGCCTGCCTGGCTGCCTGCCTGCCTGCCTGCCTGCCTGCCTGCCTGCCTGCCTCCCTCCCTCCCTCCCTCCCTCCTTCCCTCCCTGCATCCCTCCCTCCTTCCCTCCCTACCTCCCTCCCTACCTCCCTCCCTGCCTGCCTGCCTGCCTGCCTGCCTGCCTGCCTGCCTGCCTGCCTGCCTGCCTGCCTGCCTGCCTGCCTGCCTCCCTCCCTCCTTCCTTCCCTCCCTGCGTCCCTCCCTGCCTCCCTCCCTCCCTGCATCCCTGCGTCCCTCCCTCCCTGCCTCCCTCCCTCCCTGCCTGCCTGCCTCCCTCCCTCCCTCCCTCCCTCCCTCCCTCCCTCCCTCCCTCCCTCCCTCCCTCCCTCCCTCCCTCCCTCCTCCTCCCTCCCTCCCTCCCTCCTTCCTTCCCTCCCTGCGTCCCTCCCTGCCTCCCTCCCTCCCTGCATCCCTGCGTCCCTCCCTCCCTGCCTCCCTCCCTCCCTCCCTCCCTGCCTCCCTCCCTCCCTCCCTCCCCCTCCCCCAGTCTGTAAAGCAGCCAAAGCTGACCTGGTCTTCTTGGTGGACGGCTCTTGGAGCATCGGAGACGACAACTTCCAGAAGATTATCCGCTTCCTGTACAGTACGATGGGAGCTCTGGATCTGATTGGTCCTGACGGCACACAGGTAAGACCAATGACAACTCGCTGGTCTAAAAGACCAATGGCTGGTCTAGTCCAGTACACACAGGTCAGGGTGAGGTTAGGTTCACAGGTCAGGGTGAGGTTAGGGTCACAGGTCAGGGTGAGGTTAGGTTCACAGGTCAGGGTGAGGTTAGGTTCACAGGTCAGGGTGAGGTTAGGGTCACAGGTCAGGGTGAGGTTAGGTTCACAGGTCAGGGTGAGGTTAGGTTCACAGGTCAGGGTGAGGTTAGGGTCACAGGTCAGGGTGAGGTTAGGTTCACAGGTCAGGGTGAGGTTAGGGTCACAGGTCAGGGTGAGGTTAGGTTCACAGGTCAGGGTGAGGTTAGGTTCACAGGTCAGGGTGAGGTTAGGGTCACAGGTCAGGGTGAGGTTAGGTTCACAGGTCAAGGTGAGGTTAGGGTCACAGGTTAGGGTCACAGACCAGGGTGAGGTTAGGGTCAAGGGTCAGGGTGAACTTAGGTTTAGATAAAGCCTGTGCCAACATCACCAAACAGAGCCACATCTAACCAGGTCCCAAGGGAGAGACCATTATGTTGGAATAGACTGGTGTCTAGACATTACAAACAGACCCACATCTAAACCAGGTCCCAAGGGAGAGACCATTATGTTGGAATAGACTGGTGTCTAGACATTACAAACAGAGCCACATCTAAACCAGGTCCCAAGGGAGAGACCATTATGTTGGAATAGACTGGTGTCTAGACATTACAAACAGACCCACATCTAAACCAGGTCCCAAGGGAGAGACCATTATGTTGGAATAGACTGGTGTCTAGACATTACAAACAGACCCACATCTAAACCAGGTCCCAAGGGAGAGACCATTGTGTTGGAATAGACTGGTGTCTAGACATTACAAACAGACCCACATCTAAACCAGGTCCCAAGGGAGAGACCATTATGTTGGAATAGACTGGTGTCTAGACATTACAAACAGAGCCACATCTAAACCAGGTCCCAAGGGAGAGACCATTATGTTGGAATAGACTGGTGTCTAGACATTACAAACAGACCCACATCTAAACCAGGTCCCAAGGGAGAGACCATTATGTTGGAATAGACTGGTGTCTAGACATTACAAACAGACCCACATCTAAACCAGGTCCCAAGGGAGAGACCATTATGTTGGAATAGACTGGTGTCTAGACATTACAAACAGACCCACATCTAAACCAGGTCCCAAGGGAGAGACCATTATGTTGGAATAGACTGGTGTCTAGACATTACAAACAGACCCACATCTAAACCAGGTCCCAAGGGAGAGACCATTATGTTGGAATAGACTGGTGTCTAGACATTACAAACAGAGGCCCATAGATCTTTATCAAGCCCCCTCTTTCAGACAGTTCACAGCCCATTACTGAGGAATTGGTGGGTTATTGACACAAGGCTGCATTACTAAAGTCCTCCGTATCCCCTTACTACTGTATTAGGGGCTGATGGGTAATGGAGGAATCTGAGCTGAGGTGCAGACGGTCCTGGCTACAGTAGTTAGGCTGTCAGACAGACAAATAGAAAAACAGACATAAGGAGAGTGAGAAGGGAAGCGGGACATTGAGGGAAGAGGAGGGACAGGGATAGATTCCTAAGGGGACATAAGGACAGTGAGAAGGGAAGCGGGACATTGAGGGAAGAGGAGGGACAGGGATAGATTCCTAAGGGGACATAAGGACAGTGAGAAGGGAAGCGGGACATTGAGGGAAGAGGAGGGACAGGGATAGATTCCTAAGGGGACATAAGGACAGTGAGAAGGGAAGCGGGACATTGAGGGAAGAGGAGGGACAGGGATAGATTCCTAAGGGGACATAAGGACAGTGAGAAGGGAAGCGGGACATTGAGGGAAGAGGAGGGACAGGGATAGATTCCTAAGGGGACATAAGGACAGTGAGAAGGGAAGCGGGACATTGAGGGAGAGGAGGGACAGGGATAGATTCCTAAGGGGACATAAGGACAGTGAGAAGGGAAGCGGGACATTGAGGGAAGAGGAGGGACAGGGATAGATTCCTAAGGGGACATAAGGACAGTGAGAAGGGAAGCGGGACATTGAGGGAAGAGGAGGGACAGGGATAGATTCCTAAGGGGACATAAGGACAGTGAGTAACAGAGACATCTGTTCTAAACATGTTGCAAAATAGTTGCTAAGATGCCAATGAAAGCGTGCATCCAGTATGCGACTATAAGTTCTGGATTCTTTATTGGCAACTTACACTGAACAAAATTTAAACTCAACATGTAAAGTGTTGGTCCCATGTTTCATGAGCTGAAATAGAAGATCCCAGAAATGTTCCATATGCACAAAAAGCTTATTTCTCTAAAACGTTGTGAACAAATGTGTTTACATCCCTGTTAGTGAGCGTTTCACCTTTGCCAAGATAATCCAGCCACCTGACAGTTGTGGCATATCAAGAAGCTGATTTAACAGCATGATCATTACACAGGTGCACCTTGTGCTGGGGACAATAAAAGACCACTCTAAAATGTGAATTTTTGTCACACAAGACAATGCCACAGATGTCTCAAGTTTTGAAGGAGTGTGCAATTGGCACGCTGACTGCAGGAATGTCCACCAGAGCTGTTGCCAGAGAATTGAATGTTCATTTCCTACCATAAACCGCCTCCAATGTCATTTTAGAGAATTTGGCAGGACATCCAACCGGCCTCACAACCGCAGACCACGTGTATGGCGTCGTGTGGTCGAGTGGTTTGCTGATGTCTCCGTTGTGAACAGAGTGCCCCATGGTGATGGTGGGGTTATGGTATGGGCAGGCATAAGCTACGGACAACAAACACAATTGCATTTTATCGATGCCTGTTTGAATGAACAGAGATACCGTGACGACCTCCTGAGGACCATTGTGAGGCCCATTTTTTTATGGTATCTGTGACCCCGTCATGTGAAATCCATAGATAAGGGCCTAATGAATTTATTTCAATTGACTGATTTCCTCATATGAACTGTAACTCAGTAAAATCTTTGAAATTGATGCATGTTGCATTTATATTTTTGTTCTGTATAGTTATTTTCTAAATTTTTAGAACAGATTCATGTTCAACATTCCAAATTATAAACAACCCCTAAACCCCCCCCCAGGCCAAAACACTGTTAGAATTATCTCTGGGTGTGATGAAGGCTTTTACACCTCTCTCTCTCTCTCTCTCGCTCTCTCTCCTCTCTCTCTCTCTCTCTCTCTCTCTCTCCTTTCTCTCTCT
>NC_138292.1:5965000-6142500 GCF_965601325.2 Salmo salar
TCTTGTTGTAAGTTTGGAGGCAAAGAAAGGAAACTGACGGCCAGGAATGAGCCTGAGGATTTATGTACAAGAAACACATTTCACACACGTCTGAGATGGACAGTATTTGATTGATGGTGTGATATTCCACTCAGGACCCTGGCAGCCGCACACACAAACAAACACACACACACAGTCTTCCACAACACTCTCCACAGTGATAGAGGCCAGCATGTCTTCATGCCTGGCTGGATGGATATTGTGATTCCAATTTGACCTCTGTTTAATATAATACCATGCTGAAACAGACATAACTCTCCCTGGTACAAGACTGATGTTCACTAGCTCTGCCTGTCATTCATCTTCACTGAAAGGCACTTTAATAAAGCTCACAGAGACAGCTGAGAGAAAGAGGGATGGAGAGAGAGAGAAGGGGAGAGAGAGAGGAGGGGGAGTTAAAAGGGAGTTAGAGAGGGAAAGGGAGAAAGAGATGGAGGGAGAGAGCAGGAGAAAGAGAGGGAGGAAGGGAGAAAGAGAGAAGGAGAGGGAGAGGGAGAGGGAGGGAGAGGGATGGATGGATGGCCGTCCAGCAAGCTGCTCAGCCAGCCTCTGTCTCCAAATTAGATGTTACAAAGTACCCTGGTAGTGCCTCAGTCATGCTCAGCCATGCAAGACATATTTTATTCAGAAACATCCCAGGGAGGCTGTTTTAAAAAGCTGCTATTACGGAATGACCTTAGACATCAGAGAGATATTAGACATGCACATTGGTAAAGAAAAAGAACTTGCAATGATCCCCACCTGCTTCTGCTCTGTTCGTCCTCTCTACGGACCGCTCCGATGCCCACAATAGGGCTAATGATCTAGGGCGATTTTTGTCTCTGTCAAGGTTTATGACTTACAATAGATAAGACAGGCTCCTCTTTGTTTAATGTGTCCTATCAGAGTTTCACATTTCCTCTATTAGCATCTCCTGAATGCAATAAATCAGTGGCAGGCAGCCCTGGTCCTGGAGGGCCGCAGGTTTGGGATTTAACCAACCAGGAAGACCAGGTGTGTTGAATTTAGGCTGATCAATTAGCTCAGTTAGTCAGGTGTGATGCTTAGTTGCGGCACTCCAGGAACAGGGTTGTCTACCCCTGACAGCCATTCATTAAACAGTCTAGCTAGATGAGTTATGATAGATATATTATTATTATTATTCATGTTATTATTGTTACTATTATTATTATTATAACTATTATTATTATTGTTATTATTATTATTATTATTACTAGTATTGTTATATTATTATTGTTGTTATTATTATTACTATCATTAGTATTGTTATTATTATTGTCATTATTATTACTATTAGTATTGTTATTATTAATACTATTATTATTATTACTACTATTATTGCTATTATTATTATTGTTATTATTAATATTATTATTTATGGTTATTATTTGTATTTGTATTATTAATGTTATTATTACTAATATTAATACTATTATTATTATTGTTATTAGTATTGTTATTCATACTAATATTAGTGGTATTATTATTCATGTTATTGTTACTATTATTAATAATATTATTATTATTGTTATTATTATTAATTATATTATTATTCATGTTATTATTATTGTTATTATTATTAATTATATTATTATTCATGTTATTATTATTGTTATTATTATTGTTATTCATACTAGTATTAGTGGTATTATTATTCATGTTATTGTTACTATTATTAATAATATTATTATTATTGTTATTATTATTAATTATATTATTATTCATGTTATTATTATTGTTATTATTATTGTTATTCATACTATTATTATTCATCTTATTATTATTATTTATTGCCCCTGATGTGCCTGTCTTCCCTATCCATCCACATATATGGTCTGATAGTCATCCATACATTAACAACAGGCTGTATAGATATATTCATCCATACATTAACAACAGGCTGTATAGATATGGTCTGATAGTCATCCATACATTAACAACAGGCTGTATAGATATGGTCTGATATTCATCCATACATTAACAACAGGCTGTATAGATATGGTCTGATAGTCATCCATACATTAACAACAGGCTGTATAGATATGGTCTGATAGTCATCCATACATGAACAACAGGCTGTATAGATATATTCATCCATACATGAACAACAGGCTGTATAGATATATTCATCCATACATTAACAACAGGCAGTATAGATATGGTCTGATAGTCATCCACACATTAACAACAGGCTGTGTAGATATAGTCATCCATACATTAACAACAGGCTGTATAGATATGGTCTGATAGTCATCCATACATTAACAACAGGCTGTATAGATATGGTCTGATATTCATCCATACATTAACAACAGGCTGTATAGATATGGTCTGATAGTCATCCATACATTAACAACAGGCTGTATAGATATGGTCTGATAGTCATCCATACATGAACAACAGGCTGTATAGATATATTCATCCATACATGAACAACAGGCTGTATAGATATATTCATCCATACATTAACAACAGGCAGTATAGATATGGTCTGATAGTCATCCACACATTAACAACAGGCTGTGTAGATATAGTCATCCATACATTAACAACAGGCTGTATAGATATAGTCATCCACACATTAACAACAGGCTGTATAGATATATTCATCCATACATTAACAACAGGCTGTGTAGATATGGTCTGATAGTTATCCATACATTAACAACAGGCTGTATAGATATGGTCTGATAGTCATCCATACATTAACAACAGACTGTATAGATATATTCATCCACACATTAACAACAGGCTGTGTAGATATATTCATCCATACATTAACAACAGGCTGTATAGATATGGTCTGATAGTCATCCATACATTAACAACAGGCTGTATAGATATGGTCTGATAGTCATTCATACATTAACAACAGGCTGTATAGATATGGTCTGATAGTCATCCATACATTAACAACAGGCTGTATATATATATATATATATGAATCTATACATTAACAACAGGCTGTATAGATATATTCATCCATACATTAACAACAGGCTGTATAGATATGGTCTGATATTCATCCATACATTAACAACAGACTGTAGATATGGTCTGATAGTCATCCATACATTAACAACAGACTGTGATGTGTAGATATGATCTGTGTCATTCCTATCCATAGAAATATAACTCTGTCCCTATCCATCCAGGCCGGGCCATTAAGCATGTGAAGGAATCTATCTTCACCTCAGAGGGAGGAGTGAGGAGGGGGGTTCCTAAGGTTCTGGTGGTCCTCACCGATGGCCGTTCCCAAGACGACGTCAACAAGGTCTCCAAGGAGATGCAGATGGAAGGTGAGTGGCATAGTATGAGTCCCAAATAGTGCCCTATTCTCTGTACTGTATAGTGCACTACTCTGGCCAAAAGTAGTGTGGGAATAGGGTGTTATTTTGGATAAAACCCATGTTTCTTCCTCTGAGGACAGTACACTATTCCATTGTATTATATTGTTGTAACAGAACTATTCATGGCTATCATACCAAAACAAAACTTAGAGAGAAATATGTTAGTGGTAGGAGGGTCACTTAGCAAGTCAGAGAGTGATAAGATAGGCCAATCAAATAGTTTCCTTGGAATTGTTTTGCTTTATTGCTGAAGAAAAACAAAATATTGTTTTAAAATCTTAACAATGGATGTCTTTGAAGGCTACATCATCTTTGCCATTGGCTTTGCTGATGCGGACTACGGAGAGTTGGTGAACATCGCCAGCAAACCCAGCGACAGACACGTCTTCTTTGTGGACGATTTGGACGCTGTCAAAAAAATTGAGGAGCAGCTGATCACTTTTGTGTGTGAGGCTGCCACTGCCAGTAAGTACTGCCAGAACTGAAGTAGCTGCCATTGGAAGAATGTTCCAGAACTGATATAATCTACTGTAGAATAGAGACAGATGGTAGGTTGGTCATGTGGTTTCCAGAACTGATATAATCTACTGTAGAATAGAGACAGATGGTAGGTTGGTCATGTGGTTTAATGGAATAGTTATTATTACAAAGCAGAGGATTCATCCACATTTAAATCAATCTTAATAAGAGGATCTTGATTCATGATGAAATGACAGTGATTCATATCCTAGTCATTATTTAACTAACCCTTTCCTCCATCTTATTTTAGCTTGTCCATCGGTTCTGATGAGTGGCAACACTATGGCAGGTAAACTATGTAAAACACATACAGCTTTTTACTGCTTTATAGTCATAGAATGTGTATCCATATTGAGATAAACCCCTCTCAATCTACAGCCAATATTGATTGTCTGATCCCACTTAGTCATTCACAGGAGAGACTCAGTGTCCCTGGCTAATGTCAGGAGCAGCATGTAGTCTGCCATGTGATTCTAGTTCAAATCCAGTCAGATAAAGTTACATACAGTCCAGGGTGTAGTGGAGGTATACGCCGTTTACCACCGTATTTTACACTGGGCATTGTGTATACTCACTTGTTAATCCCTACGATGCGTATCATAGTAGTGTAGTGGAGGTATACGCCGTGTACCACCGTATTTTACACTGGGCATTGTGTATACTCACTTGTTAATCCCTACGATGCGTATCATAGTAGTGTAGTGGAGGTATACGCCGTGTACCACCGTATTTTACACTGGGCATTGTGTATACTCACTTGTTAATCCCTACGATGCGTATCATAGTAGTGTAGTGGAGGTAAACGCCGTGTACCACCGTATTTTACACTGGGCATTGTGTATACTCACTTGTTAATCCCTACGATGCGTATCATAGTAGTGTAGTGGAGGTAAACGCCGTGTACCACCGTATTTTACACTGGGCATTGTGTATACTCACTTGTTAATCCCTACGATGCGTATCATAGTAGTGTAGTGGAGGTATACGCCGTGTACCACCGTATTTTACACTGGGCATTGTGTATACTCACTTGTTAATCCCTACGATGCGTATCATAGTAGTGTAGTGGAGGTATACGCCGTGTACCACCGTATTTTACACTGGGCATTGTGTATACTCACTTGTTAATCCCTACGATGCGTATCATAGTAGTGTGGTGGAGATATACGCCGTGTACCACCGTATTTTACACTGGGCATTGTGTATACTCACTTGTTAATCCCTACGATGCGTATCATAGTAGTGTAGTGGAGGTATACGCCGTGTACCACCGTATTTTACACTGGGCATTGTGTATACTCACTTGTTAATCCCTACGATGCGTATCATAGTAGTGTGGTGGAGGTATACGCCGTGTACCACCGTATTTTACACTGGGCATTGTGTATACTCACTTGTTAATCCCTACGATGCGTATCATAGTAGTGTAGTGGAGGTATACGCCGTGTACCACCGTATTTTACACTGGGCATTGTGTATACTCACTTGTTAATCCCTACGATGCGTATCATAGTAGTGTGGTGGAGGTATACGCCGTATCAATAAGGCTGATGGAACACATCAGAATGTTTAGCTTCAAATGTTGATCAACTTAAATTTCTTCCTATTTTAGGCTTTAAGCTGCTTTAAAGGGAGGCAAGACATGCCTCATGATATGAAGTAAAAGGTCCAGTTTTAAACAGTTAAGGAACAGGAAAAATATAGCGACGCTAATGACAGGCCTAACCATCTTCTGATAGATGGTAAGGCTTTGCCAAAAACCATCTCAATTAAATGTTACCTGCTACAAAGCAGCCTATGTCTACCTGGCAGAATGATATCAGGATTATTTACATCAATCCAGTGGCCATTTGTTTGGCAAACACCCATCTCATGTGCTGTAGAAACACACATTTTTCTCAGACCTCAAAAGCGGTCTCCTGATGTGGTTTAAGCATTGTTATGGGCTTAGAACATCCAATTCTGTTGTTTTTATATTAAGAAAGTGTGACTTTAAGAGCGAAAACCTGAAGGAGAAAAAAAAGATCTGAAACCTGTGAATTCCTGACTCAGTTGACAGCCTCATTTATCTGTTTCAATAGTAGACCTACGATTAGCCTACTGAACAGTACAGCTTGGGTTGGCCTGACTGTGAAAGACCAATATGAACAGTACAGCTTGGGTTGGCCTGACTGAAAGACCAATATGAACAGTACAGCTTGGGTTGGCCTGACTGTGAAAGACCAATATGAACAGTACAGCTTGGGTTGGCCTGACTGAAAGACCAATATGAACAGTACAGCTTGGGTTGGCCTGACTGTGAAAGACCAATATGAACAGTACAGCTTGGGTTGGCCTGACTGTGAAAGACCAATATGAACAGTACAGCTTGGGTTGGCCTGACTGAAAGACCAATATGAACAGTACAGCTTGGGTTGGCCTGACTGTGAAAGACCAATATGAACAGTACAGCTTGGATTGGCCTGACTGAAAGACCAATATGAACAGTACAGCTTGGGTTGGCCTGACTGTGAAAGACCAATATGAACAGTACAGCTTGGGTTGGCCTGACTGAAAGACCAATATGAACAGTACAGCTTGGGTTGGCCTGACTGAAAGACCAATATGAACAGTACAGCTTGGGTTGGCCTGACTGTGAAAGACCAATATGAACAGTACAGCTTGGGTTGGCCTGACTGTGAAAGACCAATATGAACAGTACAGCTTGGGTTGGCCTGACTGAAAGACCAATATGAACAGTACAGCTTGGGTTGGCCTGACTGTGAAAGACCAATATGAACAGTACAGCTTGGGTTGGCCTGACTGAAAGACCAATATGAACAGTACAGCTTGGGTTGGCCCGACTGTGAAAGACCAATATGAACAGTACAGCTTGGGTTGGCCTGACTGAAAGACCAATATGAACAGTACAGCTTGGGTTGGCCTGACTGAAAGACCAATATGAACAGTACAGCTTGGGTTGGCCTGACTGTGAAAGACCAATATGAACAGTACAGCTTGGGTTGGCCTGACTGTGAAAGACCAATATGAACAGTACAGCTTGGGTTGGCCTGACTGTGAAATACCAATATGAACAGTACAGCTTGGGTTGGCCTGACTGAAAGACCAATATGAACAGTACAGCTTGGGTTGGCCCGACTGTGAAAGACCAATATGAACAGTACAGCTTGGGTTGGCCTGACTGTGAAAGACCAATATGAACAGTACAGCTTGGGTTGGCCTGACTGAAAGACCAATATGAACAGTACAGCTTGGGTTGGCCTGACTGAAAGACCAATATGAACAGTACAGCTTGGGTTGGCCTGACTGTGAAAGACCAATATGAACAGTACAGCTTGGGTTGGCCTGACTGTGAAAGACCAATATGAACAGTACAGCTTGGGTTGGCCTGACTGTGAAAGACCAATATGAACAGTACAGCTTGGGTTGGCCTGACTGAAAGACCAATATGAACAGTACAGCTTGGGTTGGCCTGACTGAAAGACCAATATGAACAGTACAGCTTGGGTTGGCCTGACTGTGAAAGACCAATATGAACAGTACAGCTTGGGTTGGCCTGACTGTGAAAGACCAATATGAACAGTACAGCTTGGGTTGGCCTGACTGTGAAAGACCAATATGAACAGTACAGCTTGGGTTGGCCTGACTGAAAGACCAATATGAACAGTACAGCTTGGGTTGGCCTGACTGAAAGACCAATATGAACAGTACAGCTTGGGTTGGCCTGACTGTGAAAGACCAATATGAACAGTACAGCTTGGGTTGGCCTGACTGTGAAAGACCAATATGAACAGTACAGCTTGGGTTGGCCTGACTGTGAAAGACCAATATGAACAGTACAGCTTGGGTTGGCCTGACTGAAAGACCAATATGAACAGTACAGCTTGGGTTGGCCTGACTGAAAGACCAATATGAACAGTACAGCTTGGGTTGGCCTGACTGTGAAAGACCAATATGAACAGTACAGCTTGGGTTGGCCTGACTGAAAGACCAATATGAACAGTACAGCTTGGGTTGGCCTGACTGAAAGACCAATATGAACAGTACAGCTTGGGTTGGCCTGACTGTGAAAGACCAATATGAACAGTACAGCTTGGGTTGGCCTGACTGTGAAAGACCAATATGGAATTCATCATTTTAGGTTATTCAGAGTGAATGTCACTGTTTCTCCTAGGATTTTTTACACAGGGCGCCTTTCCTTCGCCGGGTGGGGAATAGGAAATACTATCCAGAGGGAGAGTGGTTGACAGAATGACATGATTATTACTATGTATATATCCAGCACCTAAACACTATTTACTACCATGGCACATTTTGTTGCTTGAAGATAAAATGTGTACCATTTTATTCTAGTATTCTAGTATCTCTATGGTTCTCAATGGTTCTCTATGGTTCTCAATGGTTCTCTATGGTTCTCTATGGTTCTCAATGGTTCTCTATGATTCTCTATGGTTCTCTATGATTCTCTGTTGTTCTCTATGGTTCTCTATGGTTCTCTGTTATTCTCTATGGTTCTCTATTGTTCTCTATTGTTCTCTATGGTTCTCTATGGTTCTCTATGGTTCTCAATAGTTCTCAATGGTTCTCTATGGTTCTTTATGATTCTCTGTTGTTCTCTATGGTTCTCTATGGTTCTCAATGGTTCTCTATGGTTATCTGTTGTTCTCTATGATTCTCCGTTGTTCTCTATGATTCTCTGTTGTTCTCTGTTGTTCTCTGATTT
Organism: Salmo salar; assembly: GCF_965601325.2. Taxonomy (NCBI): domain Eukaryota; kingdom Metazoa; phylum Chordata; class Actinopteri; order Salmoniformes; family Salmonidae; genus Salmo; species Salmo salar. The sequence goes on from NC_138292.1 coordinate 5,973,632, forward strand.
CTCTGTTGTTCTCTGATTTCTCTGTTGTTCTCTATGATTCTCTGTTGTTCTCTATGATTCTCTGTTGTTCTCTGTTGTTCTCTGTTGTTCTCTGATTTATCTGTTGTTCTCTATGATTCTCTGTTGTTCTCTGTTGTTCTCTGATTTCTCTGTTGTTCTCTATGATTCTCTGTTGTTCTCTGTTGTTCTCTGTTGTTCTCTGATTTCTCTGTTGTTCTCTATGATTCTCTGTTGTTCTCTGTTGTTCTCTGTTGTTCTCTGTTGTTCTCTGATTTCTCTGTTGTTCTCTATGATTCTCTGTTGTTCTCTGTTGTTCTCTGTTGTTCTCTGATTTCTCTGTTGTTTTCTATGATTCTCTGTTGTTCTCTGTTGTTCTCTGTTGTTCTCTGATTTCTCTGTTGTTTTCTATGATTCTCTGTTGTTCTCTATGGTTCTCTATGGAGTGGTTATAGCATAGATGTGTGCTCTGCTCCTTCCCTCCTTAGGCTTCAGGATGATGGACATGTTTGGCCTGGTAGAGAAGGAGTACAGTAACGTAGAGGGAGTGTCCCTGGAACCAGGCTCCTTCAACAGCTTCCCCTGCTACAGACTGCACAAAGACGCCCTGGTCTCACAACCCACCAAGTAGGTTCTACTAGGTTCTGTGTTTTGTCAGTGTGGTTGTCATGGCGATGAGAGGTAGAAGATCAGCTAGGGTCCACACTGAGCTCACTGAGCTCCACCTCTCTCCTCCAGTGTCCACTCTTGGCATATTATTCCTGGAATATACTCCAACAGCTTCCCCAAATGATAGGTTAGGTGGAAGCTTCCCTCTGATAGGTTAGGCGGAAGCTTCCCTCTGATAGATTAGGTGGAAGTTTCCCTCTGATAGGTCAGGTGGAAGTTTCCCTCTGATAGGTCAGGTGGAAGTTTCCCTCTGATAGTTCAGGTGGAAGTTTCCCTCTGATAGGTCAGGTGGAAGTTTCCCTCTGATAGGTCAGGTGGAAGTTTCCCTCTGATAGGTCAGGTGGAAGTTTCCCTCTGATAGTTCAGGTGGAAGTTTCCCTCTGATAGGTCAGGTGGAAGTTTCCCTCTGATAGGTCAGGTGGAAGTTTCCCTCTGATCAGGGGGGATTTTTCCTCTGTTAGTTGTAAGTTTCCCTCTGATAGGTCAGGGGGGATTTTTCCTCTGTTAGGTGGAAGTTTCCCTCTGATAGGTCAGGTGGAAGTTTCCCTCTGATAGGTCAGGTGGGAGTTTCCCTCTGATAGGTCAGGTGGAAGTTTCCCTCTGATAGGTCAGGTGGGAGTTTCCCTCTGATAGGTCAGGTGGGAGTTTCCCTCTGATAGGTCAGGTGGAAGTTTCCCTCTGATAGGTCAGGTAGAAGTTTCCCTCTGATAGGTCAGGTGGAAGTTTCCCTCTGATAGGTCAGGTGGAAGTTTTGCTATACAGAATCGCTTATACCCATCCAATCCTTTCAGATATACAGATGTGCCTATGCCTGGAGGAAGAGGTTGTTCCTGAACTGTCCTTGTCCTCTTCCTAGAGGGGCCTTCCTCATCCTCTATGGGAAACTTGTACTTCAAAACGCCAAGGGAGGGTGAAACCCAGTCGTTAGCAGGAGAGCTGTACTTTAAAACGCCAAGGGAGGGTCAACCCCAGTAGCTAGTAGGAGACTTGTACTTCAAAATGTCAAGGAAGGGTCAACCCCGCTTGCTAGCCGGAGACAAACACCAGAGCTCTTTGAAATAGCAGCCAGTTATTTTCAAGGTCCCTCAAACAATACAAAGTTTGGCCAATGAAAATCACTTAGAGGAATCTAATCACATGTGAAGTGGTGATGATTGTGTGTGTGTGTGTGTGTGTGTGTGTGTGTGTGTGTGTGTGTGTGTGTGTGTGTGTGTGTGTGTGTGTGTGTGTGTGTGTGTGTGTGTGTGTGTGTGTGTGTGTGTGTGTGTGTGTGTGTTGACAGATGTACCTCTACTCCTGCTGAGGATAATATTTAGTTTAGACTTCTACTTTAATCATGTTCAGAGGGGATTGTGTTCTTGCACTGGAGGGACTCAGCACCTCTAAATTATGTCTTCAGGGTGACCTGCAAACACCACGGCCCATATCCAAACATCACTCAGTCACATACTTGATCATGTATATAGTATATAATGTCATCAGAAGGCATTTGTTGTGTGAAGGTAAAATAAGCCAGCCAAATGAACTTCCCATTACTCTGCATCAGGTATCAGATATCAGGACTTCCCATTACTCTGCATCAGATATCACATATCAGGACTTCCCATTACTCTGTATCAGATATCAGAACTTCCCATTACTCTGTATCAGATATCAGGACTTCCCATTACTCTGTATCAGATATCAGGACTTCCCATTACTCTGCATCAGGTATCAGATATCAGGACTTCCCATTACACTGCATCAGATATCAGGACTTCCCATTACTCTGCATCAGGTATCAGGACTTCCCATTACTCTGTATCAGATATCAGGACTTCCCATTACTCTGTATCAGATATCAGGACTTCCCATTACTCTGCATCAGGTATCCGATATCAGGACTTCCCATTACTCTGCATCAGATATCAGATATCAGGACTTCCCATTACTCTGCATCAGGTATCAGGACTTCCCATTACTCTGCATCAGGTATCAGATACCAGGACTTCCCATTACTCTGCATCAGATATCAGGACTTCCCATTACTCTGCATCAGGTATCAGATATCAGGACTTCCCATTACCCTGCATCAGATATCAGGACTTCCCATTACTCTGCATCAGATATCAGGACTTCCCATTACCCTGCATCAGGTATCAGGACTTCCCATTACTCTGCATCAGGTATCAGGACTTTCCATTACCCTGCATCAGGTATCAGGACTTCCCATTACCCTGCATCAGGTATCAGGACTTCCCATTACTCTGCATCAGGTATCAGGACTTCCCATTACCCTACATCAGATATCAGGACTTCTCATTACCCTGCATAAGGTAACAGGACTTCCCATTACTCTGTATCAGATATCAGATATAAGGACTTCCCATTACCCTGCATCAGGTATCAGGACTTCCCATTACACTGCATCAGGTATCAGGACTTCCCATTACCCTGCATTAGGTATCAGATATCAGGACTTCTCATTACCCTGCATAAGGTAACAGGACTTCCCATTACTCTGTATCAGATATCAGATATAAGGACTTCCCATTACCCTGCATCAGGTATCAGGACTTCCCATTACACTGCATCAGGTATCAGGACTTCCCATTACCCTGCATTAGGTATCAGATATCAGGACTTCCCATTACCCTGCATTAGGTATCAGATATCAGGACTTCCCATTACCCTGCATCAGATATCAGGACTTCCCATTACACTGCATCAGGTATCAGGACTTCCCATTACCCTGCATTAGGTATCAGATATCAGGACTTCCCATTACCCTGCATCAGATATCAGATATCAGGACTTCCCATTACCCTGCATTAGGTATCAGGACTTCCCATTACTCTGCATCAGGTATCAGGACTTCCCATTACCCTGTATCAGATATCAGATATCAGGACTTCCCATTACTCTGCATCAGATATCAGGACTTCCCATTACTCTGCATCAGGTATCAGGACTTCCCATTACTCTGCATCGGGTATCAGGACTTCCCATTACCCTGCATCAGGTATCAGGACTTCCCATTACTCTGCATCAGATATCAGGACTTCCCATTACTCTGCATCGGGTATCAGGACTTCCCATTACTCTGCATCAGGTATCAGGACTTCCCATTACTCTGCATCAGATATCAGGACTTCCCATTACTCTGCATCAGATATCAGGACTTCCCATTACTCTGCATCAGATATCAGATATCAGGACTTCCCATTACTCTGCATCAGGTATCAGAACTTCCCATTACTTTATATTAGATATCAGATATCAGGACTTCCCATTACTCTGCATAAGGTATCAGGACTTCCCATTACTCTGCATCGGGTATCAGGACTTCCCATTACTCTGCATCAGGTATCAGGACTTCCTGATTGGAGAGGGTTAGGGTTAGGGTTACACTGGAGAGGGTTAGGGTTACACTGGAGAGGGTTAGGATTACACTGGAGAGGGTTAGGATTACACTGGAGAGGGTTAGGATTACACTGGAGAGGGTTAGGATTACATTGGAGAGGGTTAGGATTACACTGGAGAAGGTTAGGATTACATTGGAGAGGGTTAGGATTAGACTGGAGAGGGTTAGGGTTACACTGGAAAGGTTTAGGGTTACACTGGAGAGGGTTAGGGTTAGACTGGAGAGGGTTAGGGTTACACTGGAAAGGTTTAGGGTTAGACTGGAGAGGGTTAAGATTACACTGGAGAGGGTTAGGATTACACTGGAAAGGGTTAGGGTTAGACTGGAGAGGGTTAAGATTACACTGGAGAGGGTTAGGATTACACTGGAGAGGGTTAGGATTACACTGGAGAGGGTTAGGATTACACTGGAGAGGGTTAGGATTACACTGGAGAAGGTTAGGGTTACACTGGAGAGGGTTAGGATTACACTGGAAAGGTTTAGGGTTACACTGGAGAGGGTTAGGGTTAGACTGGAGAGGGTTAGGGTTACACTGGAAAGGTTTAGGGTTAGACTGGAGAGGGTTAAGATTACACTGGAGAGGGTTAGGATTACACTGGAAAGGGTTAGGGTTAGACTGGAGAGGGTTAAGATTACACTGGAGAGGGTTAGGATTACACTGGAGAGGGTTAGGATTACACTGGAGAGGGTTAGGATTACACTGGAGAGGGTTAGGATTACACTGGAGAAGGTTAGGGTTACACTGGAGAGGGTTAGGATTACACTGGAGAGGGTTAGGATTACACTGGAGAGTTTTAGGGTTACACTGGAGAGGGTTAGGGTTAGACTGGAGAGGGTTAAGATTACACTGGAGAGTGTTAAGATTACACTGGAGAGGGTTAGGAGTACACTGGAAAGGTTTAGGGTTAGACTGGAGAGGGTTAAGATTACACTGGAGAGGGTTAGGATTACACTGGAAAGGGTTAGGGTTAGACTGGAGAGGGTTAAGATTACACTGGAGAGGGTTAGGATTACACTGGAGAGGGTTAGGATTACACTGGAGAGGGTTAGGATTACACTGGAGAGGGTTAGGATTACACTGGAGAGGGTTAGGATTACACTGGAGAGTTTTAGGGTTACACTGGAGAGGGTTAGGGTTAGACTGGAGAGGGTTAAGATTACACTGGAGAGTGTTAAGATTACACTGGAGAGGGTTAGGATTAGACTGGAAAGGTTTAGGGTTAGACTGGAGAGCGTTAGGGTTAGACTGGAGAGGGTTAAGATTACACTGGAGAGTGTTAAGATTACACTGGAGAGGGTTAGGAGTACACTGGAAAGGTTTAGGGTTAGACTGGAGAGCGTTAGGGTTAAGGTTACACTGGAGAGGTTTAGGGTTGGGGTTACACTGATATGACTGTTTGAATTACAGTTTCCCATTACAGTGTAGGCATAGGATTTGCCAACCGCCATCTTGAACCATTCACATTATCTGGCTGCCAATTAAGTAACCCTGTCTGTCTGTCTGTCTGTCTGTCTGTCTGTCTGTCTGTCTGTCTGTCTGTCTGTCTGTCTGTCTGTCTGTCTGTCTGTCTGTCTGTCTGTCTGTCTGTCTGTCTGTCTGTCTGTGTCTCAGGTACCTCCACCCAGAAGGTCTGCCCTCTGACTACACCATCACCTTCCTGTTCCGCCTGCTACCAGACACCCCCCAGGAGCCCTTTGCATTGTGGGAGATCCTCAACAAAGACAATGAACCCCTGGTGGGGGTCATCCTGGACAGTACGTACAGTCTGTTCCTCATCACTTCCTGAACGCTGTCCCTGTGGTTTGAGTTCGGGTTAAGGTTAACCTGCATATCACATACTCTGCAATTGAGGTCTGTGGTTTACAAAAGTGTGTGGGCTGCAGGGTTAGTTTCCAGCTTTTGTGTGAGAGAGATATAGACTGAACACACAGAACAGAAGACCAAGGCAGTGGACTCTGGGATGTGGGCTTGTGGGTTTGTGTAGAATGTGCTGTCCCTAATTCTCTCTCTGTTTGCCTGTCTCTGTTTTTGTCTCTGTCAGATGGTGGGAAGACTCTGACGTTCTTCAACTACGACTACACGGGAGACTTCCAGACAGTCACTTTTGACGGGCCTGACATCAAGAAGATGTTCTATGGCAGTTTCCACAAGGTCAGCAGCCTAGTTCTTCCCCTAGATCATCCATGGCCTCTGGTCTAAAGTAGTGCACTATATAGGGACTAGGGTGCCATTTGGGACGTACCCTCAAACTTCAGGCCCTCCATCTGTATAATAAAGATGTTGCATGCCGACTACTCAAATAGAGAATTTATTAGAAGACTTGTCAGAAAATGATCCCAGAGAATGAATGGAGAAACAACCCAACCCCCCCTCCATCACAGTAGTCAAAGAGAGAGCACGCACACACACACACACACACACACACACACACACACACACACACACACACACACACACACACACACACACACACACACACACACACACACACACACACACACACACACCCTTTGTCGCAACAGTCAAAGAGAGAGCACACACACACAGACACCCTCTGTCGCAGTAGTCAAAGAGAGTGTGAGAGGCCGTCCATCAGACTCTCTTCTCATAGGCATTGTGTGCCTGGTTGTTCTGAGTCTTAATGTAACCCTGACCCTGACCCTAATCCTAACCCTGACCCTGACCCTAATCCTAACCCTGACCCTAATCCTAACCCTGACCCTGACCCTGACCCTGACCCTAATCCTAACCCTGACCCTAATCCTAACCCTGACCCTAATCCTGACCCTGACCCTGACCCTAATCCTAACCCTGACCCTAATCCTAATCCTGACCCTGACCCTGACCCTAATCCTAACCCTGACCCTGACCCTAATCCTAACCCTGACCCTAATCCTAATCCTGACCCTAATCCTAATCCTGACTCTGACCCTGACCATGACCCTAATCCTAATCCTAATCCTGACCCTGCCCCTGACCCTGACCATGACCCTAATAAAACATACACGTGTATAAAACAGTAGAATTCAGCACACAATAACAAAATAAACCTATTTAATAAAAACAATCACATTCAAGGTCCTCAGTTAGTAATGGAAACTGTCTGAGTGGCACCAGCACATCTAACTGTGGTGAACTCTGCAGATTGTTCCACAAATGAGTAGCAAAAACACTAAACGCAGATTTTCCCAAATCTATGGAGACTGGTGTTATCCATTCCTGAGAACAGGTTTGGTAACTGAGGATTCTTAATTTAATGAATGAAGTTACATATGAAGGGAGTTTCTGTCAGATTGCTTTGTAAATAAATCAAAGAGAATGTAGCTCTCTTCTTACAGACAGAGAGGTCCATCCCACATTTCATACAGACTACAATGATGAGTCCTAAAATGGTCCCCTGTGATAAAATGTATTGCTGAATGGTAGACGGCGTCCAAGGGTTTCAAAACAGAGGTTGCCGCATGCATGTAAACAATATCACCAGAATCCATTACAGGGAGAATTTTTCTCCTATTTTCATGATTTATTGATTTATTTTGATTAAAAAAAACAATCTTGGATCTTAGCTGCTTAGTCAGATTTTCTAAATGCGTTACGAAGGACAACTTGTCATCAATCCAGACACCCAGGTACTTATATTGAGAAACAAGTTCAATTTGGGCTCCATTTGTAGCGCAAATATGCAGGTCCTCAGGGTCAACATTTCATGACCTACAGAACAGCATGAGCTTGTTCTTACTTGAATTTAACACTAATTTAAGATCTGTAAGGGATTTCTGAATTGAATCAAAGTCGTGCTAAAGTTCATGAATGGCGTTCTGCCCTGAGGCGGCACAGGAATACAAAACTGTGTCATCTGCATAGAGATGAATGTTACAAGTATTAACAGTGTTTCCTATGTCATTAATATAGGTGAACAATAATGGACCTAAAATCAAACCCTGAAGAACACCTTTTTGAATCTCAAGAAATTCAGATTTAACCCCATCTGTTAAGATGGCCAGAGTTCTGTCACTAAAATAATTCAGATTTAACCCCATCTGTTAAGATGGCCTGAGTTCTGTTGCTAAAATAATTCAGATTTAACCCCATCTGTTAAGATGGCCTGAGTTCTGTTGCTAAAATAATTCAGATTTAACCCAATCTGTTAAGATGGCCTGAGTTCTGTTGCTAAAATAATTCAGATTTAACCCAATCTGTTAAGATGGCCTGAGTTCTGCTGCTCAGATAATTCTGAAATCATAAACAGGCTGTATATCCCAGGCCTATTCTTGATAACTTCTTCAGTAAAACAGAATGAGCAACAGTGTCGAACACCTTTGACAGGTCAATTAAATACCTACAGTTGAAGTCGGAAGTTTACATACACCTTAGCCAAATACATTTAAACTCAGTTTTTCACAATTGCTGATATTTAATCCTAGTAAAAATTCCCTGTCTTAGGTCAGTTAGATCACCACTTTATTTTAAGAATGTGAAATGTCAGAATAATAGTAGAGAGAATGATTTATTTCTGATTTTATTTCTTTCATCACATTCCTAGTGGGTCAGAAGTTTACATACACTCAATTAGTATTTGGTAGCATTGCCTTTAAATTGTTTAACTTGGGTCAAATGTTTCGGGTAGCCTTCTACAAGCTTCCCACAATAAGTTGGGTGAATATTGGCCCATTCCTCCTGACAAAGCTGGTGAAACTGAGTCAGGTTTGTAGGCCTCCTTGCTCGCACACGCTTTTTCAGTTCTGCCCACAAATATTCTATAGGATTGAGGTCAGGGCTTTGTGATGACCACTCCAATACCTTGACTTTGTTGTCCTTAAGCCATTTTGCCACAACTTTGGAAGTATGCTTGGGGTCATTGTCCATTTGGAAGACCCATTTGCCAAGCTTTAACTTCCTGACAGATGTCTTGAGATGCTTCAATATATCCACATAATTTTCGTTCCTCATGATGTCATCTATTTTGTGAAGTGCACCAGTCCCCCCAGCAGCAAAGCACCCCCACAACATGATGCTGCCACCCCCGTGCTTCATGGTTGGGATGGTGTTTTTCGGCTTGCAAGCCTCCCCCTTTTTTCCTCCAAACATAACGATGGTCATTATGGCCAAACAGTTCTATTTTTGTTTCATCAGACCAGAGGACATTTCTCCAAAAAGTACGATCTTTGTCCCTGTGTGCAGTTGCAAATCGTAGTCTGGCTTTTTTATGGCGGTTTTGGAGCAGTGGCTTCTTCCTTGCTGAGCGGCCTTTCAGGTTATGTCTATATAGGACTCGTTTTACTGTGGATATAGATACTTTTGTAGCAGTTTCCTCCAGCATCTTCACAAGGTCCTTTGCTGTTGTTCTGGGATTGATTTGCACTTTTCGCAGCAAAGTACATTAATCTCCAGGAGACAGAATGCGTCTCCTTCCTGAGCGGTATGACAGCTGTGTGGTCCCATGGTGTTTATACTTGCGTACTATTGTTTGTACAGATGAACGTGGTACCTTAAGGCATTTGGAAATTGCTCCCAATTGGAGGTCTACAATTGTTTTTCTGAGGTCTTGGCTGATTTCTTTTGATTTTCCCATGATGTCAAGCAAAGAGGCACTGAGTTTGAAGGTAGGCCTTGAAATACATCCACAGGTACACCTCCAATTGACTCAAATGACGTCAATTAGCCTATCAGAAGCTTCTAAAGCCATGACATCATTTTCTGGAATTTTCCAAGCTGTTTAAAGGCACAGTCAACTTAGTGTATGTAAACTTCTGACCCACTGGAATTGTGATACAGTGAATTATAAGTGACATAATGTGTCTGTAAACAATTGTTGAAAAATGACCTGTGTCATGCACAAAGTAGATGTCCTAACCGACTTGCCAAAACTATAGTTTGTTAACAAGAAATTTGTGTAGTGGTTGAAAAACGAGTTTTAATGACTCCAACCTAAGTGTATGTAAACTTCCGACTTCAACTGTATCAGTACATATCTACAGTACATATCTGGTTATAGTGTTAATGTGTTCAGAGGCTGTCTGCCTCCCTACAGTACATATCCGGTTATAGTGTTAATGTGTTCAGAGGCTGTCTGCCTCCCTACAGTACATATCTGGTTATAGTGTTAATGTGTTCAGAGGCTGTCTGCCTCCCTACAGTACATATCTGGTTATAGTGTTAATGTGTTCAGAGGCTGTCTACCTCCCTGCAGTACATTTCTGGTGTTCAGAGGCTGTCTGCCTCCCTACAGTACATATCTGGTTATAGTGTTAATGTGTTCAGAGGCTGTCTGCCTCCCTACAGTACATATCTGGTTATAGTGTTAATGTGTTCAGAGGCTGTCTGCCTCCCTACAGTACATATCTGGTTATAGTGTTAATGTATTCAGAGGCTGTCTGCCTCCCTGCAGTATATATATATGGTTATAATGCTGTAAACCCAAGGACTTTATCCTCACCTCACACACACACACACACACACACACACGCGCACACACACACACACACACACACACACACACACACACACACACACACACACACACACACACACACACACACACACACACACACACACACACACACACACACACACACACACACACACACACACGCGGTCACGGTCTCCCCTCAGACTGGATGACAGGTGTATTGTGCAGCAACAGACATGTCCTGCTGGATTGTCCTCACTTCACTCCAGGTGTCTTCACATGGTCATCCCTATGCCACCGTCTCACACAGAGGATCCCCTGTCATTATGGAGGAAAAGTGGACATATGTTTCTGAATGGTGCTACTTCCTGTCAGCTTGGATACAGTAACAGACTGAACTGTGATATCTATCTGAGGGTGATGTTATATCCAGACTACAGTAATGTAACAGACTGAACTGTGATATCTATCTGAGGGTGATGTTATATCCAGACTACAGTAATGTAACAGACTGAACTGTGATATCTATCTGAGGGTGATGTTATATCCAGACTACAGTAATGTAACAGACTGAACTGTGATATCTATCTGAGGGTGATGTTATATCCAGACTACAGTAATGTAACAGACTGAACTGTGATATCTATCTGAGGGTGATGTTATATCCAGACTACAGTAATGTACCAGACTGAACTGTGATATCTATCTGAGGGTGATGTTATATCCAGACTACAGTAATGTAACAGACTGAACTGTGATATCTATCTGAGGGTGATGTTATATCCAGACTACAGTAATGTAACAGACTGAACTGTGATATCTATCTGAGGGTGATGTTATATCCAGACTACAGTAATGTAACAGACTGAACTGTGATATCTATCTGAGGGTGATGTTATATCCAGACTACAGTAATGTAACAGACTGAACTGTGATATCTATCTGAGGGTGATGTTATATCCAGACTACAGTAATGTAACAGACTGAACTGTGATATCTATCTGAGGGTGATGTTATATCCAGACTACAGTAATGTAACAGACTGAACTGTGATATCTATCTGAGGGTGATGTTATATCCAGACTACAGTAATGTAACAGACTGAACTGTGATATCTATCTGAGGGTGATGTTATATCCAGACTACAGTAATGTAACAGACTGAACTGTGATATCTATCTGAGGGTGATGTTATATCCAGACTACAGTAATGTACCAGACTGAACTGTGATATCTATCTGAGGGTGATGTTATATCCAGACTACAGTAATGTAACAGACTGAACTGTGATATCTATCTGAGGGTGATGTTATATCCAGACTACAGTAATGTAACAGACTGAACTGTGATATCTATCTGAGGGTGATGTTATATCCAGACTACAGTAATGTAACAGACTGAACTGTGATATCTATCTGAGGGTGATGTTATATCCAGACTACAGTAATGTAACAGACTGAACTGTGATATCTATCTGAGGGTGATGTTATATCCAGACTACAGTAATGTACCAGACTGAACTGTGATATCTATCTGAGGGTGATGTTATATCCAGACTACAGTAATGTAACAGACTGAACTGTGATATCTATCTGAGGGTGATGTTATATCCAGACTACAGTAATGTAACAGACTGAACTGTGATATCTATCTGAGGGTGATGTTATATCCAGACTACAGTAATGTACCAGACTGAACTGTGATATCTATCTGAGGGTGATGTTATATCCAGACTACAGTAATGTAACAGACTGAACTGTGATATCTATCTGAGGGTGATGTTATATCCAGACTACAGTAATGTAACAGACTGAACTGTGATATCTATCTGAGGGTGATGTTATATCCAGACTACAGTAATGTAACAGACTGAACTGTGATATCTATCTGAGGGTGATGTTATATCCAGACTACAGTAATGTAACAGACTGAACTGTGATATCTATCTGAGGGTGATGTTATATCCAGACTACAGTAATGTAACAGACTGAACTGTGATATCTATCTGAGGGTGATGTTATATCCAGACTACAGTAATGTAACAGACTGAACTGTGATATCTATCTGAGGGTGATGTTATATCCAGACTACAGTAATGTAACAGACTGAACTGTGATATCTATCTGAGGGTGATGTTATATCCAGACTACAGTAATGTAACAGACTGAACTGTGATATCTATCTGAGGGTGATGTTATATCCAGACTACAGTAATGTAACAGACTGAACTGTGATATCTATCTGAGGGTGATGTTATATCCAGACTACAGTAATGTACCAGACTGAACTGTGATATCTATCTGAGGGTGATGTTATATCCAGACTACAGTAATGTAACAGACTGAACTGTGATATCTATCTGAGGGTGATGTTATATCCAGACTACAGTAATGTAACAGACTGAACTGTGATATCTATCTGAGGGTGATGTTATATCCAGACTACAGTAATGTAACAGACTGAACTGTGATATCTATCTGAGGGTGATGTTATATCCAGACTACAGTAATGTACCAGACTGAACTGTGATATCTATCTGAGGGTGATGTTATATCCAGACTACAGTAATGTAACAGACTGAACTGTGATATCTATCTGAGGGTGATGTTATATCCAGACTACAGTAATGTAACAGACTGAACTGTGATATCTATCTGAGGGTGATGTTATATCCAGACTACAGTAATGTAACAGACTGAACTGTGATATCTATCTGAGGGTGATGTTATATCCAGACTACAGTAATGTACCAGACTGAACTGTGATATCTATCTGAGGGTGATGTTATATCCAGACTACAGTAATGTAACAGACTGAACTGTGATATCTATCTGAGGGTGATGTTATATCCAGACTACAGTAATGTAACAGACTGAACTGTGATATCTATCTGAGGGTGATGTTATATCCAGACTACAGTAATGTAACAGACTGAACTGTGATATCTATCTGAGGGTGATGTTATATCCAGACTACAGTAATGTAACAGACTGAACTGTGATATCTATCTGAGGGTGATGTTATATCCAGACTACAGTAATGTAACAGACTGAACTGTGATATCTATCTGAGGGTGATGGGGATGATGTGCTGTCCTGAGTGTCTGTGACATTATGATTTTATTTCTGTATTATGTGGGTTAAATTTCTAGCTTCTAGTTTCTAGTTTATTAGCATAAAAATGCTTTGTTCAGTCTCCCAGTGTTTCTGAGGCAGAGGCAGGGTCTATGTAGTGTTTGATTTGGTAACTGGTATTAGGGACCACATTTCTCAGTCTGCTGCTGTGGCTGGTAAGGCAAGGCAGCCGGGGTCTTAGTGTTTATCTGCCTGCCTTCCCTCCATCTGAAACTCATTTACACAATCTAAATCCACTGGGACAGAGAATTGCCACTCTGAATATTGCTGACCCCAGAAATAATGTCCTGGGTAGTTATTACAGTTTTTAAACTAAGCCCTCTCTCTGTTTCTCTCTCTCTGTTTCTCTCTCTCTCTGTTTCTCTCTCTCTGTTTCTCTCTCTCTGTTTCTCTCTCTCTCTGTTTCTCTCTCTCTCTGTTTCTCTCTCTCTGTTTCTCTCTCTCTCTGTTTCTCTCTCTCTCTGTTTCTCTCTCTCTGTTTCTCTCTCTGTTTCTCTATCTCTGTTTCTATCTCTGTTTCTCTCTCTCTGTTTCTCTCTCTCTGTTTCTCTCTCTCTGTTTCTCTATCTCTGTTTCTCTATCTCTGTTTCTCTCTCTCTGTTTCTCTCTCTCTGTTTCTCTCTCTCTCTGTTTCTCTCTCTCTGTTTCCCTCTCTCTGTTTCTCTCTCTCTGTTTCTCTCTCTGTTTCTCTCTCTCTGTTTCTCTCTCTGTTTCTCTCTCTCTGTTTTTCTCTCTCTGTTTCTCTCTCTCTGTTTCTCTCTCTGTTTCTCTCTCTGTTTCTCTCTCTCTGTTTCTCTCTCTCTGTTTCTCTCTCTGTTTCTCTCTCTCTGTTTCTCTCTCTCTGTTTCTCTCTCTGTTTCACTCTCTCTGTTTCTCTCTCTCTGTTTCTCTCTCTCTGTTTCTCTCTCTCTGTTTCACTCTCTGTTTCACTCTCTGTTTCTCTCTCTCTGTTTCTCTCTCTCTCTGTTTCTCTCTCTCTGTTTCTCTCTCTCTGTTTCTCTCTCTGTTTCTTTCTCTCTCTGTTTCTCTCTGTTTCTCTCTCTCTGTTCTCTCTCTCTGTTTCTCTCTCTGTTTCTCTCTCTCTGTTTCTCTCTCTGTTTCTCTCTCTGTTTCTCTCTCTCTGTTTCTCTCTCTCTGTTTCTCTCTCTCTGTTTCTCTCTCTGTTTCTCTCTCTGTTTCTCTCTCTGTTTCTCTCTCTCTGTTTCTCTCTCTGTTTCTCTCTCTGTTTCTCTCTCTGTTTCTCTCTCTCTGTTTCTCTCTCTGTTTCTCTCTCTGTTTCTCTCTCTGTTTCTCTCTCTCTGTTTCTCTCTCTCTGTTTCTCTCTCTGTTTCTCTCTCTGTTTCTCTCTCTGTTTCTCTCTCTCTGTTTCTCTCTCTGTTTCTCTCTCTCTGTTTCTCTCTCTGTTTCTCTCTCTGTTTCTCTATCTCTGTTTCTCTCTCTCTGTTTCTCTCTCTCTGTTTCTCTCTCTCTGTTTCTCTCTCTCTGTTTCTCTCTCTCTGTTTCTCTCTCTGTTTCTCTCTCTCTGTTTCTCTCTCTGTTTCTCTCTCTGTTTCTCTATCTCTGTTTCTCTCTCTCTGTTTCTCTCTCTCTGTTTCTCTCTCTCTGTTTCTCTCTCTCTGTTTCTCTCTATCTCTCCTCTCTCTCTCTTTCTCTCTCTCTGTCTCGATTCAATTCAATTCAAATAGCTTTATTTACATGGAAACATTGTCAAAGCAAGTGAAATAGACAATAAACAAAAGTGAAATAAACAATAAAAATGAACAGTAAACATTACACATTACACACAAAAGTTACTCTCTCTCTGTGTGTGTGTGTCTGTCTCTGTCTCTCTGTGTCTCTCTCTGTGTCCGTCTCTGTCTCTCTGTGTCTATCTCTCTCTCGCTGTCTCTCTCTCTCTCTCTCGCTGTCTCTCTCTCTCTGTCTCTGTCTCTCTCTCTCTCTCTCTCTCTCTCTCTCTCTCTCTCTTTCTGATAACATGTGTCTGAGGAAATAAGGTTATTGGGGATTTCTGCAGATTGTATAACTCAGCCCTTACTTATAGGGTTAATCAGTAATTCAGTTCTCAGCCAACTTTAATGGCAGCTCTGCCACTTTTGCTATAAATCTTAGGGATGGGACTGGATAAATGTACAATAAGTAACCCCTCTCAAATACTGAGATGTAAGAAATGGATGCAAGGACTTTTAAAATGACCTTTGAACAGCAGTAACTATTGCAGATTGCACCTTTAAGTATTGTAGTGTGGGGGTGGAGGTGGGGTCCAATTGGTGTTATGGTAACAGCTAAAGTATTCCATATCCTCTTTAAATGGCTAATGGGGGGGAGTAAAAAATGTGCTGATTCAGAACTCTCTCCTTCATGCATTTCTCTTCTAGAACATTTGGTGTCAAGGTGGCAATGTTTAGAATACATTGAGATGGATTCTGCTGATACAACCACTTTTAATACCAGCATACATTACAGTAAAGCATGGCTAGTTTACATCACACATAGTTGAGGTATTATCCTATAAAACTAGCTGAAGCAGAATCATTTAAGAGATGGATGCTGAAATAAAACCTGTGTAGACTACGCCACCGTTGATGAGTGGATGGGATTCTCATATTGGACTGTCTGTATTTAGTCTCTAAGACAAGAAGTCTAATGAAGCATATTGTTTTCTACCACTCTGAAGGGATACCGTACTGAAGAAGTCTAATGAAGGGTATTGTTTTCTACCACTCTGAATTGATACCGTAGTGAAGAAGTCTAATGAAGCATATTGTTTTCTACCACTCTGAAGTGATACTGTACTGAAGAAGTCTAATGAATCATATTGTTTTCTACCACTCTGAAGTGATACCGTACTGAAGAAGTCTAATGAAGGGTATTGTTTTCTACCACTTTGAAGGGATACCGTACTGAAGAAGTCTAATGAAGGGTATTGTTTTCTACCACTCTGAAGTGATATCGTACTGAAGAAGACTAATGAAGGGTATTGTTTTCTACCACTCTGAAGTGATACCGTACTGAAGAAGTCTAATGAAGGGTATTGTTTTCTACCACTCTGAAGTGATACCATACTGAAGAAGTCTAATGAAGGGTATTGTTTTCTACCACTCTGAAGTGATACCGTACTGAAGAAGTCTAATGAAGGGTATTGTTTTCTACCACTCTGAAGTGATACCATACTGAAGAAGTCTAATGAAGGGTATTGTTTTCTACCACTCTGAAGTGATACCGTACTGAAGAAGTCTAATGAAGGGTATTGTTTTCTACCACTCTGAAGTGATACCGTACTGAAGAAGTCTAATGAAGGGTATTGTTTTCTACCACTCTGAAGTGATACCATACTGAAGAAGTCTAATGAAGGGTATTGTTTTCTACCACTCTGAAGTGATACCATACTGAAGAAGTCTAATGAAGGGTATTGTTTTCTACCACTCTGAAGTGATACCGTACTGAAGAAGTCTAATGAAGGGTATTGTTTTCTACCACTCTGAAGTGATACCGTACTGAAGAAGTCTAATGAAGGGTATTGTTTTCTACCACTCTGAAGTGATACCATACTGAAGAAGTCTAATGAAGGGTATTGTTTTCTACCACTCTGAAGTGATACCGTAGTGAAGAAGTCTAATGAAGGGTATTGTTTTCTACCACTCTGAAGTGATACCGTACTGAAGAAGTCTAATGAAGGGTATTGTTTTCTACCACTCTGAAGTGATACCATACTGAAGAAGTCTAATGAAGGGTATTGTTTTCTACCACTCTGAAGTGATACCATACTGAAGAAGTCTAATGAAGGGTATTGTTTTCTACCACTCTGAAGTGATACCGTAGTGAAGAAGTCTAATGAAGGGTATTGTTTTCTACCACTCTGAAGTGATACCATACTGAAGAAGTCTAATGAAGGGTATTGTTTTCTACCACTCTGAAGTGATACCGTAGTGAAGAAGTCTAATGAAGGGTATTGTTTTCTACCACTCTGAAGTGATACCATACTGAAGAAGTCTAATGAAGGGTATTGTTTTCTACCACTCTGAAGTGATACCGTACTGAAGAAGTCTAATGAAGGGTATTGTTTTCTACCACTCTGAAGTGATACCGTACTGAAGAAGTCTAATGAAGGGTATTGTTTTCTACCACTCTGAAGTGATACCATACTGAAGAAGTCTAATGAAGGGTATTGTTTTCTACCACTCTGAAGTGATACCGTACTGAAGAAGTCTAATGAAGGGTATTGTTTTCTACCACTCTGAAGTGATACCGTACTGTACTCCATCGGTTTCCTGTTTTTTTCCTCTGTGAGTTATTGTCAGTCCCATAAAGTGGAGAAGGCTGTTTTGTAAGAGGATGCAAAATGCACTCTGCCTATCTGCTGTAATAGAAAACCCCATCAGTCCACACACGGTTAGAAATCCAGAGATGAAAAACAGGGATATCTCAAATGGAAAAAGCAAGCAAACAAATGAACCGCTGCGTATTGCAGTAGAGAGGAGCGAGGAGGAACGGAGGGGATGTCAGTGACACTTGCCGTTCGTATTAAAAACACAGCTAGCGCGCTGGATGAAATAGGCTAATACATCATGTTGGCACTCGAATTATAACACAATTGATCAGAGGACCCATCTGACCCGCGGGACAGAGAGTGTGTGTGTGTGTCTCCTCTCCACTTCTCCTATCTCTCCTCTCTACTTCTTATTCTCCTCTCTTCACCGTCTCCTCCGTCCCTGTCCTGAATATCATCATCAAGGCCATGGGGTTCATCCCTTAAACTACCCTCCCTATTCATAGACACTCTCAGACAGACAGACAGACAGACAGACAGATCCACAGCAGAGATACTGTCCCCATGACGCTGGTCAGACTGTGAATAAACACTGTTTGATTAATGGGCTTCGTCCCAAATGAGCACCCTGTTCCCTATGTAGAGCCTCATTGGCTCTGGTCAAAAGCATTGCACTATATAGGGAATAGGGTACTGTTTCAGATGCATCCCAGGCCTTGTGGATGCAGTGGTTGTTGGTAGACTGTTGAACTTTTTGTTGTTCGGGCAAAACATTTTTTGTTCAGGCAATTGGTGGTTTGAAAAATGGTCTTGTAATTGTCTTTAGCTGAGAAGGAGGTTGATATGCTGTCTGTGTGTTGGGTTAAGTATGTCTCTAAACCCACAACAGTAGTCCTGGGTAGTGTCCCAAATGGCACCCTATTCCCTATATAGTGTAATGGGCTCTGGTCAAAAGTAGTGCACGATATAGGGCATAGGGTGCCATTTGGAACTGAACCCTGGATCCAACCGTGCAACACAGGCAGGCAGGCAGCTAGGCTTTGACAGTCTCTGACATATATAAACACAACCAGACCCAGTGAACTGGAGAAAATAGTTTCACTCCAAGAAGCCATTAAAACGACCGTATAAGAGTATTACACACGTCACAGACCGGCCAAATGGATTCTGTTTCTGACGCACAAATATCAACTCTGTCTAACTTCAGATTAGCCTCACCTTGTTACTGTGGGAGCTGAGATGTACTTTTCACTGGAAATGTTATGCTTGAATCTCAAATTGCACCCTATTCCCTATGTCGTGCATTACTTTTGACCAGGGCCCATTAGGTAGTGGTCAAAAGTAGGGCACTATTTAGGGAATAGGGTAACATTTGGGATGCGGCCATTATGATTGCAATTCTCTCACCTGACAGACTTACGGTTGTAACTCAGCTTTGTACCCCTGAACAGCAGAGGAGCCTGTCTGGGAAACCTGTGATTTATTGTGAATTGCTACAATACATTGTGACAAGGAGAAAGTTGATAGTTGCGTATGGCAGGTAAATCTTGAAGTCATTTATGAGATACCCTACCGGTCAAAAGTTTTAGAACACCTACTCATTCAAGGGTTTTTCTTTATTTTTTACTATTTTCTACATTGTAGATTAATAGTGAAGACATCAAAACTATGAAACAACACATATGGAATCATGTAGTAACCAAAAAAGTGTTAAACAAATCAAAATATATTTTATATTTGTCACGTCCTGACCAGTAGAGGGTGTAGTTGGGTCAGGACGTGGCAGAAGGGAGTGTGTGTTTTTTATTGTTTCATTGATTTTGGCCGTGTGACTTCCAATCAAGCACAGCTGTAGAGGGTTGTGGTTGATTGGGAGTCACACATAAGGAGTATGTTTTTCCTTTGGGTTTTGTGGGTAATTGTTTCTTGTTTAGTGTGGTTGCACCTGACAGCACTGTTGGCTGTCAGTTTCCTTGTTTTTGTTTTTGTATAGTGTTCTTTCCAATTAAATTGAAGGATGAATACTAACTCTGCTGCATTTTGGTCCTTTCCTGAAGACAGCCCTTACAATATTTCAGATTCTTCAAATAGCCATCCTTTGCCTTGATGACAGCTTTGCACACTCTTGGCATTCTTTCAACCAGCTTCATTAGGTACTCACCTGGAATGCATTTCAATTAACAGGTGTGCTTTCTTAAAAGACAATTTGTGGAATTTATTTCCTTCTTAATGCGTCTGAGCCAATCAGTTGTGTTGTGACAAAATAGGGGGGTATACAGAAGATAGCCCTATTTGGTAAAAGACCAAGTCCATATTATGGCAATAAAAGCTCAAATAAGCAAAGAGAAACGACAATCCGTTACTTTAAGACATGAAGGTCAGTCAGTACGGAAAATGTCAAGAACTTTGAAAGTTTCTTCAAATGCAGTCACAAAAACCATCAAGCGATATGATGAAACTGTCTCTCATGAGGACCGCCACAGGAATGGAAGACCCAGAGTTACCTCTGCTGCAGAGGATAAGTTCATTAGAGTTACCAGCCTCAGAAATTGCAGCCCAAATAAATACTTCATAGAGTTCAGTAACAGACACATCTCAACATCAATTGTTCAGAGAAGACTGCGTGAATCAGGCCTTCATGGTCAATTTGCTGCAAGGAAACCACTACTAAAGGACACCAATAAGAAGAAAACTTGCTTGGGCCAAGAAACACGAACAATGGACGTTAGACCGGTGGAAATCTGTCCTTTGGTCTGGAGTCCAAATTTGAGATTTTTGGTTCCAAGCGTCATGTCTCTGTAAGACACAATGTGGGTGAACGGATGATCTCTGCGTGTATTTCCCACCGTAAAGCATGGAGGAGGAGGTGTTATGGTGTGGGGGTGCTTTGCTGGTGACACTGTCTGTGATTTCTTTAGAGGTCAAGGCAAACTTAACCAGCATGGCTACCACAGCATTCTGCAGCGATACACCATCCCATCTGGTTTGGGCTTAGTGGGACTATCATTTGTTTTTCAACAGGACAATGACCCAACACACCTCCAGGCTGTGTAAGGGCTATTTGACCATGAAGGAGGGTGATGGAGTGCTGCATCAGATGACCTGGCCTCTACAATCACCCGACCTCAACCAAATTGAGATGGTTTGGGATGAGTCGGACCGCAAAGTGAAGGAAAAGCAGCCAACAAGTGCTCAGCATATGTGGGAACTCCAATAAGACTGTTGGAAACGCATTCCAGGTGAAGCTGGTTGAGAAAATGCCAAGAGTGTGCAAAGCTGTCATCAAGGCAAAGGGTGGCTACTTTGAAGAATATCAAATATATTTTGATTTGTTTAACACTTTTTTTGGTTCCTACACGATTCAACATGTGTTATCTCATAGTTTTGATGTCTTCACCCTTGAATGAGTAGGTGTTCTAAAACTTTTGACCGGTAGTGTATTTCTTGAGAAACAATTTCTTGATCAATGGTCTAAGGTGACTCAACCCAGAGATTTCACTCAAAATGGACAGTAAAGGTCAAAATGGACCTTTACTGTTTATTACGGGCAATAGTTCTCTTTGGTTGGCCCTGCTCACAGCCAATTGATAAGGTTGTGACTAGATGGAGTACACCTATGGACGGGTTTACCATTGAACTACCGCCAGAGTTTGGACTTTGAAGCCAGAGAATGGGTCAGAGTTGGATTCACTGTTAGTTTTATAACACTGAGTTAATACAATGGACTACAATTTATTTTGATGAAAGTGCTGATGATTTGATACGCCTGCTATATTGTCCAATGACTGAATGTTTATTTTAATGAAAGTGCTGAGGACTTGATACGCCTGCTATATTGTCCAATGACTGAATGTTTATTTTGATGAAAGTGCTGAGGACTTGATACGCCTGCTATATTGTCCAATGACTGAATGTTTATTTTAATGAAAGTGCTGAGGACTTGATACGCCTGCTATATTGTCCAATGACTGAATGTTTATTTTGATGAAAGTGCTGAGGACTTGATACGCCTGCTATATTGTCCAATGACTGAATGTTTATTTTAATGAAAGTGCTGAGGACTTGATACGCCTGCTATATTGTCCAATGACTGACTGTTAGGAGACAGCATTTACTCTCTGGATGATAGTTATACCACATCCAAGGACCCGTTATAGGACCCTTATACAGTATGCTTGCATGACATTGGCTTATAGATGATTTATGAAGCATGTATGTAGGCTTTGTATAAAATATACTTTATTTAAAGTGTGTCTGATAATACTGTGGTTAGTGTCAGTATGTTTAAAACATGGTGTTCCATCTCCTCTCCCCACAGACTGATAATACTGTGGTTAGTGTCAGTATGTTTAAAACATGGTGTTCCATCTCCTCTCCCCACAGACTGATAATACGGTGGTTAGTGTCAGTATGTTTAAAACATGGTGTTCCATCTCCTCTCCCCACAGACTGATAATACTGTGGTTAGTGTCAGTATGTTTAAAACATGGTGTTCCATCTCCTCTCCCCACAGACTGATAATACTGTGGTTAGTGTCAGTATGTTTAAAACATGGTGTTCCATCTCCTCTCCCCACAGACTGATAATACTGTGGTTAGTGTCAGTATGTTTAAAACATGGTGTTCCATCTCCTCTCCCCACAGACTGATAATACTGTGGTTAGTGTCAGTATGTTTAAAACATGGTGTTCCATCTCCTCTCCCCACAGACTGATAATACTGTGGTTAGTGTCAGTATGTTTAAAACATGGTGTTCCATCTCCTCTCCCCACAGACTGATAATACTGTGGTTAGTGTCAGTATGTTTAAAACATGGTGTTCCATCTCCTCTCCCCACAGACTGATAATACTGTGGTTAGTGTCAGTATGTTTAAAACATGGTGTTCCATCTCCTCTCCCCACAGACTGATAATACTGTGGTTAGTGTCAGTATGTTTAAAACATGGTGTTCCATCTCCTCTCCCCACAGACTGATAATACTGTGGTTAGTGTCAGTATGTTTAAAACATGGTGTTCCATCTCCTCTCCCCACAGACTGATAATACTGTGGTTAGTGTCAGTATGTTTAAAACATGGTGTTCCATCTCCTCTCCCCACAGACTGATAATACTGTGGTTAGTGTCAGTATGTTTAAAACATGGTGTTCCATCTCCTCTCCCCACAGACTGATAATACTGTGGTTAGTGTCAGTATGTTTAAAACATGGTGTTCCATCTCCTCTCCCCACAGACTGATAATACTGTGGTTAGTGTCAGTATGTTTAAAACATGGTGTTCCATCTCCTCTCCCCACAGACTGATAATACTGTGGTTAGTGTCAGTATGTTTAAAACATGGTGTTCCATCTCGTCTCCCCACAGACTGATAATACTGTGGTTAGTGTCAGTATGTTTAAAACATGGTGTTCCATCTCGTCTCCCCACAGACTGATAATACTGTGGTTAGTGTCAGTATGTTTAAAACATGGTGTTCCATCTCCTCTCCCCACAGACTGATAATACTGTGGTTAGTGTCAGTATGTTTAAAACATGGTGTTCCATCTCCTCTCCCCACAGACTGATAATACTGTGGTTAGTGTCAGTATGTTTAAAACATGGTGTTCCATCTCCTCTCCCCACAGACTGATAATACTGTGGTTAGTGTCAGTATGTTTAAAACATGGTGTTCCATCTCCTCTCCCCACAGACTGATAATACTGTGGTTAGTGTCAGTATGTTTAAAACATGGTGTTCCATCTCCTCTCCCCACAGACTGATAATACTGTGGTTAGTGTCAGTATGTTTAAAACATGGTGTTCCATCTCCTCTCCCCACAGACTGATAATACTGTGGTTAGTGTCAGTATGTTTAAAACATGGTGTTCCATCTCCTCTCCCCACAGACTGATAATACTGTGGTTAGTGTCAGTATGTTTAAAACATGGTGTTCCATCTCCTCTCCCCACAGACTGATAATACTGTGGTTAGTGTCAGTATGTTTAAAACATGGTGTTCCATCTCCTCTCCCCACAGACTGATAATACTGTGGTTAGTGTCAGTATGTTTAAAACATGGTGTTCCATCTCCTCTCCCCACAGACTGATAATACTGTGGTTAGTGTCAGTATGTTTAAAACATGGTGTTCCATCTCCTCTCCCCACAGACTGATAATACTGTGGTTAGTGTCAGTATGTTTAAAACATGGTGTTCCATCTCCTCTCCCCACAGACTGATAATACTGTGGTTAGTGTCAGTATGTTTAAAACATGGTGTTCCATCTCCTCTCCCCACAGACTGATAATACTGTGGTTAGTGTCAGTATGTTTAAAACATGGTGTTCCATCTCCTCTCCCCACAGACTGATAATACTGTGGTTAGTGTCAGTATGTTTAAAACATGGTGTTCCATCTCCTCTCCCCACAGACTGATAATACTGTGGTTAGTGTCAGTATGTTTAAAACATGGTGTTCCATCTCCTCTCCCCACAGACTGATAATACTGTGGTTAGTGTCAGTATGTTTAAAACATGGTGTTCCATCTCCTCTCCCCACAGACTGATAATACTGTGGTTAGTGTCAGTATGTTTAAAACATGGTGTTCCATCTCCTCTCCCCACAGACTGATAATACTGTGGTTAGTGTCAGTATGTTTAAAACATGGTGTTCCATCTCGTCTCCCCACAGACTGATAATACTGTGGTTAGTGTCAGTATGTTTAAAACATGGTGTTCCATCTCCTCTCCCCACAGACTGATAATACTGTGGTTAGTGTCAGTATGTTTAAAACATGGTGTTCCATCTCCTCTCCCCACAGACTGATAATACTGTGGTTAGTGTCAGTATGTTTAAAACATGGTGTTCCATCTCCTCTCCCCACAGACTGATAATACTGTGGTTAGTGTCAGTATGTTTAAAACATGGTGTTCCATCTCCTCTCCCCACAGACTGATAATACTGTGGTTAGTGTCAGTATGTTTAAAACATGGTGTTCCATCTCCTCTCCCCACAGACTGATAATACTGTGGTTAGTGTCAGTATGTTTAAAACATGGTGTTCCATCTCCTCTCCCCACAGACTGATAATACTGTGGTTAGTGTCAGTATGTTTAAAACATGGTGTTCCATCTCCTCTCCCCACAGACTGATAATACTGTGGTTAGTGTCAGTATGTTTAAAACATGGTGTTCCATCTCCTCTCCCCACAGACTGATAATACTGTGGTTAGTGTCAGTATGTTTAAAACATGGTGTTCCATCTCCTCTCCCCACAGACTGATAATACTGTGGTTAGTGTCAGTATGTTTAAAACATGGTGTTCCATCTCCTCTCCCCACAGACTGATAATACTGTGGTTAGTGTCAGTATGTTTAAAACATGGTGTTCCATCTCGTCTTCCCACAGCTCCACATGGCGATCAGTAAGACCACAGCCAGGGTGGTGGTTGACTGTAAGGTAGTGGGAGGAAAGCCCATCAACGCGGCTGGCAACATCAGTATAGACGGGGTGGAGGTACTGGGACGCATGGTACGATCCAGAGGGAAGAGGGACAACTCAGCTCCGGTAAGAATGATGGAGGAATCTACCACACATTGTGCAGTTTACACAGTATCACCATAAGGTGTTAATGTTTGTGTTTTTACAAAGGTTGAAAAGCATGAAACGTTAAGACAAGAAACAAGCATAGTTTGCAGGTGTTTCTTTTCATTTAAACTACTCCTAACCCTAAACCTAACTAGACATCTTCAACACACCTGCAAGACAAGCAACCTCTAGATGTACAAGACATTTCACTTTCAAAGCATGACATGGGGTATTTCTCAATATGCATACTACCGTGTTTCACACGCTCATGCTGCGAGTGCATTCTCAGAGGATCTTCATTACTTCATAACTATCAGCTAGCTACAGTTGAAGTGGGAAGGTTACATACACCTTAGCCAAATACATTTAAACTCACTTTTTCACAATTCCTGACGTTTAATCCCAGTACAAATTCCCTGTGTTAGGTCAGTTAGGATCCCCACTTTATTTTAAAAATGCGAAATGTCAGAATAATAGTAGAGAGAATGATTTATTTCAGCTTTTATTTCTTTCATCTCATTCCCAGTGGGTCAGAAGCTTACATACACTCAGTATTTGGAAGCATTGCCTTTAAATTGTTTAACTTGGGTCAATTGTTTCGGGTAGCCTTCCACAAGCTTCCTACAATAATTTTGGTAAATTTTGTCCCATTCCTCCTGACAGAGCTGGTGTAACTGAGTCTGGTTTGTAGGCCTCCTTGCTCGCACACACTTTTTCAGTTCTGCCCACAAATGTTCTATAGGATTGATGTCAGGGCTTTGTGATGGCCACTCCAATACCTTGACTTTGTTGTCCTTAAGCCATTTTGCCACAACTTTGGAAGTATGCTTGGGGTCATTGTCCATTTGGAAGACCCATTTGCACCCAAGCTTTAACTTCCTGACTGATGTCTAGAGATGTTGCTTCAATATATCCACATAATTTTCCTGCCTCATGATGCCATCTATTTTGTGAAGTGCACCAGTCCCTCCTGCAGCAAAGCACCCCCCACAACATGATGCTGTTGCAAGCATTCTTTGTCTTGCAAGCATCCCCCATTTCCATAAAGGGGGATGGTCATTATGGCCAAACAGTTCTATTTTTGTTTCATCAGACCAGAGGACATTTCTCCAAAAAGTACGATCTTTGTCCCCATGTGCAGTTGCAAACCGTAGTCTGGCTTTTTTATGGCGGTTTTGGAGCAGTGGCTTCTTCCTTGCTGAGCGGCCTTTCAGGTTATGTTGATATAGGACTCGTTTTACTGTGGATATAGATACTTTTGTAGCAGTTTCCTCCAGCATCTTCACAAGGTCCTTTGCTGTAGTTCTGGGGTTGATTTGCACTTTTCGCACCAAAGTACGTTCATCTCCAGGAGACAGAATGCGTCTCCTTCCTGAGCGGTATGATGGCTGCGTGGTCCCATGGTGTTTATACTTGCGTACTATTGTTTGTACAGATGAACGTGGTACCTTCAGGCGTTTGGAAATTGCTCCCAAGGATGAACCAGACTTGTGGAGGTCTACAATTTTTTTCTGAGGTCTTGTCTGATTTCTTTTGATTTTCCCATGATGTCAAGCAAAGAGGCACTGAGTTTGAAGGTAGGCCTTGAAATACATCCACAGGTACACCTCCAGTTGACTCAAATGATGTCAATTGGCCTATCAGAAGCTTTTAAAGCCATAACATCATTTTCTGGAATTTTCCAAGCTGTTTAAAAGCACAGCCAACTTAGTGTATGTAAACTTCTGACCCACTGGAATTGTGATACAGTAAATTATAAGTGACATAATCTGTCTGTAAACAATTGTTGGAAAAATTACTTGTGTCATGCACAAAGTAGATGTCCTAACCGACTTGCTAAAACTATAGTTTGTTAACAAGAAATGTATGGAGTGGTTGAAAAACGAGTTTTAATGACTCCAACCTAAGTGTATGTAAACTTCCGACTTCAACTGTATATGTGAAGCGTAATAATATAGCTAACCAGATAGTTTAACAGGCAAAAATGACTTAAAATAATGTTATGCAAGGTAGATGTCAATTCTTCGTGGCTAGCTAACAGCAGTTAGCCCTATCGATTTACTGTGGGCTTGCAATCTACGCACACTTCAGTGTGTATTGTAGGCAGGTATACATGCCAAAATGAACACACCATGTATGTATTATTAACGTATCAAGATAACATATTGTAGTCAGGCTACATGTGAGATGTGAATGGGCAACATTTCATTCCGAAGTTGAAGTTTATTTTCTCTCACTCAAATAATGGCCGCCGTTGATTTCAAGAAATGTCCCGTAATTTTTTTACCTGGTTGCGTCATATTTCTGTGCCTACTTTCCATTGAAGCTTGCATCAATGATTTAAAATATGTACAGAGTACTGCATTCCAGAAGCTTCATTTCACATACTTTGAATTCAACCCATACTCTGACTCTCCCATGCTCCAATTTGCTCGGAGCACGGGGTGTGTGCTCGGAGCACGGTAGTATTCATTTTGAGAAACACAGAGTACTGTCTGTCAGTCTCTGCATCATTCTCTGAGCTGGCTGTCCTATAGACCTACAGCTTTCAGTCACACACCATACATCCTTTATATTACCAGAACAACACCCTACAGCCTGTATAGACCCACAACAACATCCTACAGCCTCTATAATACCACCACAACACCCTACAGCCTCTATAGATCCACAACAACACCCTACAGGCTCTATAATACCACCACAACACCCTACAGCCTCTATAGACCCACAACAACATCCTACAGCCTCTATAATACCACCACAACACCCTACAGCCTCTATAGACCCACAACAACATCCTACAGACTCTATAACACCACCACAACACCATGCAGCCTCTATAACACCACAACAACACCATGCATCCTCTATAATACCACAACAACACCGTGCAGCCTCTATAACCCCACAACAACACCCTACAGCCTCTATAACAACACCCTACAGCCTCTATAACAGCACCACAACACCTACAGCCTCTATAACAACACCCTACAGTCTCTATAACAACACCCTACAGCCTCTATAACAACACCCTACAGCCTCTATAACACCACCACAACACCGTACAGCCTCTATAACACCATAACAACACCCTACAATCTCTATAACAACACCCCACAGCCTCTATAACACCACAACAACACGCTAGAGCCTCTATAACACCACCACAACACCATATAACCTCTATAACACCACCACAACACCCTACAGACTCTATAACACCACAACACCCTACAGTCTCTATAGTCCCACAACAACACCCTACAGCCTCTATAACACCACAACAACACCCTACAGTCTCTATAGTCCCACAACAACACCCTACAGCCTCTATAACACCACAACAACACCCTACAGTCTCTATAGTCCCACAACAACACCCTACAGACTCTATAACACCACAACAACACCCTACAGCCTCTATAACACCACAACAACACCCTACAGTCTCTATAGTCCCACAACAACACCCTACAGCCTCTATAACACCACAACAACACCCTACAGTCTCTATAGTCCCACAACAACACCCTACAGCCTCTATAACACCACCACAACACTCTACAGCCTCTATAACACCCTACATCCTCCATAACAACACCATACATCTCTATAACACCACCGCAACATCCTGCAGCCTTTATAGTCCCACAACAACACCCTACAGCCTCTATAATACCACAGCTCCCAACAGCCTCTATAACACCACCACAACACCCTGTAGCCTCTATAACACCACCACAACACTCTACATCCTCCATAACAACACCATACAGCCTCTATAACACCACCACAACACCCTACAGCCTCTATAACACCACCACAACACCCTACAGCCTCTATAACACCACCACAACACTCTACATCCTCCATAACAACACCATACAGCCTCTATAACACCACCACAACACCATACAGCCTCTATAACACCACAACACCCTGTAGCCTCTATAACACCACCACAACACTCTACATCCTCCATAACAACACCATACAGCCTCTATAACACCACCACAACACCATACAGCCTCTATAACACCACCACAACACCATACAGCCTCTATAACACCACCACAACACCCTACAGCCTCTATAACACCACCACAACACCCTACAGCCTCTATAACACCACCACAACACCCTACAGTCTCTATAACACCACAACAACACCCTACAGCCTCTATAACACCACCACAACACCCTACATTCTCTATAACACCACCACAACACCATACAGCCTCTATAACACCACCACAACACCCTACAGCCTCTATAATACCACCACAACACCCTACATTCTCTATAACACCACCACAACACCATACAGCCTCTATAACACCACCACAACATCCTACAGCCTCTATAACACCACCACAACACCCTACAGCCTCTATAATACCACCACAACACCATACAGTCTCTATAACACCACAACAACACCCTACAGCCTCTATAATACCACAACAACACCCTACAGCCTCTATAACACCACCACAACACCCTATAACACCACCACAACACCCTACAGTCTCTATAACACCACCACAACATCCTACAGCCTCTATAACACCACCACAACACCCTATAACACCACCACAACACCCTACAGCCTCTATAACACCACCACAACATTCTACCGCCTCTATAACACCACAACACCCTACAGCCTCTATAACACCACAACAACACCCTACAGTCTCTATAACACCACAACAACACCCTACAGTCTCTATAACACCACCACAACACCCTACAGCCTCTATAATACCACCACAACACCCTACAGTCTCTACAACACCACCACAACATCCTACAGCCTCTATAACACCACCACAACACCCTACAGCCTCTATAACACCACCACAACACCCTACAGCCTCTATAATACCACTCACAACACCCTACAGCCTCTATAACACCACCACAACATCCTACAGCCTCTATAACACCACCACAACACCCTACAGTCTCTACAACACCACCACAACACCCTACAGCCTCTATAACACCACAACAACACCCTACAGTCTCTATAACACCATACATCCTCTATGTGACCCAAGATGTCAGGACAGGAAATAAGATGAGGAGCAGTCTTTGTTAGATGCATAATAGTTGTGATGATTTCTGTGCAGCTCTGAGGGTAGATGAATGGACTGCTTTGCAACTATGTGAGACTGTATTATTTTATTATTTCTGGAGACAGTCTGATGAAAAGAAATTGCTTTGTACAGCATTTTGAGGGAATTGGTGGAAAGAAAGAAATGTCCCCCGAGATGTTTTACAATTAATTCTGACTTTATTGTCCTTTAAAGTGGTGAGGCTTTCATATTTCCTCAGCAGTTTCATCTTATCAATGTGTAATCTCATAAGAAATACATTTAATTTATTTTAACCTAGTGTTTAAAGTGATTCACTCTCAGTGAAAGTTCATTCCCACTGGGCACAGACGTCAATTCAACGTCTATTCCACATTGGTTCAACGTAATTTCATTGAAATGACATGGAAACAATGTTGATTCAGCCAGTGTGTGCCCAGTGGGTTGTGTGTATGTACATTTAGGTCATTCAGTTCACCATCATTGAGCAGACAGACAGTCACCATCAAACAGCCTGTTGATCAGACAGTCACCATCAAACAGCCTGTTGATCAGACAGAGTCACCATTAAACAGCCTGTTGAGCAGACAGAGTCACCATTAAACAGCCTGTTGAGCAGACAGAGTCACCATTAAACAGCCTGTTGAGCAGACAGAGTCACCATCAAACAGCCTGTTGATCAGACAGTCACCATCAAACAGCCTGTTGAGCAGACAGTCACCATCAAACAGCCTGTTGAGCAGACAGTCACCATCAAACAGCCTGTTGAGCAGACAGAGTCACCATTAAACAGCCTGTTGATCAGACAGTCACCATCAAACAGCCTGTTGAGCAGACAGTCACCATTAAACAGCCTGTTGATCAGACAGTCACCATCAAACAGCCTGTTGATCAGACAGAGTCACCATCAAACAGCCTGTTGATCAGACAGTCACCATCAAACAGCCTGTTGATCAGACAGAGTCACCATTAAACAGCCTGTTGATCAGACAGAGTCACCATCAAACAGCCTGTTGAGCAGACAGAGTCACCATTAAACAGCCTGTTGAGCAGACAGAGTCACCATTAAACAGCCTGTTGATCAGACAGAGTCACCATTAAACAGCCTGTTGATCAGACAGTCACCATTAAACAGCCTGTTGATCAGACAGAGTCACCATCAAACAGCCTGTTGATCAGACAGTCACCATCAAACAGCCTGTTGAGCAGACAGTCACCATCAAACAGCCTGTTGATCAGACAGTCACCATTAAACAGCCTGTTGAGCAGACGAGTCACCATTAAACAGCCTGTTGAGCAGACAGAGTCACCATCAAACAGCCTGTTGAGCAGACAGTCACCATTAAACAGCCTGTTGATCAGACAGTCACCATTAAACAGCCTGTTGATCAGACAGTCACCATTAAACAGCCTGTTGATCAGACAGTCACCATTAAACAGCCTGTTGAGCAGACAGTCACCATCAAACAGCCTGTTGAGCAGACAGAGTCACCATCAAACAGCCTGTTGAGCAGACAGTCACCATTAAACAGCCTGTTGAGCAGACAGAGTCACCATCAAACAGCCTGTTGAGCAGACAGTCACCATTAAACAGCCTGTTGAGCAGACAGTCACCATCAAACAGCCTGTTGATCAGACAGAGTCACCATCAAACAGCCTGTTGAGCAGACAGAGTCACCATTAAACAGCCTGTGATCAGACAGAGTCACCATCAAACAGCCTGTTGAGCAGACAGAGTCACCATTAAACAGTGTTGATCAGACAGTCACCATTAAACAGCCTGTTGAGCAGACAGTCACCATCAAACAGCCTGTTGAGCAGACAGAGTCACCATCAAACAGCCTGTTGATCAGACAGAGTCACCATTAAACAGCCTGTTGAGCAGACAGAGTCACCATTAAACAGCCTGTTGATCAGACAGAGTCACCATCAAACAGCCTGTTGAGCAGACAGTCACCATTAAACAGCCTGTTGATCAGACAGTCACCATCAAACAGCCTGTTGAGCAGACAGAGTCACCATCAAACAGCCTGTTGATCAGACAGTCACCATTAAACAGCCTGTTGATCAGACAGTCACCATTAAACAGCCTGTTGATCAGACAGAGTCACCATTAAACAGCCTGTTGAGCAGACAGAGTCACCATTAAACAGCCTGTTGATCAGACAGTCACCATTAAACAGCCTGTTGAGCAGACAGTCACCATTAAACAGCCTGTTGATCAGACAGAGTCACCATCAAACAGCCTGTTGAGCAGACAGTCACCATCAAACAGCCTGTTGATCAGACAGAGTCACCATTAAACAGCCTGTTGAGCAGACAGTCACCATCAAACAGCCTGTTGATCAGACAGAGTCACCATTAAACAGCCTGTTGAGCAGACAGTCACCATCAAACAGCCTGTTGAGCAGACAGAGTCACCATTAAACAGCCTGTTGATCAGACAGTCACCATCAAACAGCCTGTTGATCAGACAGTCACCATTAAACAGCCTGTTGATCAGACAGTCACCATTAAACAGCCTGTTGAGCAGACAGAGTCACCATTAAACAGCCTGTTGATCAGACAGAGTCACCATTAAACAGCCTGTTGATCAGACAGAGTCACCATCAAACAGCCTGTTGAGCAGACAGAGTCACCATTAAACAGCCTGTGATCAGACAGTCACCATTAAACAGCCTGTTGAGCAGACAGTCACCATCAAACAGCCTGTTGATCAGACAGTCACCATCAAACAGCCTGTTGAGCAGACAGTCACCATTAAACAGCCTGTTGATCAGACAGTCACCATTAAACAGCCTGTTGAGCAGACAGAGTCACCATCAAACAGCCTGTTGATCAGACAGAGTCACCATCAAACAGCCTGTTGATCAGACAGAGTCACCATCAAACAGCCTGTTGAGCAGACAGTCACCATCAAACAGCCTGTTGATCAGACAGTCACCATTAAACAGCCTGTTGATCAGACAGTCACCATCAAACAGCCTGTTGAGCAGACAGTCACCATCAAACAGCCTGTTGATCAGACAGAGTCACCATTAAACAGCCTGTTGAGCAGACAGAGTCACCATCAAACAGCCTGTTGATCAGACAGTCACCATCAAACAGCCTGTTGAGCAGACAGTCACCATCAAACAGCCTGTTGAGCAGACAGTCACCATCAAACAGCCTGTTGAGCAGACAGAGTCACCATTAAACAGCCTGTTGATCAGACAGTCACCATCAAACAGCCTGTTGAGCAGACAGTCACCATTAAACAGCCTGTTGAGCAGACAGTCACCATCAAACAGCCTGTTGATCAGACAGAGTCACCATTAAACAGCCTGTTGATCAGACAGTCACCATCAAACAGCCTGTTGAGCAGACAGAGTCACCATTAAACAGCCTGTTGATCAGACAGAGTCACCATTAAACAGCCTGTTGAGCAGACAGATCACCATTAAACAGCCTGTTGAGCAGACAGTCACCATTAAACAGCCTGTTGATCAGACAGAGTCACCATTAAACAGCCTGTTGATCAGACAGTCACCATTAAACAGCCTGTTGATCAGACAGAGTCACCATCAAACAGCCTGTTGATCAGACAGTCACCATCAAACAGCCTGTTGAGCAGACAGTCACCATCAAACAGCCTGTTGATCAGACAGTCACCATTAAACAGCCTGTTGAGCAGACAGAGTCACCATTAAACAGCCTGTTGAGCAGACAGAGTCACCATCAAACAGCCTGTTGAGCAGACAGTCACCATTAAACAGCCTGTTGAGCAGACAGTCACCATTAAACAGCCTGTTGATCAGACAGTCACCATTAAACAGCCTGTTGATCAGACAGTCACCATTAAACAGCCTGTTGATCAGACAGTCACCATTAAACAGCCTGTTGAGCAGACAGTCACCATCAAACAGCCTGTTGAGCAGACAGAGTCACCATCAAACAGCCTGTTGAGCAGACAGTCACCATTAAACAGCCTGTTGAGCAGACAGAGTCACCATCAAACAGCCTGTTGAGCAGACAGTCACCATTAAACAGCCTGTTGAGCAGACAGTCACCATTAAACAGCCTGTTGATCAGACAGAGTCACCATCAAACAGCCTGTTGATCAGACAGAGTCACCATTAAACAGCCTGTTGAGCAGACAGAGTCACCATTAAACAGCCTGTTGATCAGACAGAGTCACCATTAAACAGCCTGTTGATCAGACAGTCACCATTAAACAGCCTGTTGAGCAGACAGTCACCATTAAACAGCCTGTTGAGCAGACAGAGTCACCATCAAACAGCCTGTTGATCAGACAGAGTCACCATTAAACAGCCTGTTGAGCAGACAGAGTCACCATTAAACAGCCTGTTGATCAGACAGAGTCACCATTAAACAGCCTGTTGATCAGACAGTCACCATTAAACAGCCTGTTGAGCAGACAGTCACCATTAAACAGCCTGTTGATCAGACAGTCACCATCAAACAGCCTGTTGAGCAGACAGAGTCACCATCAAACAGCCTGTTGATCAGACAGTCACCATTAAACAGCCTGTTGATCAGACAGTCACCATTAAACAGCCTGTTGATCAGACAGAGTCACCATTAAACAGCCTGTTGAGCAGACAGAGTCACCATTAAACAGCCTGTTGATCAGACAGTCACCATCAAACAGCCTGTTGAGCAGACAGTCACCATTAAACAGCCTGTTGATCAGACAGAGTCACCATTAAACAGCCTGTTGAGCAGACAGTCACCATCAAACAGCCTGTTGATCAGACAGAGTCACCATTAAACAGCCTGTTGAGCAGACAGTCACCATCAAACAGCCTGTTGATCAGACAGAGTCACCATTAAACAGCCTGTTGAGCAGACAGTCACCATCAAACAGCCTGTTGAGCAGACAGAGTCACCATTAAACAGCCTGTTGAGCAGACAGAGTCACCATTAAACAGCCTGTTGATCAGACAGAGTCACCATTAAACAGCCTGTTGAGCAGACAGAGTCACCATCAAACAGCCTGTTGATCAGACAGTCACCATCAAACAGCCTGTTGATCAGACAGTCACCATTAAACAGCCTGTTGATCAGACAGTCACCATTAAACAGCCTGTTGAGCAGACAGAGTCACCATTAAACAGCCTGTTGATCAGACAGAGTCACCATTAAACAGCCTGTTGATCAGACAGAGTCACCATCAAACAGCCTGTTGAGCAGACAGAGTCACCATTAAACAGCCTGTTGATCAGACAGTCACCATTAAACAGCCTGTTGAGCAGACAGTCACCATCAAACAGCCTGTTGATCAGACAGTCACCATCAAACAGCCTGTTGAGCAGACAGTCACCATTAAACAGCCTGTTGATCAGACAGTCACCATTAAACAGCCTGTTGAGCAGACAGAGTCACCATCAAACAGCCTGTTGATCAGACAGAGTCACCATCAAACAGCCTGTTGAGCAGACAGTCACCATCAAACAGCCTGTTGATCAGACAGTCACCATTAAACAGCCTGTTGATCAGACAGTCACCATCAAACAGCCTGTTGAGCAGACAGTCACCATCAAACAGCCTGTTGATCAGACAGAGTCACCATTAAACAGCCTGTTGAGCAGACAGAGTCACCATCAAACAGCCTGTTGATCAGACAGAGTCACCATCAAACAGCCTGTTGAGCAGACAGAGTCACCATTAAACAGCCTGTTGAGCAGACAGTCACCATTAAACAGCCTGTTGAGCAGACAGAGTCACCATTAAACAGCCTGTTGAGCAGACAGTCACCATCAAACAGCCTGTTGAGCAGACAGAGTCACCATCAAACAGCCTGTTGAGCAGACAGAGTCACCATCAAACAGCCTGTTGAGCAGACAGTCACCATTAAACAGCCTGTTGATCAGACAGTCACCATCAAACAGCCTGTTGAGCAGACAGTCACCATTAAACAGCCTGTTGATCAGACAGAGTCACCATCAAACAGCCTGTTGAGCAGACAGAGTCACCATTAAACAGCCTGTTGAGCAGACAGAGTCACCATTAAACAGCCTGTTGATCAGACAGTCACCATCAAACAGCCTGTTGAGCAGACAGTCACCATTAAACAGCCTGTTGATCAGACAGAGTCACCATCAAACAGCCTGTTGAGCAGACAGAGTCACCATTAAACAGCCTGTTGATCAGACAGTCACCATCAAACAGCCTGTTGATCAGACAGAGTCACCATTAAACAGCCTGTTGAGCAGACAGAGTCACCATTAAACAGCCTGTTGAGCAGACAGAGTCACCATCAAACAGCCTGTTGAGCAGACAGAGTCACCATCAAACAGCCTGTTGAGCAGACAGTCACCATCAAACAGCCTGTTGAGCAGACAGTCACCATCAAACAGCCTGTTGATCAGACAGTCACCATCAAACAGCCTGTTGATCAGACAGTCACCATTAAACAGCCTGTTGAGCAGACAGAGTCACCATTAAACAGCCTGTTGAGCAGACAGAGTCACCATCAAACAGCCTGTTGATCAGACAGTCACCATCAAACAGCCTGTTGATCAGACAGTCACCATTAAACAGCCTGTTGAGCAGACAGAGTCACCATTAAACAGCCTGTTGAGCAGACAGTCACCATTAAACAGCCTGTTGAGCAGACAGAGTCACCATCAAACAGCCTGTTGATCAGACAGTCACCATCAAACAGCCTGTTGATCAGACAGTCACCATTAAACAGCCTGTTGAGCAGACAGTCACCATCAAACAGCCTGTTGAGCAGACAGTCACCATCAAACAGCCTGTTGAGCAGACAGAGTCACCATCAAACAGCCTGTTGAGCAGACAGAGTCACCATTAAACAGCCTGTTGAGCAGACAGAGTCACCATTAAACAGCCTGTTGATCAGACAGAGTCACCATTAAACAGCCTGTTGATCAGACAGTCACCATTAAACAGCCTGTTGATCAGACAGAGTCACCATTAAACAGCCTGTTGATCAGACAGTCACCATCAAACAGCCTGTTGAGCAGACAGTCACCATCAAACAGCCTGTTGATCAGACAGTCACCATTAAACAGCCTGTTGAGCAGACAGAGTCACCATTAAACAGCCTGTTGATCAGACAGTCACCATTAAACAGTGTTGATCAGACAGTCACCATCAAACAGCCTGTTGATCAGACAGAGTCACCATCAAACAGCCTGTTGATCAGACAGTCACCATTAAACAGCCTGTTGATCAGACAGTCACCATCAAACAGCCTGTTGATCAGACAGAGTCACCATTAAACAGCCTGTTGATCAGACAGTCACCATTAAACAGCCTGTTGATCAGACAGAGTCACCATTAAACAGCCTGTTGATCAGACAGTCACCATTAAACAGCCTGTTGATCAGACAGAGTCACCATTAAACAGCCTGTTGATCAGACAGTCACCATCAAACAGCCTGTTGATCAGACAGTCACCATCAAACAGCCTGTTGATCAGACAGTCACCATCAAACAGCCTGTTGAGCAGACAGAGTCACCATCAAACAGCCTGTTGATCAGACAGAGTCACCATTAAACAGCCTGTTGATCAGACAGTCACCATTAAACAGCCTGTTGAGCAGACAGTCACCATCAAACAGCCTGTTGAGCAGACAGAGTCACCATCAAACAGCCTGTTGAGCAGACAGAGTCACCATTAAACAGCCTGTTGATCAGACAGTCACCATTAAACAGCCTGTTGAGCAGACAGTCACCATTAAACAGCCTGTTGAGCAGACAGTCACCATCAAACAGCCTGTTGATCAGACAGTCACCATTAAACAGCCTGTTGATCAGACAGAGTCACCATCAAACAGCCTGTGATCAGACAGTCACCATTAAACAGCCTGTTGATCAGACAGTCACCATCAAACAGCCTGTTGAGCAGACAGAGTCACCATCAAACAGCCTGTGATCAGACAGTCACCATTAAACAGCCTGTTGATCAGACAGTCACCATTAAACAGCCTGTTGAGCAGACAGTCACCATCAAACAGCCTGTGATCAGACAGTCACCATCAAACAGCCTGTTGATCAGACAGAGTCACCATCAAACAGCCTGTGATCAGACAGTCACCATCAAACAGCCTGTTGAGCAGACAGAGTCACCATTAAACAGCCTGTTGATCAGACAGAGTCACCATCAAACCTCACAACCCATATTTGGATATTTCTCTGAAGCATGTAGAACACGATGTAGAACACGGTGTAGACCACGGTGTAGAACATAGAGCATGGTGTAGACCACGGTGTACAACGTAGACCACGGTGTACAACATAGAACATGGTTTAGAACATGGTTTAGAACATTGTGTAGACCACAGTGTAGACCACAGTGTAGAACATGGTGTAGAACATGGTGTAGAACATGGTGTAGAACATTGTGTAGAACATTGTGTAGACCACAGTGTAGAACATGGTTTAGAACATTGTGTAGACTACGGTGTAGACCACGGTGTAGAACTTGGTGTATAACATTGTGCAGACCACGATGTAGACCACAGTGTAGAACATGGTGCAGAACATGGTGTAGAACATTGTGTAGAACATGGTGTAGAACATTGTGTAGACCACAGTGTAGAACATGGTTTATAACATTGTGTAGAACATGGTGTAGAACATGGTGTAGAACATTGTGTAGACCACAGTGTAGAACATTGTTTATAACATGGTGTAGAACATGGTGTAGAACATTGTGTAGACCACAGTGTAGAACATGGTTTATAACATGGTGTAGAACATGGTGTAGAACATTGTGTAGACCACAGTGTAGAACATGGTTTATAATATTGTGTAGATCACGGTGTAGATCACGGTGTAGAACACGGTGTAGAACACGGTGTAGAACATGGTGTAGAACATGGTGTAGACCACGGTGTAGAACATTGTGTAGACCACGGTGTAGACCACAGGGTAGAACGTAGTGTAAAACACAGTGTAGAACACGGTGTAGACCACAGGGTAGAAGTAGTGTAGA
This sequence comes from Salmo salar, assembly GCF_965601325.2. NCBI lineage: Eukaryota > Metazoa > Chordata > Actinopteri > Salmoniformes > Salmonidae > Salmo > Salmo salar. Next base: position 6,013,134 of record NC_138292.1, read on the forward strand.
AATCTGTATACCGTAAGTGTGTTGCAATGTCATGCCAATATGAACTCTTTCTCTGTGTATTTGTTCTCTGTGTGTGTATAGTTCCAGATCCAGATGTTTGACATTATCTGCAGCACGTCCTGGGCCAGTCGAGACAAGTGCTGTGAGCTCCCTGGACTGGTAAGAACAACTGCCTTTTAACCAACCATTCAAATGACCAACAGACCAACAACCAACAACCAACAGACCAACAGACCAATAACCAACAGAACAATAACCAACAGACCAAAAACCAACAGACCAAAAACCAACAGACCAATAACCAACAGACCAATAACCAACAGACCAATAACCAACAGACCAATAACCAACAGACCAAAAGACCAAAAACCAACAGACCAACAGACCAACAACCAATAACCAACAGACCAATAACCAACAGACCAACAACCAACAGACCAATAACCAACAGACCAACAACCAACAGACCAACAGACCAACAGACCAACAACCAACAGACCAACAACCAACAGACCAACAACCAACAGACCAACAACCAATAACCAACAGACCAACAACCAACAGACCAATAACCAACAACCAATAACCAACAGACCAACAACCAACAGACCAACAACCAACAGACCAACAGACCAACAACCAACAGACCAACAGACCAACAACCAACAACCAATAACCAACAGACCAATAACCAACAGACCAACAGACCAACAGACCAACAACCAACAGACCAACAACCAACAGACCAACAGACCAACAACCAACAACCAATAACCAACAGACCAATAACCAACAGACCAACAGACCAACAGACCAACAACCAACAGACCAACAACCAACAACCAACAGACCAACAACCAACAGACCAATAACCAACAGACCAATAACCAACGGACCAATAACCAACAGACCAATAACCAACAGATCAATAACCAACAGACCAATAACCAACAATCAACAGACCAACAGACCAATAACCAACAGACCAATAACCAACAGACCAACAGACCAATAACCAACAGACCAACAGACCAACAACCAACAGACCAACAACCAACAGACCAACAGACCAATAACCAACAGACCAATAACCAACAATCAACAGACCAACAGACCAATAACCAACAGACCAATAACCAACAGACCAATAACCAACAGACCAATAACCAACAGACCAACAACCAATAACCAACAGACCAATAACCAACAGACCAACAGACCAACAGACCAACAACCAATAACCAACAGACCAATAACCAACAGACCAACAACCAACAGACCAACAACCAACAGACCAACAACCAATAACCAACAGACCAATAACCAACAGACCAACAACCAACAGACCAACAACCAACAGACCAACAACCAATAACCAACAGACCAATAACCAACAGACCAATAACCAACAGACCAATAACCAACAGACCAACAACCAATAACCAACAGACCAACAACCAACAGACCAAAAACCAACAGACCAACAGACCAACAGACCAACAACCAACAGACCAATAACCAACAGACCAACAACCAACAACCAACAGACCAATAACCAACAGACCAATAACCAACAATCAACAGACCAACAGACCAATAACCAACAGACCAATAACCAACAGACCAACAGACCAACAACCAACAGACCAATAACCAACAGACCAACAACCAACAGACCAACAGACCAATAACCAACAGACCAACAGACCAACAACCAACAGACCAACAACCAACAGACCAACAGACCAACAGACCAATAACCAACAGACCAACAACCAGCAGACCAACAACCAACAGACCAACAACCAACAGACCAACAACCAACAGACCAACAGACCAATAACCAACAGACCAACAACCAACAATCAACAGACCAACAGACCAATAACCAACAGACCAACAGACCAATAACCAACAGACCAACAGACCAACAACCAACAGACCAACAACCAACAGACCAACAGACCAATAACCAACAGACCAATAACCAACAATCAACAGACCAACAGACCAATAACAAACAGACCAATAACCAACAGACCAACAGACCGATAACCAACAGACCAACAACCAATAACCAACAGACCAACAGACCAACAACCAACAGACCAATAACCAACAGACCAACAACCAACACACCAACAACCAACAACCAATAACCAACAGACCAACAACCAACAGAACAATAACCAACAGGCCAATAACCAACAGACCAATAACCAACAGACCAACAGACCAACAACCAACAGACCAACAACCAACAATCAACAGACCAACAGACCAATAACCAACAGACCAACAGACCAATAACCAACAGACCAACAGACCAACAACCAACAGACCAACAACCAACAGACCAACAGACCAATAACCAACAGACCAATAACCAACAATCAACAGACCAACAGACCAATAACCAACAGACCAATAACCAACAGACCAACAGACCAATAACCAACAGACCAACAACCAATAACCAACAGACCAACAGACCAATAACCAACAGACCAATAACCAACAGACCAACAACCAACAGACCAACAACCAACAACCAATAACCAACAGACCAACAACCAACAGGCCAATAACCAACAGGCCAATAACCAACAGACAATAACCAACAGACTAACAGACCAACAACCAACAGACCAACAACCAACAGACCAACAACCAACAGACCAATAACCAACAGACCAACAACCATCAGACCAACAACCAACAGACCAACAACCAACAGACCAACAACCAACAGACCAACAACCATCAGACCAACAACCAACAGACCAACAACCAATAACCAACAGACCAATAACCAACAGACCAACAGACCAACAGACCAACAGACCAACAACCAATAACCAACAGACCAATAACCAACAGACCAACAACCAACAGACCAATAACCAACAGACCAATAACCAACAGACCAACAACCAACAGACCAACGGACCAATAACCAATAACCAACAATCAACAGACCAACAGACCAATAACCAACAGACCAACAGACCAATAACCAACAGACCAACAGACCAACAACCAACAGACCAACAACCAACAGACCAACAGACCAATAACCAACAGACCAATAACCAACAATCAACAGACCAACAGACCAATAACCAACAGACCAATAACCAACAGACCAACAGACCAATAACCAACAGACCAACAACCAATAACCAACAGACCAACAGACCAATAACCAACAGACCAATAACCAACAGACCAACAACCAACAGACCAACAACCAACAACCAATAACCAACAGACCAACAACCAACAGGCCAATAACCAACAGACCAATAACCAACAGACCAACAGACCAACAACCAATAACCAACAACCAACAGACCAACAACCAACAGACCAACAACCAATAACCAGCAGACCAACAGACCAACAACCAACAGACCAACAACCAACAGACCAACAACCAACAGACCAATAACCAGCAGACCAATAACCAACAGACCAACAACCAACAGACCAACAACCAACAACCAACAGACCAACAGACCAACAACCAACAGACCAACAACCAACAGGCCAATAACCAACAGACAATAACCATCAGACCAATAACCAACAGACCAACAACCAACAGACCAACAACCAACAGACCAACAACCAACAGACCAACAACCATCAGACCAACAACCAACAGACCAACAACCAATAACCAACAGACCAACAACCAACAGACCAATAACCAACAGACCAACAGACCAACAACCAACAACCAACAGACCAATAACCAACAGCCCAATAACCAACAATCAACAGACCAACAGACCAATAACCAACAGACCAATAACCAACAGACCAACAGACCAACAACCAACAGACCAATAACCAACAGACCAATAACCAACAGACCAACAGACCAATAACCAACAGACCAACAGACCAACAACCAACAGACCAACAACCAACAGACCAACAGACCAACAGACCAACAACCAACAGACCAATAACCAACAGACCAACAGACCAATAACCAACAGACCAACAACCAACAATCAACAGACCAACAGACCAATAACCAACAGACCAACAGACCAATAACCAACAGACCAACAGACCAACAACCAACAGACCAACAACCAACAGACCAACAGACCAATAACCAACAGACCAATAACCAACAATCAACAGACCAACAGACCAATAACCAACAGACCAATAACCAACAGACCAACAGACCGATAACCAACAGACCAACAACCAATAACCAACAGACCAACAGACCAACAACCAACAGACCAATAACCAACAGACCAACAACCAACAGACCAACAACCAACAACCAATAACCAACAGACCAACAACCAACAGACCAATAACCAACAGGCCAATAACCAACAGACAATAACCAACAGACTAACAGACCAACAACCAACAGACCAACAACCAACAATCAACAGACCAACAGACCAATAACCAACAGACCAACAGACCAATAACCAACAGACCAACAGACCAACAACCAACAGACCAACAACCAACAGACCAACAGACCAATAACCAACAGACCAATAACCAACAATCAACAGACCAACAGACCAATAACCAACAGACCAATAACCAACAGACCAACAGACCAATAACCAACAGACCAACAACCAATAACCAACAGACCAACAGACCAATAACCAACAGACCAATAACCAACAGACCAACAACCAACAGACCAACAACCAACAACCAATAACCAACAGACCAACAACCAACAGGCCAATAACCAACAGGCCAATAACCAACAGACAATAACCAACAGACCAACAACCATCAGACCAATAACCAACAGACCAACAACCAACAGACCAACAACCAACAACCAATAACCAACAGACCAACAACCAACAGACCAATAACCAACAGGCCAATAACCAACAGACAATAACCATCAGACCAATAACCAACAGACCAACAACCAACAGACCAACAACCAACAGACCAACAACCAACAGACCAACAACCATCAGACCAACAACCAACAGACCAACAACCAATAACCAACAGACCAATAACCAACAGACCAACAGACCAACAGACCAACAGACCAACAACCAATAACCAACAGACCAATAACCAACAGACCAACAACCAACAGACCAATAACCAACAGACCAATAACCAACAGACCAACAACCAACAGACCAACAGACCAATAACCAATAACCAACAGACCAATAACCAACAGACCAATAACCAACAGACCAATAACCAACAGACCAATAACCAACAGACCAACAGACCAATAACCAACAGACCAACAGACCAATAACCAACAGATCAACAGACCAACAGACCAATAATCAACAGACCAACAGACAAAATAACCAACAGAACAACAGACCAATAACCAACAGATCAACAGACCAACAGACCAATAATCAACAGACCAACAGACCAATAACCAACAGACCAACAACCAACAGACCAACAGACCAACAGACCAACAACCAACAGACCAACAACCAACAGACCAACAACCAACAGACCAATAACCAACAGACCAATAACCAGTAGACCAACAGACCAACAGACCAATAACCAACAGAGCAACAGACCAATAACCAACAGACCAACAACCAACAGACCAACAACCAACAGACCAATAACCAACAGACCAATAACCAACAGACCAACAACCAATAACCAACAACCAACAGACCAACAACCAACAGACCAACAACCAACAGACCAATAACCAACAGACCAACAGACCAACAACCAATAACCAACAACCAACAGACCAACAACCAACAGACCAACAACCAATAACCAGCAGACCAACAGACCAACAACCAACAGACCAACAACCAACAGACCAACAACCAACAGACCAATAACCAGCAGACCAATAACCAACAGACCAACAACCAACAGACCAACAACCAATAACCAACAGACCAACAGACCAACAACCAACAGACCAACAACCAACAGACCAATAACCAACAGACCAATAACCAACAGACCAACAACCAACAGACCAATAACCAGCAGACCAACAACCAACAGACCAACAACCATCAGACCAACAACCAACAGACCAACAACCAACAGACCAACAACCATCAGACCAACAACCAACAGACCAACCAACCATTTAAATGACCAACCATTTAAACGACCAACCATTTAAATGACCAACCATTTAAACGACCAACAGACCAACAACCAACAGACCAACCAACCATTTAAACAACCAACCAACTAATCAACCAGACAACCGTTACACCAAACAACTAGTCTCGTGAGCCATGCTCGAAGTCTGACGCTGTATGAAAGTCTGTCGAGAAAGAAACCATCCATCCAACCCGCCAACTCTCATCCACTCCAAGAAGATGAATAACTGAGAGAGACTACCATCTAACCATCCATCCAACCCGCCAACTCTCATCCACTCCAAGAAGATGAATAACTGAGAGAGACTACCATCTAACCATCCATCCAACCCAGCAACTCTCATCCACTCCAAGAAGATGAATAACTGAGAGAGACTACCATCTAACCATCCATCCAACCCGCCAACTCTCATCCACTCCAAGAAGATGAATAACTGAGAGAGACTACCATCTAACCATCCATCCAACCCACCAACTCTCATCCACTCCAAGATGATGAATAACTGAGAGAGACTACCATCTAACCATCCATCCAACCCGCCAACTCTCATCCACTCCAAGAAGATGAATAACTGAGAGAGACTACCATCTAACCATCCATCCAACCCACCAACTATATTCCACTCCAAGAAGATGAATAACTGAGAAAGACTACCATCTAACCATTCATCCAACCCGCCAACTATATTCCACTCCAAGAAGATGAATAACTGAGAGAGACTACCATCTAACCATCCATCCAACCCACCAACTAGACCAGACAGTATCATGAGACATGTCCAACACTGACCTAGCTAGACCAGACAGTATCATGAGAGACATGACCAGGACTGACCTAGCTAGACCAGACAGTATCATGAGAGACATGACCAGGACTGACCTAGCTAGACCAGGCAGTAACATGAGAGACATGACCAGGACTGACCTAGCTAGACCAGGCAGTAACATGAGAGACATGACCAGGACTGACCTAGCTAGACCAGACAGTAACATGAGACATGTCCAGGACTGACCTAGCTAGACCAGACAGTAACATGAGACATGTCCAGGACTGACCTAGCTAGACCAGACAGTATCATGAGACATGTCCAGGACTGACCTAGCTAGACCAGACAGTAACATGAGAGACATGTCCAGGTCTGACCTAGCTAGACCAGGCAGTAACATGAGAGACATGACCAGGACTGACCTAGCTAGACCAGACAGTAACATGAGACATGTCCAGGACTGACCTAGCTAGACCAGACAGTAACATGAGACATGTCCAGGACTGACCTAGCTAGACCAGACAGTATCATGAGACATGTCCAGGACTGACCTAGCTAGACCAGACAGTAACATGAGACATGTCCAGGACTGACCTAGCTAGACCAGACAGTAACATGAGAGACATGACCAGGACTGACCTAGCTAGACCAGGCAGTAACATGAGAGACATGACCAGGACTGACCTAGCTAGACCAGACAGTAACATGAGAGACATGACCAGGACTGACCTAGCTAGACCAGGCAGTAACATGAGAGACATGACCAGGACTGACCTAGCTAGACCAGGCAGTAACATGAGAGACATGACCAGGACTGACCTAGCTAGACCAGACAGTAACATGAGAGACATGACCAGGACTGACCTAGCTAGACCAGACAGTAACATGAGAGACATGACCAGGACTGACCTAGCTAGACCAGACAGTAACATGAGAGACATGTCCAGGACTGACCTAGCTAGACCAGACAGTAACATGAGACATGTCCAGGACTGACCTAGCTAGACCAGACAGTAACATGGGAGACATGACCAGGACTGACCTAGCTAGACCAGACAGTAACATGAGAGACATGACCAGGACTGACCTAGCTAGACCAGGCAGTAACATGAGAGACATGACCAGGACTGACCTAGCTAGACCAGGCAGTAACATGAGAGACATGACCAGGACTGACCTAGCTAGACCAGGCAGTAACATGAGAGACATGACCAGGACTGACCTAGCTAGACCAGACAGTAACATGAGACATGTCCAGGACTGACCTAGCTAGACCAGACAGTAACATGAGACATGTCCAGGACTGACCTAGCTAGACGTGTTAGATGAACAAAATGTATTTTAATTAAACACGTTCGGCTTACTCATATGTCTATATCTCTATATATCTCTATATATCTCTATATCTCTCTCTCTCTCTCTCCCTCTCTCTCTCTCTCTCTCTCTCTCTCTCTCTCGCTCTCTCTCTCTCTCTCTCTCTCTCTCTCTCTCTCTCTCTCTCTCTCTCTCTCTCTCTCTCTCGCTCTCTCTCTCCAGTTCAATACAAGGGGCTTTATTGGCATGGGAAACATATGTTAACATTGCGAAAGCAAATGAAGTAGACATTATACATAAGTGAAATAAACAATAAAAATGAACAATAAACATTACACTCACAGAAGTTCCAAAAGAATAAAGACATTACAAATGTCATATTATATATACAGTTGAAGTTGGAAGTTTACATACACTTAGGTTGGAGTCATTAAAACTAGTTTTTCAACCACTCCACAAATTTCTTGTTAACAAACTATAGTTTTGGCAAGTCATTTAGGACATCTACTTTGTGCATGACACAAGTCATTTTTCAACAATTGTTTACAGACAGATTATGTCACTTATAATTCACTCTATCACAATTCCAGTGGGTCAGAAGTTTACATAAACTAAGTTGACTGTGCCTTTAAACAGCTTGGAAAATTCCAGAAAATGATGTCATGGCTTTAGAAGCTTCTGATAGGCTAATTGACATCATTTGAGTCAATTGGAGGTGTACCTGTGGATGTATTTCAAGGCCTACCTTCAAACTCAGTGCCTCTTTGCTTGACATCATGGGAAAATCAAAAGAAATCAGACAAGACCTCAGAAAAACAATTGTAGACCTCCACAAGTCTGGTTCATCCTTGGGAGCAATTTCCAAATGGCTGAAGGTACCACGTTCATCTATACAAACAATAGTACGCAAGTATAAACACCATGGGACCACACAGCCATCATACCGCTCAGGAAGGAGACGCATTCTGTCTCCTGGAGATGAACGTACTTTGGTGCGAAAAGTGCAAATCAATCCCAGAACAACAGCAAAAGATCTTGTAAAGATGCTGGAGGAAACAGGTACAAAAGTATCTATATCCACAGTAAAACGAGTCCTATATCAATATAACCTGAAAGGCCGCTCATCAAGGAAGAAGCCACTGCTCCAAAACCGCCATAAAAAAACCAGACTACGGTTTGCAACTGCACATGGGGACAAAGATCGTACTTTTTGGAGAAATGTCCTCTGGTCTGATGAAACAAAAATAGAACTGTTTGGTCATAATGACCGTCGTTATGTTTGGAGGAAAAAGGGGGAGGCTTGCAATCCGAAGAACACCATCCCAACCGTGAAGCACGGGGGTGGCAGCATCATGTTGTGGGGGTGCTTTGCTGCGGGAGGGACTGGTGCACTTCACAAAATAGATAGCATCATGAGGATGGAAAATTATGTGGATATATTGAAGCAACATCTCAAGACATCAGTCAGGAAGTTAAAGCTTGGTCACAAATGGGTCTTCCAAATGGACAATGACCCCAAGCATACTTCCAAAGTTGTGGCAAAATGGCTCAAGGACAACAAAGTCAAGGTATTGGAGTGGCCATCACAAAGCCCTAACCTCAATCCTATAGAAAATGTGTGGGCAGAACTGAAAAAGCGTGTGCGAGCAAGGAGGCCTACAAACCTGACTCAGTTACACCAGCTCTGTCAGGAGGAATGGGCCAATATTCACCCAACTTATTGTGGGAAGCTTGTGGAAGGCTACCCGAAATGTTTGACCCAAGTTAAACAATTTAAAGGCAATGCTACCAAATATTTATTGAGTGTATGTAAACTTCTGACCCACTGGGAATGTGATGAAATAAATAAAAGCTGAAATAATTCTCTCTATTATTATTCTGACATTTCACATTCTTAAAATAAAGTGGTGATCTAACTGACCTAAGACAGGGAATTTTTACTGAGATTGAATGTCAGGAATTGTGAAAAACTGAGTTTAAATATATTTGGCTAAGGTGTATGTAAACTTCCGACTTCAACTGTATATACAGTGTTGTAACGATGTACAAATGTTTCAAGTACAAAAGGTATTTAGAATGGTGTTTGTTCTTCACTGGTTGACCTTTCCTTGTGGGAACAGGTCACAAATCTCTCTGTCTCTCTCTCTGTCCGTCTCTCTCTGTCTCTCTTTCTCTATCTCTCTCTCTCTCTCTGTCAAGACATCCTAATGACACTTTGTTAGTAACAACTCTACAAAACACTCCCAATACCCCATCCTAGGAGATACAGTCCTGTCCACCTCACTCCTCACAGACCGCTAGCCTGTATTTACTACCGGCCTTCCCGGCTCTTTCAAAGCACGTTTTATTATTGGAAAAGGATAGGACAATTATTTTTAATGATAACTGTGTTTCTAGCTAGCCGGGCCCAGGAGATAGATGTGATGTATGGTGCTGCTGCGAGGCCAGGAGAGAAGAAGAGAGAAGAAAGGTTATTTTTCTCCTGTTGACAGACCGATGGAACAGGGGAGATAGCAACCTGAGGCCTCACAGCACTCCAGCCACACACGTAACACTGGAGCACTGGACAGAAGGAACTAACTGATAGAGGAACCTGGAAATTGAAAAATGTCCAACCAAGACATTTAATCTCACCAGGAGAAATGCAAAACTGTTTCTTTCTTGAACATTTACATAATATCTCCAATTCTCACCAAGCTAAGCATTTACATAAGTATCTCCCATTTGAACCAGTTAGCCACCCATTCTGTGCCAATAGTTTTGTTTACTTTAATTCACAATGTTTTGTTCTGTCATGAATCACAAATAGGAAATTGAATTGAGTTGCTGTACGTTCATGTGTGGGTTTTTGAATTGCCTCTGTTTGTCTGTTGTTTTCTGTTGTTCTACAGAGGCTGGAGGAGGACTGTCCTGCCATGCCCCATGCCTGTAGCTGTTCTCAGGACAGTAAAGGACCTCCCGGACCCACAGGACCTCCCGTAAAGTCCTACTACTGCCTTTATTTACTGTCTCAGGGAATAGGGTGCCCTTTTAACACACCTTTTAACACCATACAAAATAATCCTAGACAGAAAACAACACTCAGAGACATCATTTCTCCAGAGAGCTGTCAAGCAGGCAGGAAAAGAGACTCCAGGGGCCGACAGAAGGAAATCCAAACCAGACATTCCAAACCAGATACCTGCCGCCCACCAAAAGTCATTTTGGTGAAACATTCCCGGTCTGGGGAGGGTCAATGTCACTTAGTACTGTGGACGTGTCTCCACCACAGGTGGACATTGTTAGGGGAAGGACCCCAACAGAGTGAGAGTCTTCATACATTCTGCTGAGGGGGCGGGAGAGAGAGGGAGAGAGAGAGGGATAGAGAGAGAGAGAAACCAAGAGAGAGACAGAAACCGAGAGAGAGAGAGAAACCGAGAGAGAGAGAAAGAGAGAGAGAGAGAGGGATAAACCGAGTTAGAGAGAGAGGATAGAGAGAGAGAATCCGAGAAAGAGAGAGAGAAAGAGAGAGAGAGAGGGATAAACCGAGTTAGAGAGAGAGGATAGAGAGAGAGAAACCAAGAGAAAGAGAGAGAGAGAGAGAGAGAGAGAGAGAGAGAGAGGGATAAACCGAGTTAGAGAGAGAGGATAGAGAGAGAAACCAAGAGGAAAGAGAGAGAGAGAGGGATAAACCGAGTTAGAGAGAGAGGATAGAGTGAAACCAAGAGAGAGAGAGAAAGAGAGAGAGAGAGAGAAGAGAGAGAGAGAGAGAGAGAGAGAGAGAGAGAGAGGGATAAACCGAGTTAGAGAGAGAGGATAGGGAGAGAGAAACGGAGTGAGAGAAAGGAGAGAGAGAGAGAAGGATAAACCGAGTTAGAGAGAGAGAAACGGAGTGAGAGAAAGGAGAGAGAGTAGTATGTAGAATGATTCAGCTCACTCCACGCAGCACAGAGGGTAGAACCTGATATGACGACACTGCAGATAAATGAGCTCATTTATAAGGCGTCAGGTCAGGTGATGTTGTGTACTCAGCTCGCTGCCAAGGGGAAAATAAAACACGTCCCAGGGCCACTACGGGGCCAACACTGTATCAACACACACACATGTTTGAGAAAGTCATTATATGGATATAAATTTATCAAAGCAGATTAGTCCTCTCTCTGCTGTCTACACAGTTTCCACCTCCATATGGTCCAGGTGGAGCCTATAGGCAGAGTTTAAAACCACAAGGGAGGAGGATTTCATCTGAGGTTCCTCTATAAGCCATCCTCCTTATGTTTCTGTGGTCGTTGGCTCTGATCACTGTTGACCTACTAAACCCTTGTTATAACATTAAAGCAGGACTGGAGTTAAAGTGGGGCTTTGTCAAGACACAATGCTCCTTGATGAAGGTGTTGACCCTGTAGTAAAACTGTTCCTGCACTTTAATTCTATTATTCTTTAGTGTGTCTTCAATCACTGATATTATTATAACCGACTGAGCGTGTGCAGGACGTTCATCACATTTGATCTTGTCCTGCCTCTGCCTCTGCTATCACAGCCTCCAGCCATAGGAACTATTAGTACCTGGCTCCATGTCCCTGCAGGGGTGCCATTAAGGCAAACACAGGAAGAGGAAGGAAGCCTTTGAAGCCAGATGGGACAATTACCTCCAGATGCCTTCGTCAGTTAGAGCAGAGTCAGGAGGGACAGGGAGGGACAAGGGAGGGTTTGGTTATCATGGTGTTTATGGTCTGATTCCCAGTCAGATGTACAGTATGGTTATCATGGTGTTTATGGTCTGATTCCCAGTCAGATGTACAGTATGGTTATCATGGTGTTTATGGTCTGATTCCCAGTCAGATGTACAGTATGGTTATCATGGTGTTTACGGTCTGATTCCCAGTCAGATGTACAGTATGGTTATCATGGTGTTTATGGTCTGATTCCCAGTCAGATGTACAGTATGGTTATCATGGTGTTTATGGTCTGATTCCCAGTCAGATGTACAGTATGGTTATCATGGTGTTTATGGTCTGATTCCCAGTCAGATGTACAGTATGGTTATCATGGTGTTTATGGTCTGATTCCCAGTCAGATGTACAGTATGGTTATCATGGTGTTTATGGTCTGATTCCCAGTCAGATGTACAGTATGGTTATCATGGTGTTTATGGTCTGATTCCCAGTCAGATGTACAGTATGGTTATCATGGTGTTTATGGTCTGATTCCCAGTCAGATGTACAGTATGGTTATCATGGTGTTTATGGTCTGATTCCCAGTCAGATGTACAGTATGGTTATCATGGTGTTTATGGTCTGATTCCCAGTCAGATGTACAGTATGGTTATCATGGTGTTTATGGTCTGATTCCCAGTCAGATGTACAGTATGGTTATCATGGTGTTTATGGTCTGATTCCCAGTCAGATGTACAGTATGGTTATCATGGTGTTTATGGTCTGATTCCCAGTCAGATGTACAGTATGGTTATCATGGTGTTTATGGTCTGATTCCCAGTCAGATGTACAGTATGGTTATCATGGTGTTTATGGTCTGATTCCCAGTCAGATGTACAGTATGGTTATCATGGTGTTTATGGTCTGATTCCCAGTCAGATGTACAGTATGGTTATCATGGTGTTTATGGTCTGATTCCCAGTCAGATGTACAGTATGGTTATCATGGTGTTTATGGTCTGATTCCCAGTCAGATGTACAGTATGGTTATCGTGGTGTTTATGGTCTGATTCCCAGTCAGATGTACAGTATGGTTATCATGGTGTTTATGGTCTGATTCCCAGTCAGATGTACAGTATGGTTATCATGGTGTTTATGGTCTGATTCCCAGTCAGATGTACAGTATGGTTATCATGGTGTTTATGGTCTGATTCCCAGTCAGATGTACAGTATGGTTATCATGGTGTTTACGGTCTGATTCCCAGTCAGATGTACAGTATGGTTATCATGGTGTTTATGGTCTGATTCCCAGTCAGATGTACAGTATGGTTATCATGGTGTTTATGGTCTGATTCCCAGTCAGATGTACAGTATGGTTATCATGGTGTTTACGGTCTGATTCCCAGTCAGATGTACAGTATGGTTATCATGGTGTTTATGGTCTGATTCCCAGTCAGATGTACAGTATGGTTATCATGGTGTTTACGGTCTGATTCCCAGTCAGATGTACAGTATGGTTATCATGGTGTTTATGGTCTGATTCCCAGTCAGATGTACAGTATGGTTATCATGGTGTTTATGGTCTGATTCCCAGTCAGATGTACAGTATGGTTATCATGGTGTTTATGGTCTGATTCCCAGTCAGATGTACAGTATGGTTATCATGGTGTTTATGGTCTGATTCCCAGTCAGATGTACAGTATGGTTATCATGGTGTTTATGGTCTGATTCCCAGTCAGATGTACAGTATGGTTATCATGGTGTTTATGGTCTGATTCCCAGTCAGATGTACAGTATGGTTATCATGGTGTTTATGGTCTGATTCCCAGTCAGATGTACAGTATGGTTATCATGGTGTTTATGGTCTGATTCCCAGTCAGATGTACAGTATGGTTATCATGGTGTTTATGGTCTGATTCCCAGTCAGATGTACAGTATGGTTATCATGGTGTTTATGGTCTGATTCCCAGTCAGATGTACAGTATGGTTATCATGGTGTTTACGGTCTGATTCCCAGTCAGATGTACAGTATGGTTATCATGGTGTTTATGGTCTGATTCCCAGTCAGATGTACAGTATGGTTATCATGGTGTTTATGGTCTGATTCCCAGTCAGATGTACAGTATGGTTATCATGGTGTTTATGGTCTGATTCCCAGTCAGATGTACAGTATGGTTATCATGGTGTTTATGGTCTGATTCCCAGTCAGATGTACAGTATGGTTATCATGGTGTTTATGGTCTGATTCCCAGTCAGATGTACAGTATGGTTATCATGGTGTTTATGGTCTGATTCCCAGTCAGATGTACAGTATGGTTATCATGGTGTTTATGGTCTGATTCCCAGTCAGATGTACAGTATGGTTATCATGGTGTTTATGGTCTGATTCCCAGTCAGATGTACAGTATGGTTATCATGGTGTTTATGGTCTGATTCCCAGTCAGATGTACAGTATGGTTATCATGGTGTTTATGGTCTGATTCCCAGTCAGATGTACAGTATGGTTATCATGGTGTTTATGGTCTGATTCCCAGTCAGATGTACAGTATGGTTATCATGGTGTTTACGGTCTGATTCCCAGTCAGATGTACAGTATGGTTATCATGGTGTTTATGGTCTGATTCCCAGTCAGATGTACAGTATGGTTATCATGGTGTTTATGGTCTGATTCCCAGTCAGATGTACAGTATGGTTATCATGGTGTTTATGGTCTGATTCCCAGTCAGATGTACAGTATGGTTATCATGGTGTTTATGGTCTGATTCCCAGTCAGATGTACAGTATGGTTATCATGGTGTTTATGGTCTGATTCCCAGTCAGATGTACAGTATGGTTATCATGGTGTTTACGGTCTGATTCCCAGTCAGATGTACAGTATGGTTATCATGGTGTTTACGGTCTGATTCCCAGTCAGATGTACAGTATGGTTATCATGGTGTTTATGGTCTGATTCCCAGTCAGATGTACAGTATGGTTATCATGGTGTTTATGGTCTGATTCCCAGTCAGATGTACAGTATGGTTATCATGGTGTTTATGGTCTGATTCCCAGTCAGATGTACAGTATGGTTATCATGGTGTTTACGGTCTGATTCCCAGTCAGATGTACAGTATGGTTATCATGGTGTTTATGGTCTGATTCCCAGTCAGATGTACAGTATGGTTATCATGGTGTTTATGGTCTGATTCCCAGTCAGATGTACAGTATGGTTATCATGGTGTTTATGGTCTGATTCCCAGTCAGATGTACAGTATGGTTATCATGGTGTTTATGGTCTGATTCCCAGTCAGATGTACAGTATGGTTATCATGGTGTTTATGGTCTGATTCCCAGTCAGATGTACAGTATGGTTATCATGGTGTTTATGGTCTGATTCCCAGTCAGATGTACAGTATGGTTATCATGGTGTTTACGGTCTGATTCCCAGTCAGATGTACAGTATGGTTATCATGGTGTTTATGGTCTGATTCCCAGTCAGATGTACAGTATGGTTATCATGGTGTTTATGGTCTGATTCCCAGTCAGATGTACAGTATGGTTATCATGGTGTTTATGGTCTGATTCCCAGTCAGATGTACAGTATGGTTATCGTGGTGTTTATGGTCTGATTCCCAGTCAGATGTACAGTATGGTTATCATGGTGTTTATGGTCTGATTCCCAGTCAGATGTACAGTATGGTTATCGTGGTGTTTATGGTCTGATTCCCAGTCAGATGTACAGTATGGTTATCATGGTGTTTATGGTCTGATTCCCAGTCAGATGTACAGTATGGTTATCGTGGTGTTTATGGTCTGATTCCCAGTCAGATGTACAGTATGGTTATCATGGTGTTTATGGTCTGATTCCCAGTCAGATGTACAGTATGGTTATCATGGTGTTTATGGTCTGATTCCCAGTCAGATGTACAGTATGGTTATCATGGTGTTTATGGTCTGATTCCCAGTCAGATGTACAGTATGGTTATCATGGTGTTTATGGTCTGATTCCCAGTCAGATGTACAGTATGGTTATCATGGTGTTTATGGTCTGATTCCCAGTCAGATGTACAGTATGGTTATCATGGTGTTTATGGTCTCCTTTCTCCCTTCCATTCTTCCAGGGAGGTGCTGGTATCAGAGGGGCCAGGGGAGATCGAGGGGAGCCAGGCAATGTGGTAAAGTATACTATTCATCCTCCATCACACTATGCTGCTCAGTGCTTACACAGGCTGCATCCCAAATGGCAGGCCTCTGGTGAAAAGAAGGGCACTACATAGGGAATAGGGTACCATTTGGGACATAGACAGAGGGACTCCATCCCAATACAGC
Source organism: Salmo salar (assembly GCF_965601325.2). NCBI lineage: Eukaryota > Metazoa > Chordata > Actinopteri > Salmoniformes > Salmonidae > Salmo > Salmo salar. The sequence continues at coordinate 6,030,293 of NC_138292.1, forward strand.
CCAGTGTTTCCACAGTAACACATACGGGAGGGACTCCATCCCAATACAGCTCAGTGTTTCCACAGTAACACATACTGGAGGGACTCCATCACAATACAGCTCAGTGTTTCCACAGTAACACATACTGGAGGGACTCCATCACAATACAGCTCAGTGTTTCCACAGTAACACATACTGGAGGGACTCCATCACAATACAGCTCAGTGTTTCCACAGTAACACATACGGGAGGGACTCCATCCCAATACAGCTCAGTGTTTCCACAGTAACACATACTGGAGGGACTCCATCCCAATACAGCCCAGTGTTTCCACAGTAACACATACTGGAGGGACTCCATCACAATACAGCTCAGTGTTTCCACAGTAACACATACTGGAGGGACTCCATCCCAATACAGCTCAGTGTTTCCACAGTAACACATACTGGAGGGACTCCATCCCAATACAGCTCAGTGTTTCCACAGTAACACATACGGGAGGGACTCCATCCCAATACAGCTCAGTGTTTCCACAGTAACACATACGGGAGGGACTCCATCCCAATACAGCTCAGTGTTTCCACAGTAACACATACTGGAGGGACTCCATCCCAATACAGCTCAGTGTTTCCACAGTAACACATACGGGAGGGACTCCATCCCAATACAGCTCAGTGTTTCCACAGTAACACAAACTGGAGGGACTCCATCCCAATACAGCTCAGTGTTTCCACAGTAACACAAACTGGAGGGACTCCATCCCAATACAGCTCAGTGTTTCCACAGTAACACATACTGGAGGGACTCCATCACAATACAGCTCAGTGTTTCCACAGTAACACATACTGGAGGGACTCCATCCCAATACAGCTCAGTGTTTCCACAGTAACACATACTGGAGGGACTCCATCCCAATACAGCTCAGTGTTTCCACAGTAACACATACGGGAGGGACTCCATCCCAATACAGCTCAGTGTTTCCACAGTAACACAAACTGGAGGGACTCCATCCCAATACAGCTCAGTGTTTCCACAGTAACACAAACTGGAGGGACTCCATCCCAATACAGCTCAGTGTTTCCACAGTAACACATACTGGAGGGACTCCATCACAATACAGCTCAGTGTTTCCACAGTAACACAAACTGGAGGGACTCCATCCCAATACAGCTCAGTGTACAGACCATTACATAGACTGACCAGGTGAAAGCTATGAACCCTTATTGATGTCACTTGTTAAATTCAGATTTTTAAGCCTTGTGACAATTGAAATATGGATTGTGTATGTGTGCCATTCAGATGGTGAATGGGCAAGACAAAATATATAAGTGCCTTTGAACAGGGTATGATAGTAGGTGTCAGGCGCACCGGTTTGTGTCAAGAACTTCAACACTGCTGGGTTTTTCACGCTCAACAGTTTCCCGTGTGTATCAAGAATGGTCCACCACCCAAAGGCCATCCAGCCAACAATAACTGTGGGAAGCATTAGAGTCAATATGGGGGGGTGAGCTTAATATTTTGTAGCAGCTCAGTGCTTCCACAGTAACACATACTCTGGCTACAGTACGCGAGGGGCCACCTAGAACTTGGAACATAAAGAATACGATGGAATTTCTTCCAATAAATAGCCTGAAACAATGGCTGAGATGTGGAGATACATAAATATGCAACGTAATGTGCAATTCTGTTATATTTGGAGGATGTCACTGTTTTCACACACTAAGTGAACCTCGCCGTGTCGTTCTGGCTTTATGCCAGCAGTCTTCATGTTGAAGCCAAGAGAGGCTTGTGTAGGTTATAGTTAAACAGGATCATATTGCAGCTTATTTGGACTGTAGTTTTAGGAGTAGGCTGAAACTTTGTTATTCCAGTTCTCTCTGTGTCTGACTCAGACCTGGGTTCAAATACTACAGCTGTGCTCGGTTTGAACTCGCCTGTTGCAATGGAACTAATTACAAAAGTCCCAAAAGCGCAAACCACGCCCCCCTGCATTGCAAACCCCACCCACCTGGCATTCAAACCCAGCCCACCTGGCATGCAAACCTCACCCACCTGGCATTCAGACCCCGCCTATCTGTCATTATGACCCCGCCCATCTGTCATTCAAACCAAGCCCATCTGGCATTCAAACCACGCCCACCTGGCATTCAAACCCAGCCCATCTGGCATTCAAACCACGCCACCTGGCATTCAAACCCAGCCCATCTGGCATTCAAACCACGCCCACCTGGCATTCAGACCACGTCACCTGGCATTCAGACCCCGCCTATCTGTCATTCTGACCCCGCCCACCTGGCATTCAAACCCAGCCCATCTGGCATTCAAACCACGCCCATCTGGCATTCAAACCACGTCCACCTGGCATTCAGACCCCGCCTATCTGGCATTCTGACCCCGCCCACCTGGCATTCAAACCCAGCCCATCTGGCATTCAAACTACGCCCACCTGGCATTCAGACCCCGCCTATCTGGCATTCTGACCCCGCCCACCTGGCATTCAAACTCAGCCCACCTGGCATTCAAACCACGCTCACCTGGCATTTAAACCACGTCCACCTGGCATTCAAACCACGCCCACCTGGCATTCAGACCCCGCATATCTGGCATTCTGACCCCGCCCACCTGGCATTCAAACCCAGCCCATCTGGCATTCAAACCACGCCCACCTGGCATTCAGACCACGCCCACCTGGCATTCAGACCCCGCCCACCTGCCATTCAAACTCCACCCACCTGGCATTCAAACCACGCCCACCTGGCATTCAGACCCCGCCTATCTGGCATTCTGACCCCACCCACCTGGCATTCAAACCCAGCCCATCTGGCATTCTGACCCAGCCCACCAGGCATTCAGACCCCGCCTATCTGGCATTCTGACCTCGCCCACCTGGCATTCAAACCCAGCCCATCTTGCATTCTGACCCAGCCCACCAGGCATTCAAACACCGCCCACCTGACACTAAATCAAACTCTCAAAGTATTTTAAAGATTTCAAATAGTGTTTGAACACAGGTTTGGTATATGGGGCAGTCCCCTCTCTCCGTCTGTACGACTGCTTTATCAACCTCTAAGGCTGCAGGCTTTCGGCCTCTCCAGTCCTTCTGCTACAACCCAGTTTCACGCTCGCAGTTCGCTAACAAAGTTACAACAGATGTGAACGGCGAGGCCATGCTAGGAACAGATTGCATTATGGTGCCAAACAAACCCAACCCAGGATGGCTGTAATCTAAATTCAAATTTACTGTTGGGTAATGGCTAAAAGAAGTCCTAATTTGCATCCTATTCCCTATATAGTGCACTACTTTTGACCAAAGCCCTATGGTGCCATTTGGGACACAGACTAAATCAATTTCCTAGAGCACAGTCCCACAGAATGTAAACTCCATTCTAATGAGTGTCCTCGAAGAACGGTTATGTGGGCTACCCGTTGTACTTTGTCTTATCTTGATGAATATCACATTTATGTGTGGAGCGAGAGACCCAAGGCAACGGCATTGTGTTTTAGAAGGAAGGCTGTCAGACAGTAGCTCTAAAACCTGATGTCCAAACTTGGACGTTGAAAACACAGAACATATTTATCACCAGAGAGAAGACCTAACAAACTTTTAGTTCAATTCAATTTTATGTAAACAGGGCGGGCGGTTAATCAAATGTGTTGTTGTAACACTTCACATTTGTAAAAAAATTTTTTATTTTTTTATTATTATTATTTTTTAATCTTTATTTTAACAGGGAAAACAGACTGAGACCTGGATCTCTGTTACGGCTGTGCCCTGTGTAAACATGTTGACATATACAGTTCTAGGCATACAGACAAGAACATTTCAAACATACAAAACAAAGACACAATTCAACAGAAACAATCACAGACAACATCATATTGATCCTCCATAACATTTTTAAAATGGGCAAGGGACACCAGAGTGTCTAACTTAAGTTGGATCTGCAGTTTGTTCCATAAATAAGGTGCAAAGGAACTAAAGGCAGTCCTACCCAACTCTGTGGAGACCGCAGGAGTCTCTAATGTAATCCACATCTGTGATCTGGTTTTAAAATTTGTATATCTAGTGGAAATTAATGATGATATATATGGAGGTAGTTTTAAAAGAAGTGCTTTATAAATAAACAAGAGAGCATGTTGCTCTCGCCTCACAGATAGAGAGTCCCAACCCACATGTTGATATAGGATACAGTGATGAGTTTTGTAACTATCACCTGTGATAAACCTGAGTGCACAATGGTAAATAGCATCCAGTGGTTTTAATGTGTTTGCCGATGCATGCATATAGATAATATCACCATCATCTAAAACGGACATAAAAGTAGCCTGCACAATTTGTTTTCTATTTACAAAGGACAGACAAGCCCTGTTTCTGTAAAGGAACCCTATCTTGAATTTGAGCTTTTTTCCCAATTCAGTAACATGTTTTTTAAAAGAAAGCTTATCATCTAGCCATACCCCTAAATATTTATATGCAGAGACCTGTTTGATTTGAGTACCATCCAAGCTAGTGATTACAAAAGTGTTTCTAACTGAGAGTTTAGACCTAGAAAAAAACATGACATTTGTTTTCTTAGCGTTTAAAACAAGTTTAAGCTGTAAAAGAGACCCCTGTAGTATCCTAAAATCAGACTCCAACTGCATTAAAGCTTGGTCCGCTGTTGGAGCAATAGAGTACATCACTGTGTCATCTGCATATAAATGGAATTTACAATATTTGACATCATCACCAATGTTGTTTATATAAAGTGAGAACAATAGTGGGCCAATTATTGAACCCTGAGGCACCCCTTTAAGTAACTGTAAGGAGTCAGACTTGACCCCGTATCTTTAAGATAGTCATAAAACCATCGGCAAACCATCGGCAGGCATCAGTGCCCACTCCTATAGATGACAGCTTACTCAAAAGGATAGCATGGTCTACAGTGTCAAAAGCTTTTGACAAATCTACAAACAACGCAGCACAGTGCTTTCTATCATCTAAGGCATTTGCAATATCATTTACAACAAGCATAGTGGCCGATGTGGTACATTTCACAAATGTGTTCTAAAGGTTTTTAAAGTAGTTTATAGACTATTGATCAGTTTATCAGTTGAAATATAGTTTATAAATCAGTAGGAAACAGTGATGAGTCATTGGTTAACATTGTGTGATTTAAATAAATGGTCTGTCTTCTCCAGGGGCCTCAAGGACTAGTTGGTGATAAAGGTCCTCCTGGACCACAGGGCCCCCCTGGTCCTCAAGGGCCTAGTGGACATTCCATCCAGGGACCACCGGTAAGATATGATATATGACCTATAACCCTGGTCCTGTGGGGCCTAGTGGACATTCCATCCAGGGACCACCGGTAAGATATGATATATGACCTATAACCCTGGTCCTGTGGGGCCTAGTGGACATTCCATCCAGGGACCACCGGTAAGATATGATATATGACCTATAACCCTGGTCCTGTGGGGTCTAGTGGACATTCCATCCAGGGACCACCGGTAAGATATGATATATGACCTATAACCCTGGTCCTCAAGGGCCTAGTGGACATTCCATCCAGGGACCACCGGTAAGATATGATATATGACCTATAACCCTGGTCCTGTGGGGCCTAGTGGACATTCCATCCAGGGACCACCAGTAAGATATGATATATGACCTATAACCCTGGTCCTGTGGGGCCTAGTGGACATTCCATCCAGGGACCACCGGTAAGATATGATATATGACCTATAACCCTGGTCCTGTGGGGTCTAGTGGGCATTCCATCCAGGGACCACCGGTAAGATACAGTATATATCATATCTTATGTTCATATATATACACACAGTACACTCAGAGTATATATGAACATAAGATATGATACAGTATATAGCCTGTATATGAACATAAGATATGGTACAGTATATAGCCTGTATATGAACATAAGATATGATACAGTATATAGCCTGTATATGAACATAAGATATGATACAGTATATAGCCTGTATATGAACATAAGATATGGTACAGTATATAGCCTGTATATGAACATAAGATATGATACAGTATATAGCCTGTATATGAACATAAGATATGATACAGTATATAGCCTGTATATGAACATAAGATATGATACAGTATGTAGCCTGTATATGAACATAAGATATGATACAGTATATAGCCTGTATATGAACATAAGATATGATACAGTATATAGCCTGTATATGAACATAAGATATGATACAGTATATAGCCTGTATATGAACATAAGATATGGTACAGTATATAGCCTGTATATGAACATAAGATATGATACAGTATATAGCCTGTATATGAACATAAGATATGATACAGTATATAGCCTGTATATGAACATAAGATATGATACAGTATATAGCCTGTATATGAACATAAGATATGATACAGTATATAGCCTGTATATGAACATAAGATATGATACAGCATATAGCCTGTATATGAACATAAGATATGATACAGTATATAGCCTGTATATGAACATAAGATATGATACAGTATATAGCCTGTATATGAACATAAGATATGATACAGTATATAGCCTGTATATGAACATAAGATATGATACAGTATATAGCCTGTATATGAACACGTTTGCCTCTAGTTAAACTGTGCTCCATGACAGTGTGCCGCATATGACTAATGTACAGTCAATCATTTGCAAACCCTTCCATCTACCCACTGGCTTTGTATGAAATTACAAAATGACAAAGGAATGAATGATTCAGAGTTTTTTTTTTCTTTCTCATGTCCATTTCTGTTTCAGGGTGGTGATGGTGAAAAGGGAGAAAAAGGAGATATTGGTTTACCAGGACCTCAGGTGAGTAAAGACACATATTCCTCAGCTCCATTTTGTTTTCCTCTCCTGACTCCCACAGAGACACTGTGATGTGACTAGTGTTTATTACCTCCACAGAGGCACTGTGATGTGACACTGTGCTTCCACTGTCTGGAAAACCTATTCTAGTCATAGATCAACCTTCCACTGTCTGGAAAACCTATTCTAGTCATAGATCAAACTTCCCCTGTCTGGAAAACCTATTCTAGTCATAGATCAACCTTCCACTGTCTGGAAAACCTATTCTAGTCATAGATCAACCTTCCACTGTCTGGAAAACCTATTCTAGTCATAGATCAACCTTCCACTGTCTGGAAAACCTATTCTAGTCATAGATCAACCTTCCACTGTCTGGAAAACCTATTCTAGTCATAGATCAACCTTCCACTGACTGGAAAACCTATTCTAGTCATAGATCAACCTTCCACTGTAATTACAGTGTGTGTGTGTGTGTGTGTGTGTGTGTGTGTGTGTGTGTGCACGTGCGTGCTTGTGTGTGTGTGCGCTTGTTTGTGTAATAGATGTGTGTGAGGGAGGTGAGGGAGAGATAAGCAGCAGCTGGGAGAATGTTCCTGTCTTGGCGTCGTGAGGCGTCGCATTACGAGGTGAGGGCTGCGTCCCAAATAGGACCCTATTCCCTACACAGTACAAAAGTAGTGCTCTATATAGGGAACAGGGTGATATTTGGTACGCAGCCCAGGTGTCTCTTACACCCCACCCTGGCACATAGGGCTTCCCCTGCTGCTACCAGACTAATGGAATCATTCACATGAGACAACCTGGTACATAGGGCTTCCCCTGCTGCTACCAGACTAATGGAATCAGTCACATGAGACACCCTGGTTCACAGGGCTTCCCCTGCTGCTACCAGACTAATGGAATCAGTCACATGATACACCCTGGCACATAGGGCTTCCCCTGCTGCTACCAGACTAATGGAATCAGTCACATGATACACCCTGGTACATTGGGCTTCCCCTGCTGCTACCAGACTAATGGAAACATTCACATGAGACACCCTGGTACATAGGGCTTCCCCTGCTGCTACCAGACTAATGGAATCAGTCACATGAGACACCCTGGCACATAGGGCTTCCCCTGCTGCTACCAGACTAATGGAATCAGTCACATGATACACCCTGGTACATTGGGCTTCCCCTGCTGCTACCAGACTAATGGAAACATTCACATGAGACACCCTGGTACATAGGGCTTCCCCTGCTGCTACCAGACTAATGGAATCAGTCACATGAGACAACCTGGCACATAGGGCTTCCCCTGCTGCTACCAGACTAATGGAATCAGTCACATGATACACCCTGGTACACAGGGCTTCCCCTGCTGCTACCAGACTAATGGAATCAGTCACATGAGACACCCTGGCACATAGGGCTTCCCCTGCTGCTACCAGACTAATGGAATCAGTCACATGAGACACCCTGGCACATAGGGCTTCCCCTGCTGCTACCAGACTAATGGAATCAGTCACATGAGACACCCTGGCACACAGGGCTTCCCCTGCTGCTACCAGACTAATGGAATCATTCACATGAGACACCCTGGTACATAGGGCTTCCCCTGCTGCTACCAGACTAATGGAATCAGTCACATGAGACACCCTGGCACACAGGGCTTCCCCTGCTGCTACCAGACTAATGGAATCAGTCACATGAGACAACCTGGTACATAGGGCTTCCCCTGCTGCTACCAGACTAATGGAATCAGTCACATGAGACACCCTGGCACATAGGGCTTCCCCTGCTGCTACCAGACTAATGGAATCAGTCACATTATACACCCTGGTACACAGGGCTTCCCCTGCTGCTGCCAGAATCAGTCACATGAGACACCCTGGTACACAGGGCTTCCCCTGCTGCTACCAGACTAATGGAATCAGTCACATGAGACATCCTGGTACACAGGGCTTCCCCTGCTGCTACCAGACTAATGGAATCAGTCACATGAGACACCCTGGTACACAGGGCTTCCCCTGCTGCTACCAGAATCAGTCACATGAGACACCCTGGTACATAGGGCTTCCCCTGCTGCTACCAGACTAATGGAATCAGTCACATGAGACAACCTGGTACATAGGGCTTCCCCTGCTGCTACCAGACTAATGGAATCATTCACATGATACACCCTGGCACATAGGGCTTCCCCTGCTGCTACCAGACTAATGGAATCAGTCACATGAGACACCCTGGTACACAGGGCTTCCCCTGCTGCTACCAGACTAATGGAATCATTCACATGATACACCCTGGCACATAGGGCTTCCCCTGCTGCTACCAGACTAATGGAATCAGTCACATGAGACACCCTGGTACACAGGGCTTCCCCTGCTGCTACCAGACTAATGGAATCAGTCACATGAGACAACCTGGTACATAGGGCTTCCCCTGCTGCTACCAGACTAATGGAATCAGTCACATGAGACAACCTGGTACATAGGGCTTCCCCTGCTGCTACCAGACTAATGGAATCAGTCACATGAGACACCCTGGCACATAGGGCTTCCCTGCTGCTACCAGACTAATGGAATCAGTCACATGAGACACCCTGGTACACAGGGCTTCCCCTGCTGCTGCCAGAATCAGTCACATGAGACACCCTGGTACATAGGGCTTCCCCTGCTGCTACCAGACTAATGGAATCAGTCACATGATACACCCTGGTACACAGGGCTTCCCCTGCTGCTACCAGACTAATGGAATCAGTCACATGAGACACCCTGGCACACAGGGCTTCCCCTGCTGCTACCAGACTAATGGAATCAGTCACATGATACACCCTGGTACACAGGGCTTCCCCTGCTGCTACCAGACTAATGGAATCAGTCACATGAGACACCCTGGTACACAGGGCTTCCCCTGCTGCTACCAGAATCAGTCACATGAGACACCCTGGTACACAGGGCTTCCCCTGCTGCTACCAGACTCAGTCACATGAGAAAACCATGATGAACTACCATTATTAATTACTGAGCCTGGTCTACTTAGAGGACAGATCAGAGAACATAATGACCTTCTATAGAAGTCTGTCTACAGAGTGCTATTTGGGACACAGCCTTGGTGATATGAGGAAGTGGGTTTCAGGCAGCAGCGGGGCTCATACTCTAATGATATTGGAGGAGTCCCCTGTCTAGATGGTATTTACTTTGAATCAGGACTTTCTACGTCCTGTTCTTGTCCCTTTGTGGTGGAAGAGTCATGACTTTCTGCATTTTGTCAGAACCCCTAAGAGTATACAGTAGAGGCGTTTCTTCTAGAAGGTACCTTCAAGGACCTGCTGTAATCTACACCAGCCACAAAGAATATATGGCTGCATCCAAAATGGCACTCTATTCCTGCAAAGGTCAAAGGGTTCCATTTGGGACGCACACCATCGCACCTCCGGAACATCCATTACAGAGCTCTTTGCCTCTCTTTGTCTCTCACCATCACACCTGCGGAATATCCATTACAGAGCTCTTTGCCTCTCTCTGTTTCTCACCATCGCACCCCCGGAAAATCCATTACAGAGGTCTTTGCCTCTCTGTCTCTCACCATCATACCTTCGGAACATCCATTACAGAGCTCTTTGCCTCTCTGTCTCTCACCATCATACCTTCGGAACATCCATTAAAGAGGTCTTTGCCTCTCTGTCTCTTACCATCACACCTGCGGAACATCCAATATAGAGCTCTTTGCCTCTCTGGCTCTCACCATCACACCTCCGGAACATCCATTAAAGAGGTCTTTGCCTCTCTGTCTCTCACCATCGCACCTCCGGAACATCCATTACAGAGCTCTTTGCCTCTCTGTCTCTCACCATCACACCTTCGGAACATCCATTACAGAGCTCTTTGCCTCTCTTTGTCTCTCACCATCACACCTGCGGAATATCCATTACAGAGCTCTTTGCCTCTCTCTGTCTCTCACCATCGCACCCCCGGAAAATCCATTACAGAGGTCTTTGCCTCTCTGTCTCTCACCATCATACCTTCGGAACATCCATTACAGAGCTCTTTGCCTCTCTGTCTCTCACCATCATACCTTCGGAACATCCATTAAAGAGGTCTTTGCCTCTCTGTCTCTTACCATCACACCTGCGGAACATCCAATATAGAGCTCTTTGCCTCTCTGGCTCTCACCATCACACCTCCGGAACATCCATTAAAGAGGTCTTTGCCTCTCTGTCTCTCACCATCGCACCTCCGGAACATCCATTAAAGAGCTCTTTGCCTCTCTGTCTCTCACCATCACACCCCCGGAACATCCATTAAAGAGGTCTTTGCCTCTCTGTCTCTCACCATCACACCTCCGGAACATCCATTAGAGGTCTTTGCCTCTCTGTCTCTCACCATCACACCTCCGGAACATCCATTAAAGAGGTCTTTTCCTCTCTCTGTCTCTCACCATCACACCTCCGGAACATCCATTAAAGAGGTCTTTGCCTCTCTGTCTCTCACCATCACAACCCCAGAACATCTATTAAAGAGGTCTTTGCCTCTCTCTATCTCTCACCATCACACCTCCGGAACATCCATTAAAGAGGTCTTTGCCTCTCTCTATCTCTCACCATCACCAGCCACAGTATACAGTAAATACAATATAACCCTTGTCATGAGCTCTCCCCTCTCCTCTCATTTACAACCTGACAGTGAAAAATGCATGGGTAGCCATTTCAATGAATAGCAAAGTATGTGTGTCTGAGTGGTGATGGTAGAGCAGGGGGGCAATGTATCTAACTGATTCATTGCTTAGCAACCCTTAACCACCATTCTTAGTCTCTAGGGGTTGATTTATCCTGGATTTCTGGTAGAGAGGACCAGAGTGACTGGTAAGGTCTGGTAGAGAGGACCAGAGTGACTGGTAAGGTCTGGTAGAGAGGACCAGAGTGACTGGTAAGGTCTGGTAGAGAGGACCAGAGTGACTGGTAAGGTCTGGTAGAGAGGACCAGAGTGACTGGTAAGGTCTGGTAGAGAGGACCAGAGTGACTGGTAAGATCTGGTAGAGAGGACCAGAGTGACTGGTAAGGTCTGGTAGAGAGGACCAGAGTGACTGGTAAGATCTGGTAGAGAGGACCAGAGTGACTGGTAAGGTCTGGTAGAGAGGACCAGAGTGACTGGTAAGGTCTGGTAGAGAGGACCAGAGTGACTGGTAAGGTCTGGTAGAGAGGACCAGAGTGACTGGTAAGGTCTGGTAGAGAGGACCAGAGTGACTGGTAAGATCTGGTAGAGAGGACCAGAGTGACTGGTAAGGTCTGGTAGAGAGGACCAGAGTGACTGGTAAGGTCTGGTAGAGAGGACCAGAGTGACTGGTAGGGTCTGGTAGAGAGGACCAGAGTGACTGGTAAGATCTGGTAGAGAGGACCAGAGTGACTGGTAAGGTCTGGTAGAGAGGACCAGAGTGACTGGTAAGGTCTGGTAGAGAGGACCAGAGTGACTGGTAAGGTCTGGTAGAGAGGACCAGAGTGACTGGTAGGGTCTGGTAGAGAGGACCAGAGTGACTGGTAAGATCTGGCTGGTGGTAGAGAGGACCAGAGTGACTGGTAAGGTCTGGTAGAGAGGACCAGAGTGACTGGTAAGGTCTGGTAGAGAGGACCAGAGTGACTGGTAAGATCTGGTAGAGAGGACCAGAGTGACTGGTAAGATCTGGTAGAGAGGACCAGAGTGACTGGTAAGGTCTGGTAGAGAGGACCAGAGTGACTGGTAAGATCTGGTAGAGAGGACCAGAGTGACTGGTAAGATCTGGTAGAGAGGACCAGAGTGACTGGTAAGGTCTGGTAGAGAGGACCAGAGTGACTGGTAAGGTCTGGTAGAGAGGACCAGAGTGACTGGTAAGGTCTGGTAGAGAGGACCAGAGTGACTGGTAAGATCTGGTAGAGAGGACCAGAGTGACTGGTAAGATCTGGTAGAGAGGACCAGAGTGACTGGTAAGGTCTGGCTGGTGGTAGAGAGGACCAGAGTGACTGGTAAGGTCTGGTAGAGAGGACCAGAGTGACTGGTAAGGTCTGCCTGGTGGTAGAGAGGACCAGAGTGACTGGTAGGGTCTGGCTGGTGGTAGAGAGGACCAGAGTGACTGGTGGGGTCTGGCTGGTGGTAGAGAGGACCAGAGTGACTGGTAATATCTGGCTGGTGGTAGAGAGGACCAGAGTGACTGGTAAGGTCTGGTAGAGAGGACCAGAGTGACTGGTAAGGTCTGGTAGAGAGGACCAGAGTGACTGGTAGGGTCTGGTAGAGAGGACCAGAGTGACTGGTAAGATCTGGCTGGTGGTAACGAGGACCAGAGTGACTGGTAAGGTCTGGTAGAGAGGACCAGAGTGACTGGTAAGGTCTGGTAGAGAGGACCAGAGTGACTGGTAAGATCTGGTAGAGAGGACCAGAGTGACTGGTAAGATCTGGTAGAGAGGACCAGAGTGACTGGTAAGGTCTGGTAGAGAGGACCAGAATGACTGGTAAGGTCTGGTAGAGAGGACCAGAGTGACTGGTAAGGTCTGGTAGAGAGGACCAGAGTGACTGGTAAGATCTGGTAGAGAGGACCAGAGTGACTGGTAAGATCTGGTAGAGAGGACCAGAGTGACTGGTAAGGTCTGGTAGAGAGGACCAGAGTGACTGGTAAGGTCTGGTAGAGAGGACCAGAGTGACTGGTAAGGTCTGGTAGAGAGGACCAGAGTGACTGGTAAGGTCTGGTAGAGAGGACCAGAGTGACTGGTAAGATCTGGCTGGTGGTAGAGAGGACCAGAGTGACTGGTAAGATCTGGTAGAGAGGACCAGAGTGACTGGTAAGGTCTGGTAGAGAGGACCAGAGTGACTGGTAAGGTCTGCCTGGTGATAGAGAGGACCAGAGTGACTGGTAAGGTCTGGCTGGTGGTAGAGAGGACCAGAGTGACTGGTAGGGTCTGGTAGAGAGGACCAGAGTGACTGGTAAGGTCTGCCTGGTGATAGAGAGGACCAGAGTGACTGGTAAGATCTGCCTGGTGGTAGAGAGGACCAGAGTGACTGGTAAGGTCTGCCTGGTGGTAGAGAGGACCAGAGTGACTGGTAAGATCTGGCTGGTGGTAGAGAGGACCAGAGTGACTGGTAAGATCTGGCTGGTGGTAGAGAGGACCAGAGTGACTGGTAGGATCTGGCTGGTGGTAGAGAGGACCAGAGTGACTGGTAAGGTCTGGTAGAGAGGACCAGAGTGACTGGTAAGGTCTGGCTGGTGGTAGAGAGGACCAGAGTGACTGGTAAGGTCTGGCTGGTGGTAGAGAGGACCAGAGTGACTGGTAAGGTCTGGCTGGTGGTAGAGAGGACCAGAGTGACAGGTTGGGTCTGGCTGGTGGTAGAGAGGACCAGAGTGACTGGTAAGGTCTGGCTGGTGGTAGAGAGGACCAGAGTGACTGGTAAGATCTGGCTGGTGATAGAGAGGACCAGAGTGACTGGTAAGGTCTGCCTGGTGATAGAGAGGACCAGAGTGACTGGTAAGATCTGGCTGGTGGTAGAGAGGACCAGAGTGACTGGTAAGATCTGGCTGGTGGTAGAGAGGACCAGAGTGACTGGTAAGGTCTGGCTGGTGGTAGAGAGGACCAGAGTGACTGGTAAGATCTGGCTGGTGGTAGAGAGGACCAGAGTGACTGGTAAGGTCTGGCTGGTGGTAGAGAGGACCAGAGTGACTGGTAAGGTCTGGCTGGTGGTAGAGAGGACCAGAGTGACTGGTAAGATCTGGCTGGTGGTAGAGAGGACCAGAGTGACTGGTAAGATCTGGCTGGTGGTAGAGAGGACCAGAGTGACTGGGAAGGTCTTGCTGGTGGTAGAGAGGACCAGAGTGACTGGTAGGGTCTGGCTGGTGGTAGAGAGGACCAGAGTGACTGGTAAGATCTGGCTGGTGGTAGAGAGGACCAGAGTGACTGGTAAGATCTGGCTGGTGGTAGAGAGGACCAGAGTGGCTGGTAAGATCTGGCTGGTGGTAGAGAGGACCAGAGTGACTGGTAAGATCTGGCTGGTTGTAGAGAGGACCAGAGTGACTGGTTGGGTCTGGCTGGTGGTAGAGAGGACCAGAGTGACTGGTGGGGTCTGGCTGGTGGTAGAGAGGACCAGAGTGACTGGTAAGGTCTGGCTGGTGGTAGAGAGGACCAGAGTGACTGGTAAGATCTGGCTGGTGATAGAGAGGACCAGAGTGACTGGTAAGGTCTGGCTGGTGGTAGAGAGGACCAGAGTGACTGGTAAGATCTGGCTGGTGGTAGAGAGGACCAGAGTGACTGGTAAGATCTGGCTGGTGGTAGAGAGGACCAGAGTGACTGGTAAGATCTGGCTGGTGATAGAGAGGACCAGAGTGACTGGTAAGATCTGGCTGGTGGTAGAGAGGACCAGAGTGACTGGTAAGGTCTGGCTGGTGGTAGAGAGGACCAGAGTGACTGGTAAGATCTGGCTGGTGGTAGAGAGGACCAGAGTGACTGGTAAGATCTGGCTGGTGGTAGAGAGGACCAGAGTGACTGGTAAGGTCTGGCTGGTGGTAGAGAGGACCAGAGTGACTGGTAAGGTCTGGCTGGTGGTAGAGAGGACCAGAGTGACTGGTAAGATCTGGCTGGTGATAGAGAGGACCAGAGTGACTGGTAAGATCTGGCTGGTGGTAGAGAGGTCCAGAGTGACTGGTTGGGTCTGGCTGGTGGTAGAGAGGACCAGAGTGACTGGTAAGATCTGGCTGGTGGTAGAGAGGACCAGAGTGACTGGTAAGATCTGGCTGGTGGTAGAGAGGACCAGAGTGACTGGTAAGATCTGGCTGGTGGTAGAGAGGACCAGAGTGACTGGTAAGATCTGGCTGGTGGTAGAGAGGACCAGAGTGACTGGTAAGATCTGGCTGGTGGTAGAGAGGACCAGAGTGACTGGTAAGATCTGGCTGGTGATAGAGAGGACCAGAGTGACTGGTAAGATCTGGCTGGTGGTAGAGAGGACCAGAGTGACTGGTAGGGTCTGGCTGGTGGTAGAGAGGACCAGAGTGACTGGTAAGATCTGGCTGGTGGTAGAGAGGACCTGAGTGACTGGTAAGATCTGGCTGGTGGTAGAGAGGACCAGAGTGACTGGTAGGGTCTGGCTGGTGGTAGAGAGGACCAGAGTGACTGGTAAGATCTGGCTGGTGGTAGAGAGGACCAGAGTGACTGGTAAGATCCGGCTGGTGATAGAGAGGACCAGAGTGACTGGTAAGGTCTGGCTGGTGGTAGAGAGGACCAGAGTGACTGGTAGGGTCTGGCTGGTGGTAGAAAGGACCAGAGTGACTGGTAAGGTCTGGCTGGTGGTAGAGAGGACCAGAGTGACTGGTAAGGTCTGGCTGGTGGTAGAGAGGACCAGAGTGACTGGTAAGATCTGGCTGGTGGTAGAGAGGACCAGAGTGACTGGTAAGTTCTGGCTGGTGGTAGAGAGGACCAGAGTGACTGGTAAGATCTGGCTGGTGGTAGAGAGGACCAGAGTGACTGGTAAGGTCTGGCTGGTGGTAGAGAGGACCAGAGTGACTGGTAAGATCTGGCTGGTGGTAGAGAGGACCAGAGTGACTGGTAAGGTCTGGCTGGTGGTAGAGAGGACCAGAGTGACTGGTAAGATCTCGCTGGTGGTAGAGAGGACCAGAGTGACTGGTAAGGTCTGGCTGGTGGTAGAGAGGACCAGAGTGACTGGTAAGATCTGGCTGGTGGTAGAGAGGACCAGAGTGACTGGTAAGATCTGGCTGGTGGTAGAGAGGACCAGAGTGACTGGTAAGATCTGGCTGGTGGTAGAGAGGACCAGAGTGACTGGTAAGGTCTGGCTGGTGGTAGAGAGGACCAGAGTGACTGGTAAGGTCTGGCTGGTGGTAGAGAGGACCAGAGTGACTGGTAAGATCTGGCTGGTGGTAGAGAGGACCAGAGTGACTGGTAAGATCTGGCTGGTGGTAGAGAGGACCAGAGTGACTGGTAAGATCTGCCTGGTGGTAGAGAGGACCAGAGTGACTGGTAGGGTCTGGCTGGTGGTAGAGAGGACCAGAGTGACTGGTAAGATCTTGCTGGTGGTAGAGAGGACCAGAGTGACTGGTAAGATCCGGCTGGTGATAGAGAGGACCAGAGTGACTGGTAAGGTCTGGCTGGTGGTAGAGAGGACCAGAGTGACTGGTAGGGTCTGGCTGGTGGTAGAAAGGACCAGAGTGACTGGTAAGGTCTGGCTGGTGGTAGAGAGGACCAGAGTGACTGGTAAGGTCTGGCTGGTGGTAGAGAGGACCAGAGTGACTGGTAAGATCTGGCTGGTGGTAGAGAGGACCAGAGTGACTGGTAAGATCTGGCTGGTGGTAGAGAGGACCAGAGTGACTGGTAGGGTCTGGCTGGTGGTAGAGAGGACCAGAGTGACTGGTAAGATCTGGCTGGTGGTAGAGAGGACCAGAGTGACTGGTAAGATCCGGCTGGTGATAGAGAGGACCAGAGTGACTGGTAAGGTCTGGCTGGTGGTAGAGAGGACCAGAGTGACTGGTAGGGTCTGGCTGGTGGTAGAAAGGACCAGAGTGACTGGTAAGGTCTGGCTGGTGGTAGAGAGGACCAGAGTGACTGGTAAGGTCTGGCTGGTGGTAGAGAGGACCAGAGTGACTGGTAAGATCTGGCTGGTGGTAGAGAGGTCCAGAGTGACTGGTAAGTTCTGGCTGGTGGTAGAGAGGACCAGAGTGACTGGTAAGATCTGGCTGGTGGTAGAGAGGACCAGAGTGACTGGTAAGGTCTGGCTGGTGGTAGAGAGGACCAGAGTGACTGGTAAGATCTGGCTGGTGGTAGAGAGGACCAGAGTGACTGGTAAGGTCTGGCTGGTGGTAGAGAGGACCAGAGTGACTGGTAAGATCTCGCTGGTGGTAGAGAGGACCAGAGTGACTGGTAAGGTCTGGCTGGTGGTAGAGAGGACCAGAGTGACTGGTAAGATCTGGCTGGTGGTAGAGAGGACCAGAGTGACTGGTAAGATCTGGCTGGTGGTAGAGAGGACCAGAGTGACTGGTAAGATCTGGCTGGTGGTAGAGAGGACCAGAGTGACTGGTAAGGTCTGGCTGGTGGTAGAGAGGACCAGAGTGACTGGTAAGGTCTGGCTGGTGGTAGAGAGGACCAGAGTGACTGGTAAGATCTGGCTGGTGGTAGAGAGGACCAGAGTGACTGGTAAGATCTGGCTGGTGGTAGAGAGGACCAGAGTGACTGGTAAGATCTGGCTGGTGGTAGAGAGGACCAGAGTTACTGGTTGGGTCTGGTAGAGAGGACCAGAGTGACTGGTTGGGTCTGGTAGAGAAATATGAACACTTAATCTGTTGGCCTTGCTGCTTCTGCTCTCTGCCTCTGCTCTCTGCCTCTCTCTTCATTGCCATTACCACATCTCTCAGGGCCAGGATGGGGACTGTGTGTGTGTGTGTGTGTGTGTGTGGGGGTGTGTGTGTGTGTGTGTGTGTGTGTGTGTGTGTGTGTGTGTGTGTGTGTGTGTGTGTGTGTGTGTGTGTGTGTGTGTGTGTGTGTGTGTGTGTGTGTGTGTGTGTGTGTGTGTGTGTGTGTGTGTGTGTGTGTGTGTGTGTGTGTGTGTGTGTGTGTGTGTGTATAGCTGACAGGGAAGATTTCAGGGCTGGTGGTTGTTTGTGCCAGGATCTGGTCTTACAGCACAACATTAATCACACTCCTCTCCTCTCCACTACTCTCCTCTGCATAACATCCCCACCTTTCATTGATATGCTTTACGACCACTCTTGTAAAGTTGTGGCAAAAGATACATATTTTATAACCTCATAGCTAAGTTATAATTATGTTTGGAATGGGCTGGGTGAGTTGTAGGAGACTGGATACACACAGCAGAGCTTTGGCAGGTGTTGAGATGTTCACCATTCAGACCTGAATTAATAAGGTTTCTCATGTTGTAAATGAGATGTTCACCATTCAGACCTGAATTAATAAGGTTTCTCATCTTGTATATGAGATGTTGACCATTCAGACCTGAATTAATAAGGTTTCTCATCTTGTAAATGAGATGTTGACCATTCAGAGCTGAATTAATAAGGTTTCTCATGTTGTAAATCACTTTGACTCTGTATTTTGTTATTTTGTTTGCAGGGTATTAGTGGATCTCCTGGCGGACCAGGAAGAGATGGACCAGTTGGACAGAGGGTAACAGTCTATTCATGTTGTTTGACTTACAGATTAATTATTTGTATTATGTATTGTATGTATATTCTGTTCGTATGATCTGTTCAAAGCCTGAGCGCCCTGAGCTCTTTAGCTCAATTTGAATATTAAAGCCAAATCATTTTTTTCCCTTCATCTTTTGAAGCCCGTAATTCTGTTTCCTTCCTCACAGGAACATAACACTGACGTTTTTATTTCATGATGCTTTAAATCACTGGCTTAAAGCTCACGAGATGTTAACCGAATGCTGTTTTGATTTCCCTATGAACCCATTTCATCGCTCATACTCTGACACAGCACTTAAATAAATGTGTTGTAAATAAATGAGTTATGAGATATCGAACCTTCATAATCCACATTTTTATCCCAAAGACTGACGAAAGCAACACAGGCTGCTACAGCAACAGAACGGTTTTCGGGTCAACTTACCTGACATTAAGTCAACTAATTCCCAACGATGTTACCATATGATTTTCACTTTTCCACTTACAGTATATCTCATCAGAATCTGCTTTAGTATCACACAAGCTTCTGCACTGATCCAACAGATATGGAAAAGAAAACACTAGTATAAAGTGATATAGAATCTCCATCTTGTTATCCACTCATGGCTCCTCAACGACAGCCATAAGCTGACAACTCCCAAGATCCTCTAAGGTTTTCTAAAATCATATCTCAGGGGTCAACACTGTTATCTAGATGTATACATGACATGGATAATGATGGTGACGATGATGATGCTTACAGCTAAAATGTTACAAATCACCTTAAGAGTAATTTTCATGAAGAATGGAACACTTTACTGTACTGTAAATGACAGTGCCTGATTGGTTCATTCCCTGTAATATTGTCCAGTTGCCAAAGACTCTGATGGAATATATGTAACGGTACACCTCAGAACCATGCTGCTGTGGATGTAGAGAGCCATCTGTGTTTGGAACATCTGATGCCAAGAGAGATCAGAACAGAAAAACAATAGCCTCCTCTTGGGAATCAGTTAGAGTAACACAGGACATCATTAATCATGATAGCCTTCTTCTCTCAATTAACTATCTGTGACTAAACAAGACCAGGGATTTCCTTAGCCATTATTCCTTTGGATTAGGTCCCATTTTTGTGTTTAATTTACCTAATTATTACATAATTGCAGTTTGACACAGTTAGTTGACACTGTATTTGGACAGAAAGTGGCTTGCTTTTCTTTATTCTCCAGGGTGATAAACCACAGTTCTGGGTCTGCTGTTCTTTATGGAGGAGCCCCTATGCCCAACTCCAGCCCCACTCCACAGCCCCTCTTGGCTTTCACTAGTCCCCATTCCATCTCCAGCCCTGCTTTCTGGCCCCTCCTCCAGCTACATGACCTTCAGAAGGCCTCACTCTAGAGCCTCGTTATGAGGTTTTACTGGGAGGTGTTTACGGCTTGACTGGGGGTTGACTCCCACACTGGGGGACTGGTCGTCCCACTCTGGCAGAGAGAATGGGCTTGGAAGCAGCCATGCTGAACTACAGAAAACCATAGAAAAGACAAGCCATAGGTCATAGATGAGGATTTGTGTTGGTTATGTGCCCATGAGGAACACTTTCTCTAATTGGCTTGTCCTGCAACACTCCTTGGGTTGTGGTGCAACTTTCAGTCGGTTCAATGGGGCTCCCGAGTGGCGCAGCGGTCTAAGGCTCTGCATCTCAGTGCTAGAGGCGTCACTACAGACCCTGGTTCAGCGGTCTAAGGCTCTGCATCTCAGTGCTAGAGGCGTCACTACAGACCCTGGTTCAGCGGTCTAAGGCTCTGCATCTCAGTGCTAGAGGCGTCACTACAGACCCTGGTTCAGCGGTCTAAGGCACTGCATCTCAGTGCTAGAGGCGTCACTACAGACCCTGGTTCAGCGGTCTAAGGCTCTGCATCTCAGTGCTAGAGGCGTCACTACAGACCCTGGTTCAGCGGTCTAAGACTCTGCATCTCAGTGCTAGAGGCGTCACTACAGACCCTGGTTCAGCGGTCTAAGGCTCTGCATCTCAGTGCTAGAGGCGTCACTACAGACCCTGGTTCAGCGGTCTAAGGCTCTGCATCTCAGTGCTAGAGGCGTCACTACAGACCCTGGTTCAGCGGTCTAAGGCTCTGCATCTCAGTGCTAGAGGCGTCACTACAGACCCTGGCTCAGCGGTCTAAGGCTCTGCATCTCAGTGCTAGAGGCGTCACTACAGACCCTGGTTCAGCGGTCTAAGGCTCTGCATCTCAGTGCTAGAGGCGTCACTACAGACCCTGGTTCAGCGGTCTAAGGCACTGCATCTCAGTGCTAGTGGCGTCACTACAGACACCCGGACGTGATTGGGAGTCCCATAGGGCGGTGCACAATTGGTCCAGCATCGTCCGAGTTTGGCCGGGGTAGGCTGTCATTGTAAAATAAGAATTTGTTCTTAACTGACTTGCCTAGTTAAGTAAAAGTGAAATAAAAATAAAAGAAAAAATTCCAGTCAAGCGTCCATTTAGTGGTGATGTGAACCTTGATAGACATGACGTTTTGAAGCAAGGACAGGCACATGGTTGTTGGTATCACTCTGGCAATTTACAAGGAAATTGAAAATGACAACTTAACTTTTGGAAGTTAAAACCATGTCATGACAGATTGTGCGTTATTCATGTTCACTCCAATCCAAATGATTATGTAATTCTATCTTTATTTAATCGCGTTGAACTGCTATGTAAGCAGATCTGGGATTGTCCTCAGTTGAATCATGGACTGGAGTTCACACCACCAGGCATGCTGCACCATAATAGCCTGGAATACAAAGTGAATATCACTCTGTTTCACTGTTATGAAATGGAGCGATATTTAGTTTGAATACCAGACTAGCACCATAATAGCCTGGAATACAAAGTGAATATCACTCTGTTTCACTGTTATGAAACAACTCATGAAATGGAGCGATATTTAGTTTGAATACCAGACTAGCACCATAATAGCCTGGAATACAAAGTGAATATCACTCTGTTTCACTGTTATGAAACAACTCATGAAATGGAGCGATATTTAGTTTGAATACCAGACTAGCACCATAATAGCCTGGAATACAAAGTGAATATCACTCTGTTTCACTGTTATGAAACAACTCATGAAATGGAGCGATATTTAGTTTGTATACCAGACTAGCACCATAATAGCCTGGAATACAAAGTGAATATCACTCTGTTTCACTGTTATGAAACAACTCATGAAATGGAGCGATATTTAGTTTGAATACCAGACTAGCACCATAATGCCTTCTCACCTGTTTTCCTACTTGACCCATTCATCTGTGTGTCTGAAAGCTTTAGAATAAGCCTGGTGGGTTGATTACAGTATCTCACGGACTCTTACAGTTTGTCACTGTAAGTGTGGATACCGTTGCCAGCTCCCAGAGGTCAGCCAGAGGTCAGCCAGAGGACAGCCAGACAAACATAACAAACCATTTAAGAGCTGACTAGCTTACTCTTACTGTACACATTATCCTACCATTATCATTAGTGTTGTTCTGGAGGATTCCAGGCTATTTGGTTTTAACGAAGGGTCTCTGCAGAATTCATTGGTGTTTTGATAATGGGAGGTTATGTTCAGTGTTCAGACTACTACTAACTGTATAAAGTGCAGTAGTTTATGTGTTGATCCTGTCTGTTCTGCTCTAAGAGACTGCCTGGGAAAGCAGTAGTTTATGTGTTGATCCTGTCTGTTCTGCTCTAAGAGACTGCCTGGGAAAGCAGTAGTTTATGTGTTGATCCTGTCTGTTCTGTTCTAAGGGCCTGCCTGGGAAGGATGGACCACAAGGACAGCAGGGTACTACAGGGCCCGTTGTAAGTACTGCTGTAATCCCTTTCCTCTCTCTCTCTCTCTCTACAAATATTACGGTTCAATTCCAATTCATATCCATGCATGAAATGTGCATAAGTTGACTTAACATGTAGTTTATTATTTCATCCTTGATCATTTGTCTCTCTACCAGGGCAGTCCTGGGGCCCCCGGGGCCCCTGGTGGAAGTGGATCTCCTGGACCCCTGGGAGACCAGGGACCACCTGTAAGTAAACTACCTGATATTCAAACCCTTGACTGGTTGATTGGCTCAACATCAGACCACCCAGGTCTGTTGAAAGAAGTTGATCAGGTTACGACAAGATTTGCTTGGGCCAACGTTTCCTGTCCTCTACCTGTCAATGGTTCCATATTGAGGAACCTTCCATGGTCTTCCTACACAATGTCCACTGTACTGTACATCCCTGAAATGGAAGAATATTCAACGTCTCCATCTGTTGTTTATGGTGTCTTCAACGTCTCCATCTGTTGTTTATGGTGTCTTCAACACCTCCATCTGTTGTTTATGGTGTCTTCAACGTCTCCATCTGTTGTTTATGGTGTCTTCAACGTCTCCATCTGTTGTTTATGGTGTCTTCAACACCTCCATCTGTTGTTTATGGTATCTTCAACGTCTCCATCTGTTGTTTATGGTGTCTTCAACGTCTCCATCTGTTGTTTATGGTGTCTTCAACGTCTCCATCTGTTGTTTATGGTGTCTTCAACGTCTCCATCTGTTGTTTATGGTGTCTTCAACGTCTCCATCTGTTGTTTATGGTGTCTTCAACGTCTCCATCTGTTGTTTATGGTGTCTTCAACGTCTCCATCTGTTGTTTATGGTGTCTTCAACGTCTCCATCTGTTGTTTATGGTGTCTTCAACGTCTCCATCTGTTGTTTATGGTGTCTTCAACGTCTCCATCTGTTGTTTATGGTGTCTTCAACGTCTCCATCTGTTGTTTATGGTGTCTTCAACGTCTCCATCTGTTATTTATGGTGTCTTCAACGTCTCCATCTGTTGTTTATGGTGTCTTCAGCGTCTCCATCTGTTGTTTATGGTGTCTTCAGCGTCTCCATCTGTTGTTTATAGTGTCTTCAACGTCTCCATCTGTTGTTTATGGTGTCTTCAGCGTCTCCATCTGTTGTTTATGGTGTCTTCAACGTCTTCATCTGTTGTTTATGGTGTCTTCAACGTCTCCATCTGTTGTTTATGGTGTCTTCAGCGTCTCCATCTGTTGTTTATGGTGTCTTCAACGTCTTCATCTGTTGTTTATGGTGTCTTCAACGTCTCCATCTGTTGTTTATGGTGTCTTCAACGTCTCCATCTGTTGTTTATGGTGTCTTCAGCGTCTCCATCTGTTGTTTATGGTGTCTTCAACGTCTCCATCTGTTGTTTATGGTGTCTTCAACGTCTCCATCTGTTGTTTATGGTGTCTTCAACGCCTCCATCTGTTGTTTATGGTGTCTTCAACGTCTCCATCTGTTGTTTATGGTGTCTTCAACGCCTCCATCTGTTGTTTATGGTGTCTTCAACGTCTCCATCTGTTGTTTATGGTGTCTTCAACGCCTCCATCTGTTGTTTATGGTGTCTTCAACGTCTCCATCTGTTGTTTATGGTGTCTTCAACGTCTCCATCTGTTGTTTATGGTGTCTTCAACGTCTCCATCTGTTGTTTATGGTGTCTTCAACGTCTCCATCTGTTGTTTATGGTGTCTTCAACGTCTCCATCTGTTGTTTATGGTGTCTTCAACGTCTCCATCTGTTGTTTATGGTGTCTTCAACGTCTCCATCTGTTGTTTATGGTGTCTTCAACGTCTCCATCTGTTGTTTATGGTGTCTTCAACGTCTTCATCTGTTGTTTATGGTGTCTTCAGCGTCTCCATCTGTTGTTTATGGTGTCTTCAACGTCTCCATCTGTTGTTTATGGTGTCTTCAACGTCTCCATCTGTTGTTTATGGCGTCTTCAACACCTCCATCTGTTGTTTGTGGCGTCTTCAACGTCTCCATCTGTTGTTTATGGCGTCTTCAACACCTCCATCTGTTGTTTATGGCGTCTTCAACGTCTCCATCTGTTGTTTATGGCGTCTTCAACGTCTCCATCTGTTGTTTATGGTGTCTTCAACGTCTCCATCTGTTGTTTATGGCGTCTTCAACGTCTCCATCTGTTGTTTATGGTGTCTTCAACACCTCCATCTGTTGTTTATGGTGTCTTCAACGTCTCCATCTGTTGTTTATGGTGTCTTCAACGTCTCCATCTGTTGTTTTATGGTGTCTTCAACGTCTCCATCTGTTGTTTATGGTGTCTTCAACGTCTCCATCTGTTGTTTATGGTGTCTTCAACGTCTCCATCTGTTGTTTATGGTGTCTTCAACGTCTCCATCTGTTGTTTATGGTGTCTTCAACGTCTCCATCTGTTGTTTATGGTGTCTTCAACGTCTCCATCTGTTGTTTATGGTGTCTTCAACGTCTCCATCTGTTGTTTATGGTGTCTTCAACGTCTCCATCTGTTGTTTATGGTGTCTTCAACACCTCCGTCTATAATGTCTCCTCTGCCTCCCGGAGCAGAGCGGAGGACCATAAAGAGAGATGAGCCAACTGTTGGTGTGATGATGGCCTGAGCCTGGTGACAGTTAATAAAGCTGAATCCAGCCACTTCAGCCCTGGGCTAAAAGACAAGCACCGTTTGGCTCTGGAGCACACCATAAATCACAGGCCTGAGGGACAGCAGAGAGAGCGAGAGAGAATGTGTGTGTGTGTGGCTGACAGAAAGACCAAGGCTTTCACTGTTTCCCACACATCAAAACAGCAACAGCCTGATCCCAGCTAGATATCTGTCTCTACACAGGAAGATCATTAGCCTGTGACCAGCTAGATATCTGTCTCTACACATGAGGATCATTAGCCTGTGACCAGCTAGATATCTGGCTCTACACAGGAAGATCATTAGCCTGTGACCAGCTAGATATCTGTCTCTACACATGAGGATCATTAGCCTGTGACCAGCTAGATATCTGTCTCTACACAGGAAGATCATTAGCCTGTGACTAGCTAGATATCTGTCTCTACACAGGAAGATCATTAGCCTGTGACCAGCTAGATATCTGTCTCTTTACATGAAGATCATTAGCCTGTGACCAGCTAGATATCTGTCTCTACACAGGAAGATCATTAGCCTGTGACCAGCTAGATATCTGTCTCTTTACATGAAGATCATTAGCCTGTGACCAGCTAGATATCTGTCTCTACACATGAAGATCATTAGCCTGTGACCAGCTAGATATCTGTCTCTTTACATGAAGATCATTAGCCTGTGACCAGCTAGATATCTGTCTCTACACAGGAAGATCATTAGCCTGTGACCAGCTAGATATCTGTCTCTACACAGGAAGATCATTAGCCTGTGACCAGCTAGATATCTGTCTCTTTACATGAAGATCATTAGCCTGTGACCAGCTAGATATCTGTCTCTTTACATGAAGATCATTAGCCAGTGACCAGCTAGATATCTGTCTCTACACATGAAGGTCATGAGCCTGTGACCAGCTAGATATCTGTCTCTACACTTGAGGATCATTAGCCTGTGACCAGCTAGATATCTGTCTCTACACAGGAAGATCATTAGCCTGTGACCAGCTAGATATATGTCTCTTTACATGGAGATCATTAGCCTGTGACCAGCTAGATATCTGTCTCTTTACATGAAGATCATTAGCCTGTGACCAGCTAGATATCTGTCTCTACACATGAAGATCATTAGCCTGTGACCAGCTAGATATCTGTCTCTTTACATGAAGATCATTAGCCTGTGACCAGCTAGATATCTGTCTCTACACATGAGGATCATTAGCCTGTGACCAGCTAGATATCTGGCTCTACACAGGAAGATCATTAGCCTGTGACCAGCTAGATATCTGTCTCTACACATGAAGATCATTAGCCTGTGACCAGCTAGATATCTGTCTCTACACATGAAGATCATTAGCCTGTGACCAGCTAGATATCTGTCTCAACACATGAGGATCATTAGCCTGTGACCAGCTAGATATCTGTCTCTTTACATGAAGATCATTAGCCTGTGACCAGCTAGATATCTGTCTCTACACAGGAAGATCATTAGCCTGTGACCAGCTAGATATCTGTCTCTACACAGGAAGATCATTAGCCTGTGACCAGCTAGATATCTGTCTCTTTACATGAAGATCATTAGCCTGTGACCAGCTAGATATCTGTCTCTACACATGAGGATCATTAGCCTGTGACCAGCTAGATATCTGTCTCTACACATGAAGATCATTAGCCTGTGACCAGCTAGATATCTGTCTCTACACATGAGGATCATTAGCCTGTGACCAGCTAGATATCTGTCTCTGCACAGGAAGATCATTAGCCTGTGACCAGCTAGATATCTGTCTCTACACATGAAGGTCATTAGCCTGTGACCAGCTAGACATCTGTCTCTACACATGAAGGTCATTAGCCTGTGAGAAACTTCCAGCCTTGGATTTGTTTGGATTACAATATGAGATGTTTGTGGCTGTTTTATAAGGGTTATCAACGTCAGCATCTATTCTGTGGATGGATATGGTGGCAGCTGTTCGTGTTTCATATTATGTGCCTCAAAGCAGGTGGCTCTCCCATGTAGAAGTTCTCCCATATGGCATATTATGGTCTCCTTCGTGGTTCCTCTCTCATGTTTCCTAGGTTCTCTGTCCCATCTTCTTCTTGCTAAGTAAAACCTTATACTTCACTGTAATCTGGTCACATCCCACTAAAATGTTCAGACACTTGTCATAGCTGCCCTTTTCCACGGGTCTCAGGAGAGCTCTCGTCTGACTGGCTGTGTGAGTGTGTGTTTTGTCAGTGTGGTTGTCATGGCGATGAGAGGTAGAAGATCAGCTAGGGTCCACACTGAGCTCACTGAGCTCCACCTCTCTCCTCCAGTGTCCACTCTTGGCATATTATTCCTGGAATATACTCTACACCTGACACACACACACACACACACACACACACACACACACACACACACACACACACACACACACACACACACACACACACACACACACACACACACACACACACACACACACACACACACACACACACACACACACACACACACACACGCGGTTAAAGTAGTCGATGCATGACTCCATGTTTCACAAAAGAGCGAATGACCTCTCTCCTCAAATACTGTGGTCCAAGTTACATGCATGATATCAGAACCGTTAAATGACCATCATATTCATGAGAGCTTTCTGTCTCTGGTGTCTAATGTGTTAGCTCACATATGCATCCATTTGCTTTATGTGTTTGGCCAAGGAAAACAGACAGCACACGATCCAGCTGGTCATTAACCTCTAACAGTCACTGTGTTTCTACTACAGGGGACTTGGACAAGCTTTCCTAAACAGACTGTGAGTCAGAACAAAAGCACTTTGAAACTTAGTGGGAGAAAAATTACCATGCATACTCTTCCTTCCATTCCATTTCCAAAGAGGAGTGTGTTTATAATATATTATCTCTGTTACAGGGACCTGCTGGTACCAAAGGGTGTTTATAATATATTATCTCTGTTACAGGGCTCTGCTGGTACCAAAGGATGTTTATAATATATTATCTCTGTTACAGGGCCCTGCTGGTACCAAAGGATGTTTATAATATATTATCTCTGTTTACAGGGCCCTGCTGGTACCAAAGGATGTTTATAATATATTATCTCTGTTACAGGGCTCTGCTGGTACCAAAGGATGTTTATAATATATTATCTCTGTTACAGGGCCCTGCTGGTACCAAAGGATGTTTATAATATATTATCTCTGTTACAGGGCTCTGCTGGTACCAAAGGATGTTTATAATATATTATCTCTGTTACAGGGCCCTGCTGGTACCAAAGGATGTTTATAATATATTCTCTCTGTTACAAGGCTCTGCTGGTACCAAAGGATGTTTATAATATATTATCTCTGTTACAGGGCTCTGCTGGTACCAAAGGATGTTTATAATAAATTATCTCTGTTACAGGGCTCTGCTGGTACCAAAGGATGTTTATAATATATTATCTCTGTTACAGGGCTCTTCTGGTACCAAAGGATGTTTATAATATATTATCTCTGTTACAGGGCCCTGCTGGTACCAAAGGATGTTTATAATATATTATCTCTGTTGCAGGGCTCTTCTGGTACCAAAGGATGTTTATAATATATTATCTCTGTTACAGGGCCCTGCTGGTACCAAAGGATGTTTATAATATATTATCTCTGTTACAGGGCTCTGCTGGTACCAAAGGATGTTTATAATATATTATCTCTGTTACAGGGCCCTGCTGGTACCAAAGGATGTTTATAATATATTATCTCTGTTACAGGGCTCTTCTGGTACCAAAGGATGTTTATAATATATTATCTCTGTTACTGGGCTCTGCTGGTACCAAAGGATGTTTATAATATATTATCTCTGTTACAGGGCTCTGCTGGTACCAAAGGGTGTTTATAATATATTATCTCTGTTACAGGGCTCTTCTGGTACCAAAGGATGTTTATAATATATTATCTCTGTTACAGGGGCTCTGCTGGTACCAAAGGATGTTTATAATATATTATCTCTGTTACAGGGCTCTGCTGGTACCAAAGGAGACAAGGGTGAACGGGTAAGTTCACTCTCAGACCAATGCTTCATTTCAGACACAGTTTATATTCAAGTGGAGTGTAGAAATACTTTCATAGCTTCAAACCTCAAATCAGGCATAATTGCAGTTTATCAGCTCTGGGATTAAGAGGCTCTCTAACAGCCCTGTGTCTCAGATGAAACATGCATCCCAAATGGCACCCTATTCCCTATATAGTGCACTACTTTTAATCAGAGCCCTATGGGTCTTGGTCATAAGTAGTGCACTATATAGGGACTAGGGTGCCGTTTGGGATGCAGATGTCTCTTCACAGCTCTCTGCCTTCCTCCATCAGTTTAAAGCTACACAGTGTGTTTTCTAGGAGTTCATGCAAGTCCTGCTAGAACAGTTAAATCAAACCCCAGCCATTCAGGTACACTGTGTTTATTCAAGCCTTTTAGGAGGATGTTGTGTTCATTTTAAATAGCCTTGGATCAAAACCTCTTTGCTTTGTAAGATTAAAGCTCTGTGTTATTTTCTGGTCAGTCTCTTGGATTGTTGGGAGACTTCAACACAAAAGGCCCCCAGCCTCAGAGTTAAAGGTGGAGTGGAGTTATTAAACTCCCACACACACACACAGACTAGTTCATTAAACATGCCCCATGGGAGTGTTCTCTCTCTCTCGCTGTGTGTGTGTGTGTGTGTGTGTGTGTGTGTGTGTGTGTGTGTGTGTGTGTGTGTGTGTGTGTGTGTGTGTGTGTGTGTGTGTGTGTGTGTGTGTGTGTGTGTGTGTGTGTGTGTGTGTGTGTCTCTCAATCCAGTGCTTTTTGTTTGTTTTGTAGGGAGTCCTGCAGTCTCAAGCTACCGTCAGGGCCTTAGCACGCCAAGTGTGTGAGCAACTGATTCAGAGTGAGTTTTCAGCCCAGCTTCTCTCTCTCTCTCTCTCTCTCTCTCTCTAGTTATTTTTGTCCATACATACTGTTCTCTACAACAGTCCCTCATCCTACTCACCCCCAAACCTCTCCATCCCCTCCCCTCTTCCTCCCTCAGGTCACCTGTCTCGCTACAGCTCCATCCTGAACCAGATCCCCAGCCAGTCAGTGTCTGTGAGGACGGTACCA
Source organism: Salmo salar (assembly GCF_965601325.2). NCBI lineage: Eukaryota > Metazoa > Chordata > Actinopteri > Salmoniformes > Salmonidae > Salmo > Salmo salar. The sequence continues at coordinate 6,060,790 of NC_138292.1, forward strand.
GGACCTCCAGGAGAGCCCGGTCGCAGGGGTCTGCCAGGGCCACAGGGAGAGGGGGGCCCCACAGGCAGACCAGGGTTCCCTGGGACCAACGGACAGGATGGACGACCGGGGGAGAGAGGTACAGTACGGTGTTTATACATCATTATAAACCGCAGAGAGAGGTACAGTACAGTGTTTATACATCATTATTAACTGGGTGGATCGATCCCTGAATGCTGATTGGCTGACGGCCGTGATATATCAGACCGTATACCATGGGTATGACAAAACATTTATTTTTACTGCGCTAACTACGTTGGTAACCAGTTTATAATAGCAATAAGGCACCTCGGGGGTTTGTGATATATGGCCAATATACCATGGCTAAGGGCTGTGTCCAGGCACTCCGCGTTGTGTTGTGCTAAGAACAGCCTTTAGCTGTGGTATATTGGCCATATACTACACCTCCTCGTTCCTTATTGCTTCAATAGGCTCTGTTGGATGGCCATAACAAACCAGTATATTATCTGTTCTATATCCACACCTTAAACTTCAGCTTCCCATTCATACTGTAGCCACGCTAACGTGTAGCACAAACCAATGACTTTCTAGTATCTGATCATTTGAATCAGAATTCAATTACTTTCTAGTATGTTATATGTTTTATATTGACTCCTTGGCCTGAACCCCCGTGTGGCTCAGTTGGTAGAGGATGGCACTTTCTACGCCAGCGTTGTGAGTTTGATTCCCATGGGGGACCAGTACAAAAAAAGTGGTCTGTCACTCACACTGTTGATGGAAGGAACAAGTCCTGGGTTGGATTTATCCTCCCCTTATCCTCCCCTCCTGCCCAGACCAACAGAGCCAGAAACATCCTCATAGCTAGAGATATGACTGACCGGTCTGAAACATTATCATAGCTAGAGATATGACTGACCGGTCTGAAACATTATCATAGCTAGAGATATGACTGACCGGTCTGAAACAATATCATAGCTAGAGATATGACTGACCGGTCTGAAACATTATCATAGCTAGAGATATGACTGACCGGTCTGAAACATCCTCATAGCTAGAGATATGACTGACCAGTCTGAAACATCCTCATAGCTAGAGATATGACTGACCAGTCTGAAACATCCTCATAGCTAGAGATATGACTGACTGGTCTGAAACATCCTCATAGCTAGAGATATGACTGACCAGTCTGAAACATCCTCATAGCTAGAGATATGACTGACCAGTCTGAAACATCCTCATAGCTAGAGATATGACTGACCGGTCTGAAACATCCTCATAGCTAGAGATATGACTGACCGGTCTGAAACATCCTCATAGCTAGAGATATGACTGACCGGTCTGAAACATCCTCATAGCTAGAGATATGACTGACCGGTCTGAAACATCCTCATAGCTAGAGATATGACTGACCGGTCTGAAACATTATCATAGCTAGAGATATGACTGACCAGTCTGAAACATCCTCATAGCTAGAGATATGACTGACCAGTCTGAAACATCCTCATAGCTAGAGATATGACTGACCAGTCTGAAACATTATCATAGCTAGAGATATGACTGACCAGTCTGAAACATCCTCATAGCTAGAGATATGACTGACCGGTCTGAAACATCCTCATAGCTAGAGATATGACTGACTGGTCTGAAACATCCTCATAGCTAGAGATATGACTGACCGGTCTGAAACATCCTCATAGCTAGAGATATGACTGACCGGTCTGAAACATCCTCATAGCTAGAGATATGACTGACCGGTCTGAAACATCCTCATAGCTAGAGATATGACTGACCGGTCTGAAACATCCTCATAGCTAGAGATATGACTGACCAGTCTGAAACATCCTCATAGCTAGAGATATGACTGACCGGTCTGAAACATCCTCATAGCTAGAGATATTGATTGATTGGTTGAATTGATTAGATCATTGAAAGTAGTAGGCTCCAGCAACATTACATACAGATAAAACTGACCGGTCTGAAACATTCAAATGTATGAAACATAGTTACAGATGGTAGTGGTAGAAAGCTTTATCATTCCCCAGGGGGAAATAGTTTTTTCAGAAGAATCATGTCCATAAAAACAACAGACATATCACAAGGAACAAACAGGAATATGACAGAACATTATACAGAAACAGGAATATGACAGAACATTACACACAAACAGGAATATGACAGAACATTACACACAAACAGGAATATGACAGAACATTATACACAAACAGGAATATGACAGAACATTACACACAAACAGGAATATGACAGAACATTATACAGAAACAGGAATATGACAGAACATTACACACAAACAGGAATATGACAGAACATTATACAGAAACAGGAATATGACAGAACATTACACACAAACAGGAATATGACAGAACATTACACACAAACAGGAATATGACAGAACATTATACACAAACAGGAATATGACAGAACATTACACATAAACAGGAATATGACAGAACATTATACACAAACAGGAATATGACAGAACATTATACACAAACAGGAATATGACAGAACATTACACACAAACAGCCTGGTGTTAAACAACACCACAACAGAGTGTCAGCCTGGTGTTAAACAACACCACAACAGAGTGTCAGCCTGGTGTTAAACAACACCACAACAGAGTGTCAGCCTGGTGTTAAACATCACCACAACAGAGTGTCAGCCTGGTGATAAACAACACCACAACAGAGTGTCAGCCTGGTGTTAAACAACACCACAACAGAGTGTCAGCCTGGTGTTAAACAACACCACAACAGAGTGTCAGCCTGGTGTTAAACAACACCACAACAGAGTGTCAGCCTGGTGTTAAACAACATCACAACAGAGTGTCAGCCTGGTGTTAAACAACATCACAACAGAGTGTCAGCCTGGTGTTAAACATCACCACAAACCACCACTCCTCTGACTCAGCTTGGCAGGACTTGCTAGAGCAGGAGCTTGGCTTGGTTAAGCTTGGCAGGAAAACCAAGACATACTAATGGACTAGGTTGGGCACAGCCACCAAAGGAAAGAGTACTGGCTAATTGAGCAGTTAATGCAATGATTGGCAAGCATAGTAGAAGACAGTCTGACTAGATGAAGACCAGACATAGTAGAGGAGGACAGTCTGACTAGATGCAGACCAGACATAGTAGAGGAGGACAGTCTGACTAGATGAAGACCAGACATAGTAGAGGACAGTCTGACTAGATGAAGACCAGGCATAGTAGAAGACAGTCTGACTAGATGAAGACCAGACATAGTAGAGGAGGACAGTCTGATTAGATGCAGACCAGACATAGTAGAGGACAGTCTGACTAGATGAAGACCAGGCATAGTAGAGGAGGACAGTCTGACTAGATGAAGACCAGACATAGTAGAGGAGGACAGTCTGACTAGATGCAGACCAGACATAGTAGAGGACAGTCTGACTAGATGAGGACCAGACATAGTAGAGGAGGACAGTCTGACTAGATGAGGACCAGACATAGTAGAGGACAGTCTGACTAGATGAGGACCAGACATAGTAGAGGACAGTCTGACTAGATGAAGACCAGACATAGTAGAGGAGGACAGTCTGACTAGATGAAGACCAGGCATAGTAGAGGAGGACAGTCTGACTAGATGAAGACCAGACATAGTAGAGGAGGACAGTCTGACTAGATGAAGACCAGACATAGTAGAGGAGGACAGTCTGACTAGATGAGGACCAGACATAGTAGAGGAGGACAGTCTGACTAGATGAAGACCAGACATAGTAGAGGACAGTCTGACTAGATGAAGACCAGACATAGTAGAGGACAGTCTGACTAGATGAAGACCAGACATAGTAGAGGAGGACAGTCTGACTAGATGAGGACCAGACATAGTAGAGGACAGTCTGACTAGATGAAGACCAGACATAGTAGAGGAGGACAGTCTGACTAGATGAAGACCAGACATAGTAGAGGACAGTCTGACTAGATGAAGACCAGACATAGTAGAGGAGGACAGTCTGACTAGATGAGGACCAGACATAGTAGAGGACAGTCTGACTAGATGAAGACCAGACATAGTAGAGGAGGACAGTCTGACTAGATGAAGACCAGACATAGTAGAGGACAGTCTGACTAGATGAAGACCAGACATAGTAGAGGAGGACAGTCTGACTAGATGAAGACCAGACATAGTAGAGGAGGACAGTCTGACTAGATGAAGACCAGACATAGTAGAGGACAGTCTGACTAGATGAAGACCAGACATAGTAGAGGAGGACAGTCTGACTAGATGAAGACCAGACATAGTAGAGGAGGACAGTCTGACTAGATGAGGACCAGACATAGTAGAGGACAGTCTGACTAGATGAAGACCAGACATAGTAGAGGACAGTCTGACTAGATGAAGACCAGTCATAGTAGAGGAGGACAGTCTGACTAGATGAAGACCAGACATAGTAGAGGAGGACAGTCTGACTAGATGAAGACCAGACATAGTAGAGGAGGACAGTCTGACTAGATGCGGACCAGACATAGTAGAGGACAGTCTGACTAGATGAAGACCAGACATAGTAGAGGAGGACAGTCTGACTAGATGAAGACCAGACATAGTAGAGGACAGTCTGACTAGATGAAGACCAGGCATAGTAGAGGACAGTCTGACTAGATGAAGACCAGACATAGTAGAGGAGGACAGTCTGACTAGATGAAGACCAGACATAGTAGAGGACAGTCTGACTAGATGAAGACCAGATATAGTAGAGGAGGACAGTCTGACTAGATGAAGACCAGACATAGTAGAGGAGGACAGTCTGACTAGATGAAGACCAGACATAGTAGAGGACAGTCTGACTAGATGAGGACCAGACATAGTAGAGGAGGACAGTCTGACTAGATGAAGACCAGACATAGTAGAGGACAGTCTGACTAGATGAAGACCAGACATAGTAGAGGAGGACAGTCTGACTAGATGAGGACCAGACATAGTAGAGGAGGACAGTCTGACTAGATGAAGACCAGGCATAGTAGAGGAGGACAGTCTGACTAGATGAAGACCAGACATAGTAGAGGAGGACAGTCTGACTAGATGAGGACCAGACATAGTAGAGGAGGACAGTCTGACTAGATGAAGACCAGACATAGTAGAGGAGGACAGTCTGACTAGATGAAGACCAGACATAGTAGAGGACAGTCTGACTAGATGAAGACCAGACATAGTAGAGGACAGTCTGACTAGATGAAGACCAGACATAGTAGAGGAGGACAGTCTGACTAGATGAGGACCAGACATAGTAGAGGACAGTCTGACTAGATGAGGACCAGACATAGTAGAGGAGGACAGTCTGACTAGATGAAGACCAGGCATAGTAGAGGACAGTCTGACTAGATGAAGACCAGTCATAGTAGAGGAGGACAGTCTGACTAGATGAAGACCAGACATAGTAGAGGACAGTCTGACTAGATGAGGACCAGACATAGTAGAGGAGGACAGTCTGACTAGATGAAGACCAGACATAGTAGAGGAGGACAGTCTGACTAGATGAAGACCAGACATAGTAGAGGACAGTCTGACTAGATGAGGACCAGACATAGTAGAGGACAGTCTGACTAGATGAAGACCAGACATAGTAGAGGAGGACAGTCTGACTAGATGAAGACCAGACATAGTAGAGGAGGACAGTCTGACTAGATGAAGACCAGACATAGTAGAGGACAGTCTGACTAGATGAGGACCAGACATAGTAGAGGACAGTCTGACTAGATGAAGACCAGACATAGTAGAGGAGGACAGTCTGACTAGATGAAGACCAGACATAGTAGAGGAGGACAGTCTGACTAGATGAAGACCAGACATAGTAGAGGAGGACAGTCTGACTAGATGAAGACCAGACATAGTAGAGGAGGACAGTCTGACTAGATGAGGACCAGACATAGTAGAGGACAGTCTGACTAGATGAAGACCAGATATAGTAGAGGAGGACAGTCTGACTAGATGAGGACCAGACATAGTAGAGGACAGTCTGACTAGATGAGGACCAGACATAGTAGAGGAGGACAGTCTGACTAGATGAAGACCAGGCATAATAGAGGACAGTCTGACTAGATGAAGACCAGACATAGTAGAGGAGGACAGTCTGACTAGATGAAGACCAGACATAGTAGAGGAGGACAGTCTGACTAGATGAAGACCAGACATAGTAGAGGACAGTCTGACTAGATGAAGACCAGACATAGTAGAGGAGGACAGTCTGACTAGATGAGGACCAGACATAGTAGAGGACAGTCTGACTAGATGAAGACCAGACATAGTAGAGGACAGTCTGACTAGATGAAGACCAGACATAGTAGAGGAGGACAGTCTGACTAGATGAAGACCAGACATAGTAGAGGAGGACAGTGTCGTGTCTTTGGCTCTGCCGGATTAAGTGATATGACATGCTAACTTATAAAATGATTTCTCTGTAATTAATATTACCTGATTAAGCTAATCATGTAAATGTAATTAACTAGAAAGTCGGGGCACCACGGAAGAACGTTTATAGAGCTGTTATCTTCCGAATAAACTCTTAAAATACTTAGTAATATTTTACCTCGATAGCAGTCAATATTAACCCTTGTCTTATTTTCAGTCTCATAATGAAAGTTGTAAATTCTTGGCTATCTTCACGAACCCTGGCTAACAAGTTGAATCAGCAATACAAAATTGGGTTTAATTATTTATTTACTAAATACCTAACTAATCACACAGAATTACAAATACACAGAATACAATGATGTCATACAGAAAACGTCCCGGTAGACGGAACAGATATGACGGCTGGTTACACAAAGGAAAGGGGGTTGGGCTTGAATGAAAGAGCGGGAAGATTTAGGAACACAGAAACAGCAGCTATGCTATCGTAAATACATTATCTTATGCATTCTAAATTACCGCCCATTTGGAAAAGGAAAATGCAATAAATATTTACTCTGAGCTGCGCTTCGGTAGATTGGTCGTAGATGCTGGCCGGGTTGGCCAACAGATCTCCCTGTTTTCGGAAGAATGTCAATGGTGGTCCATTGGATACGTGGTGGTATCTTCGTCTGGTTGTTAGACTGGATCCGTCGTCCGTCCTTTCCTAACCCACGTTAGCAGCGGCCGCTGCTAACTCAACGGCTAGGAAGTAGCACTTCTGTAGTGAATAAGCTCAAAGTTCATACCAGTTCATACCAGAGCTCACGCCGAGGTTGGCTTAGTTCTGTACTTGACATGTGTGTCCTTCTAACGTAGAGGCTGCAGACCTCCCGTACTGGAACCAACCTGGTTATCTTTTCGTCAAAGGAGTATATAGTGGAGAGGGGGAGGGAGGTGTTTCATCGTTTATAACCCTTGTCTCTTCACAGGGTTGGGCCACTGATCGAGCAGGGCACTTTCCTTATGAAAACCCAAATCTCTCATTCGGAAGCTAAAATTACATTTCATCTCCTAACAAACATTTTCAATATAAACATTTCAATTGCATAACAATTCCATGTGACTCTGATAACTAGAGGGTGGATACTTTCCCAGGTACAGTTTATGTCGTCCTGTCATCAGTCATAAGGTCTCAGATGACAACCGAACTGACATACATACTCATTACGTTCCCAAGCATATTTCCAACTGGTTTTATTAACAAAATATGTGGTACCTTTCCCCATTTGTTTGATGTTCCCAGACTCTCTATATTTAACAGGACAGCAGTCCTTCAGTAGGGTCAGTAAGAGAGGGGAAGGGAGAAAGGTATTTATGGGGGGGGGTCATAAACCTTACCCACAGGCCAAAGTCATGAAAACAGTCTGACTAGATGAAGACCAGACATAGTAAAGGACAGTCTGACTAGATGAGGACCAGACATAGTAGAGGAGGACAGTCTGACTAGATGAAGACCGGACATAGTAGAGGACAGTCTGACTAGATGAAGACCAGACATAGTAGAGGAGGACAGTCTGACTAGATGAAGACCAGACATAGTAGAGGAGGACAGTCTGACTAGATGAAGACCAGACATAGTAGAGGAGGACAGTCTGACTAGATGAAGACCGGACATAGTAGAGGACAGTCTGACTAGATGAAGACCAGACATAGTAGAGGAGGACAGTCTGACTAGATGAAGACCAGACATAGTAGAGGAGGACAGTCTGACTAGATGAGGACCAGACATAGTAGAGGACAGTCTGACTAGATGAAGACCAGACATAGTAGAGGACAGTCTGACTAGATGAAGACCAGACATAGTAGAGGAGGACAGTCTGACTAGATGAAGACCAGACATAGTAGAGGAGGACAGTCTGACTAGATGAAGACCAGACATAGTAGAGGAGGACAGTCTGACTAGATGAAGACCAGACATAGTAGAGGAGGACAGTCTGACTAGATGAGGACCAGACATAGTAGAAGACAGTCTGACTAGATGAAGACCAGGCATAGTAGAGGACAGTCTGACTAGATGAAGACCAGACATAGTAGAGGAGGACAGTCTGACTAGATGAAGACCAGACATAGTAGAGGAGGACAGTCTGACTAGATGAAGACCAGACATAGTAGAGGACAGTCTGACTAGATGAAGACCAGACATAGTAGAGGAGGACAGTCTGACTAGATGAAGACCAGGCATAGTAGAGGACAGTCTGACTAGATGAAGACCAGACATAGTAGAGGAGGACAGTCTGACTAGATGAGGACCAGACATAGTAGAGGAGGACAGTCTGACTAGATGAAGACCAGACATAGTAGAGGACAGTCTGACTAGATGAAGACCAGACATAGTAGAGGAGGACAGTCTGACTAGATGAAGACCAGACATAGTAGAGGAGGACAGTCTGACTAGATGAGGACCAGACATAGTAGAGGAGGACAGTCTGACTAGATGAAGACCATACATAGTAGAGGACAGTCTGACTAGATGAAGACCAGACATAGTAGAGGAGGACAGTCTGACTAGATGAAGACCAGACATAGTAGAGGAGGACAGTCTGACTAGATGAAGACCAGACATAGTAGAGGAGGACAGTCTGACTAGATGAAGACCAGACATAGTAGAGGAGGACAGTCTGACTAGATGAAGACCAGACATAGTAGAGGACAGTCTGACTAGATGAGGACCAGACATAGTAGAGGAGGACAGTCTGACTAGATGAAGACCAGACATAGTAGAGGACAGTCTGACTAGATGAAGACCAGACATAGTAGAGGACAGTCTGACTAGATGAAGACCAGACATAGTAGAGGAGGACAGTCTGACTAGATGAAGACCAGACATAGTAGAGGAGGACAGTCTGACTAGATGAAGACCAGACATAGTAGAGGACAGTCTGACTAGATGAAGACCAGACATAGTAGAGGACAGTCTGACTAGATGAAGACCAGACATAGTAGAGGAGGACAGTCTGACTAGATGAAGACCAGACATAGTAGAGGACAGTCTGACTAGATGAAGACCAGACATAGTAGGAGGACAGTCTGACTAGATGAAGACCAGACATAGTAGAGGAGGACAGTCTGACTAGATGAAGACCAGACATAGTAGAGGAGGACAGTCTGACTAGATGAAGACCAGACATAGTAGAGGACAGTCTGACTAGATGAAGACCAGACATAGTAGAGGAGGACAGTCTGACTAGATGAAGACCAGACATAGTAGAGGACAGTCTGACTAGATGAGGACCAGACATAGTAGAGGAGGACAGTCTGACTAGATGAAGACCAGACATAGTAGAGGAGGACAGTCTGACTAGATGAAGACCAGACATAGTAGAGGAGGACAGTCTGACTAGATGAAGACCAGACATAGTAGAGGAGGACAGTCTGACTAGATGAAGACCAGACATAGTAGAGGAGGACAGTCTGACTAGATGAGGACCAGACATAGTAGAGGAGGACAGTCTGACTAGATGAAGACCAGACATAGTAGAGGACAGTCTGACTAGATGAAGACCAGACATAGTAGAGGAGGACAGTCTGACTAGATGAAGACCAGACATAGTAGAGGAGGACAGTCTGACTAGATGAAGACCAGACATAGTAGAGGAGGACAGTCTGACTAGATGAAGACCAGACATAGTAGAGGAGGACAGTCTGACTAGATGAGGACCAGACATAGTAGAGGACAGTCTGACTAGATGAAGACCAGACATAGTAGAGGAGGACAGTCTGACTAGATGAAGACCAGACATAGTAGAGGAGGACAGTCTGACTAGATGAAGACCAGACATAGTAGAGGAGGACAGTCTGACTAGATGAAGACCAGACATAGTAGAGGACAGTCTGACTAGATGAAGACCAGACATAGTAGAGGACAGTCTGACTAGATGAAGACCAGACATAGTAGAGGAGGACAGTCTGACTAGATGAAGACCAGACATAGTAGAGGAGGACAGTCTGACTAGATGAAGACCAGACATAGTAGAGGAGGACAGTCTGACTAGATGAAGACCAGACATAGTAGAGGAGGACAGTCTGACTAGATGAAGACCAGACATAGTAGAGAGGACAGTCTGACTAGATGAAGACCAGACATAGTAGAGGAGGACAGTCTGACTAGATGAAGACCAGACATAGTAGAGGAGGACAGTCTGACTAGATGAGGACCAGACATAGTAGAGGAGGACAGTCTGACTAGATGAAGACCAGACATAGTAGAGGACAGTCTGACTAGATGAAGACCAGACATAGTAGAGGAGGACAGTCTGACTAGATGAAGACCAGACATAGTAGAGGAGGACAGTCTGACTAGATGAAGACCAGACATAGTAGAGGAGGACAGTCTGACTAGATGAAGACCAGACATAGTAGAGGAGGACAGTCTGACTAGATGAAGACCAGACATAGTAGAGGAGGACAGTCTGACTAGATGAGGACCAGACATAGTAGAGGAGGACAGTCTGACTAGATGAAGACCAGACATAGTGAGGAGGACAGTCTGACTAGATGAAGACCAGACATAGTAGAGGAGGACAGTCTGACTAGATGAAGACCAGACATAGTAGAGGAGGACAGTCTGACTAGATGAAGACCAGACATAGTAGAGGAGGACAGTCTGACTAGATGAAGACCAGACATAGTAGAGGACAGTCTGACTAGATGAAGACCAGACATAGTAGAGGACAGTCTGACTAGATGAAGACCAGACATAGTAGAGGAGGACAGTCTGACTAGATGAAGACCAGACATAGTAGGAGGACAGTCTGACTAGATGAAGACCAGACATAGTAGAGGACAGTCTGACTAGATGAAGACCAGACATAGTAGAGGACAGTCTGACTAGATGAAGACCAGACATAGTAGAGGAGGACAGTCTGACTAGATGAAGACCAGACATAGTAGAGGAGGACAGTCTGACTAGATGAAGACCAGACATAGTAGAGGAGGACAGTCTGACTAGATGAAGACCAGACATAGTAGAGGAGGACAGTCTGACTAGATGAAGACCAGACATAGTAGAGGACAGTCTGACTAGATGAAGACCAGACATAGTAGAGGAGGACAGTCTGACTAGATGAAGACCAGACATAGTAGAGGAGGACAGTCTGACTAGATGAAGACCAGACATAGTAGAGGAGGACAGTCTGACTAGATGAAGACCAGACATAGTAGAGGACAGTCTGACTAGATGAAGACCAGACATAGTAGAGGAGGACAGTCTGACTAGATGAAGACCAGACATAGTAGAGGACAGTCTGACTAGATGAGGACCAGACATAGTAGAGGGACAGTCTGACTAGATGAAGACCAGACATAGTAGAGGAGGACAGTCTGACTAGATGAAGACCAGACATAGTAGAGGAGGACAGTCTGACTAGATGAAGACCAGACATAGTAGAGGAGGACAGTCTGACTAGATGAGGACCAGACATAGTAGAGGACAGTCTGACTAGATGAAGACCAGACATAGTAGAGGAGGACAGTCTGACTAGATGAAGACCAGACATAGTAGAGGAGGACAGTCTGACTAGATGAAGACCAGACATAGTAGAGGACAGTCTGACTAGATGAGGACCAGACATAGTAGAGGACAGTCTGACTAGATGAAGACCAGACATAGTAGAGGAGGACAGTCTGACTAGATGAAGACCAGACATAGTAGAGGAGGACAGTCTGACTAGATGAAGACCAGACATAGTAGAGGACAGTCTGACTAGATGAGGACCAGACATAGTAGAGGACAGTCTGACTAGATGAAGACCAGACATAGTAGAGGAGGACAGTCTGACTAGATGAAGACCAGACATAGTAGAGGAGGACAGTCTGACTAGATGAAGACCAGACATAGTAGAGGACAGTCTGACTAGATGAGGACCAGACATAGTAGAGGACAGTCTGACTAGATGAAGACCAGACATAGTAGAGGAGGACAGTCTGACTAGATGAAGACCAGACATAGTAGAGGAGGACAGTCTGACTAGATGAAGACCAGACATAGTAGAGGAGGACAGTCTGACTAGATGAGGACCAGACATAGTAGAGGAGGACAGTCTGACTAGATGAAGACCAGACATAGTAGAGGACAGTCTGACTAGATGAAGACCAGACATAGTAGAGGAGGACAGTCTGACTAGATGAAGACCAGACATAGTAGAGGACAGTCTGACTAGATGAAGAACAGTGTACTGGGTATCAGAGAGGAACTAGGAGAATGTGAGAAGTTACATGAGGACATGGTGACTTTCTTTTAAGGTCAAGGTCATATGTACTTTGTGTGTCGTCTGTCCTCAGGTCTCCCAGGAGAGAAGGGGGAGAGGGGGATTCAAGGTGTGGGGACACAGGGCCCCAGAGGTCCACCAGGGCCACCAGGTAAGGACCATCAGCCCCTTACATTCTCTCATCACGCCTTTCTTCTCCCATCACACTCCTCCCTCCCTCACCTTACATCCTCTCATCACTTCTCTCTTCTCCTCCCATCACACTCCTCCCTCTCATCCTTCCATTTTACAGAATCACAATCACCTTTATTCGCCAAATACATTTGCATATACAGGAAGTTGACTTGGTGAAGTGGTGCTGCCACAACAAACAAAATGCACCCATTTTGATTTAAACAAAACTTTCCATTGTTTTACTAATCCACAAACAGTATTTATAGACAGTTTATACTAATCCACATGCAGTATGTAGAGAAAGAGTTTATACTAATCCACATGCAGTATGTAGAGACAGAGTTTATACTAATCCACATGCAGTATGTAGAGGCAGAGTTTATACTAATCCACATGCAGTATGTAGAGACAGAGTTTATACTAATCCACATGCAGTATGTAGAGGCAGAGTTTATACTTATCCACATGCAGTATGTAGAGACAGTTTATACTAATCCACATGCAGTATGTAGAGGCAGAGTTTATACTTATCCACATGCAGTATGTAGAGACAGTTTATACTAATCCACATGCAGTATGTAGAGACAGAGTTTATACTAATCCACATGCAGTATGTAGAGACAGAGTTTATACTAATCCACATGCAGTATGTAGAGGCAGAGTTTATACTTATCCACATGCAGTATGTAGAGACAGTTTATACTAATCCACATGCAGTATGTAGAGACAGAGTTTATACTAATCCACATGCAGTATGTAGAGACAGAGTTTATACTAATCCACATGCAGTATGTAGAGACAGTTTATACTAATCCACATGCAGTATGTAGAGACAGAGTTTATACTAATCCACATGCAGTATGTAGAGGCAGAGTTTATACTAATCCACATGCAGTATGTAGAGAAAGAGTTTATACTAATCCACATGCAGTATGTAGAGATAGTTTATACTAATCCACATGCAGTATGTAGAGACAGAGTTTATACTAATCCACATGTAGTATGTAGAGAAAGAGTTTATACTAATCCACATGCAGTATGTAGAGATAGTTTATACTAATCCACATGCAGTATGTAAAGATAGTTTATACTCATCCACATGCAGTATGTAGAGACAGTTTATACTAATCCACATGCAGTATGTAGAGATAGTTTATACTAATCCACATGCAGTATGTAGAGACAGTTTATACTAATCCACATGCAGTATGTAGAGGCAGAGTTTATACTAGTCCACATGCAGTATGTAGAGACAGTTATTACTAATCCACATACAGTGTATACTGTAGAAGCAGAGTTTATACTAATCCACATGCAGTATGTAGTGACAGTTTATACTAATCCACATGCAGTATGTAGAGGCAGAGTTTATACTAATCCACATGCAGTATGTAGAGACAGTTTATACTAATCCAAATGCAGTATGTAGAGACAGAGTTTATACTAATACACATGCAGTATATAGAGACAGTTTATACTCATCCACATGCAGTATGTAGAGATAGTTTATACTAATCCACATGCAGCATGTAGAGACAGTTTATACTAATCCACATGCAGTATGTAGAAGCAGAGTTTATACTAATCCACATGCAGTATGTAGAGGCAGAGTTTATACTAATCCACATGCAGTATGTAGAGGCAGAATTTATACTAATCCACATGCAGTATGTAGAAGCAGAGTTTATACTAATCCACATGCAGTATGTAGAGATAGTTTATACTAATCCACATGGAGTATGTAGAGACGGAGTTTATACTAATCCACATGCAGTATGTAGAGACAGTTTATACTAATCCACATGGAGTATGTAGAAGCAGAGTTTATACTAATCCACATGCAGTATGTAGAGACAGAGTTTATACTAATCCACATGCAGTATGTAGAGACAGAGTTTATACTAATCCACATGCAGTATGTAGAGACAGAGTTTATACTAATCCACATGCAGTATGTAGTGACAGTTTATACTAATCCACATGCAGTATGTAGAGACAGAGTTTATACTAATCCACATGCAGTATGTAGAGATAGTTTATACTAATCCACATGCAGTATGTAGAGACAGAGTTTATACTAATCCACATGCAGTATGTAGTGACAGTTTATACTAATCCACATGCAGTATGTAGAGACAGAGTTTATACTAATCCACATGCAGTATGTAGAGATAGTTTATACTAATCCACATGCAGTATGTAGAAGCAGAGTTTATACTAGTCCACATGCAGTATGTAGAGACAGAGTTTATACTAATCCACATGCAGTATGTAGAGGCAGAGTTTATACTAATCCACATGCAGTATGTAGAGACAGAGTTTATACTTATCCACATGCAGTATGTAAAGATAGTTTATACTCATCCACATGCAGTATGTAGAGAAAGAGTTTATACTAATCCACATGCAGTATGTAGAGATAGTTTATACTAATCCACATGCAGTATGTAGAGACAGTTTATACTAATCCACATGCAGTATGTAGAGACAGTTTATACTAATCCACATGCAGTATGTAGAGATAGTTTATACTAATCCACATGCAGTATGTAGAGATAGTTTATACTAATCCACATGCAGTATGTAGAGACAGTTTATACTAATCCACATGCAGTATGTAGAGGCAGAGTTTATACTAATCGACATGCAGTATGTAGAGACAGTTTATACTAATCCACATGGAGTATGTACAGTGTGTACACTTACTTCTCTTTGTCATCCTCCCTTCACCCCCTCACCTTCCATCTTACTTCTCCTTGTCATCCTCCCTTCACCCCCCTCACCTTCCATCTTACTTCTCCTTGTCATCCTCCCTTCACCCCCCTCACCTTCCATCTTACTTCTCCTTGTCATCCTCCCTTCACCCCCCTCACCTTAAATCTTACCTCTCCTTGTCATCCTCCCTTCACCCCCCTCTCACCTTCCATCTTACTTCTCCTTGTCATCCTCCCTTCACCCCCCTCACCTTCCATCTTACTTCTCCTTGTCATCCTCCCTTCACCCCCCTCACCTTCCATCTTACTTCTCCTTGTCATCCTCCCTTCACCCCCCCACTCGTCTTCCCTCCACAATCCTCCCTCAAGCATTTAGAAATGCCAGATAATACATGCGTAGATATGCACCCCATTCACTGCCACCTTATAGAGACAATCCAACACAATAATGAGAGGTGTTTCTAGGACAGTATGGGTTTCATGGGACACTAACGGCTGACACACTTTAATAAAAACATGTCAATCAAAGGCCACACTATTTTGTTGATTGAGAACTGTTGGGTATTCAGACTACACTGTGACTGCAGTGAAATTCCTCTTACTAGGGGTTTTCTGGAAAGAAAACAACAGTTGAAACTTTTAATAACAACAGAAAAATCCTCATGTGTTTTGGATTTAAAGTTGATCTGTCTTGGATTGCTGTCTATAATGTCAAACAGATGTTTGGACAATATTTTTGGGAGAAACAAACCCTTTGTATTGATTCTTCTTTGTACACTACAATTTATTTAAGCAGAAAATCAATACAGGACAATGCATCTGATTGTTGTTTAATCGATACTCAACTCTGACAAAGTTCTCTGAATTATATTAATGACAAAACAACATTTGTGAAAGTTCACGATGAAACATCAGGAGACTGTGGGTCCTGGCAGAGGCTTTACTACTTTCATGGAAATCAGGGATGATATTTTTAGAACCAAAAGCATCTCTCACTGAGCACCACAATGCCTCAGATTGTTGCCATGTCAGCAAACATAGGTATGTGTGTTCATGGCTGGAACTGGGGCTGGGACTGGGCTGCTGTAGTCAAACTAGACTGGAACTGGACTGCTGTAGTCAAACTGGACTGCTGTAGTCAAACTGGACTGGGACTGGACTGCTGTAGTCAAACTGGACTGGAACTGGACTGCTGTAGTCAAACTGGACTGCTGTAGTCAAACTGGGCTGGGACTGGGCTGCTGTAGTCAAACTAGACTGGAACTGGACTGCTGTAGTCAAACTGGACTGCTGTAGTCAAACTAGACTGGAACTGAACTGCTGTAGTCAAACTGGACTGGAACTGGACTGCTGTAGTCAAACTGGACTGCTGTAGTCAAACTGGACTGGACTGCTGTAGTTAAACTGGGCTGCTGTAGTCAAACTGGGCTGGGACTGGACTGCTGTAGTCAAACTAGACTGGAACTGGACTGCTGTAGTCAAACTGGGCTGGGACTGGACTGCTGTAGTCAAACTGGGCTGCTGTAGTCAAACTAGACTGGGACTGGACTGCTGTAGTCAAACTGGACTGAGACTGGGCTGCTGTAGTCAAACTGGGCTGGGACTGGACTGCTGTAGTCAAACTGGACTGAGACTGGACTGCTGTAGTCAAACTGGACTGCTGTAGTCAAACTGGGCTGGGACTGGACTGCTGTAGTCAAACTGGACTGTGACTGGACTGCTGTAGTCAAACTGGGCTGCTGTAGTCAAACTGGGCTGGGACTGGACTGCTGTAGTCAAACTGGACTGGGACTGATCTGCTGTAGTCAAACTGGACTGCTGTAGTCAAACTGGACTGGGACTGGACTGCTGTAGTCAAACTGGGCTGCTGTAGTCAAACTGGACTGCTGTAGTCAAACTGGACTGGGACTGGACTGCTGTAGTCAAACTGGACTGCTGTAGTCAAACTGGGCTGGGACTGGACTGCTGTAGTCAAACTGGACTGGGACTGGACTGCTGTAGTCAAACTGGACTGCTGTAGTCAAACTGGGCTGCTGTAGTCAAACTGGACTGCTGTAGTCAAACTGGGCTGGAACTGGACTGCTGTAGTCAAACTGGACTGCTGTAGTCAAACTGGGCTGGGACTGGACTGCTGTAGTCAAACTGGACTGGGACTGGACTGCTGTAGTCAAACTGGACTGCTGTAGTCAAACTGGACTGGGACTGGACTGCTGTAGTCAAACTGGACTGGGACTGGACTGCTGTAGTCAAACTGGACTGCTGTAGTCAAACTGGACTGGAACTGGACTGCTGTAGTCAAACTGGGCTGCTGTAGTCAAACTGGGCTGGAACTGGACTGCTGTAGTCAAACTGGACTGGGACTGGACTGCTGTAGTCAAACTGGACTGCTGTAGTCAAACTGGACTGGGACTGGACTGCTGTAGTCAAACTGGACTGGGACTGAACTGCTGTAGTCAAACTGGGCTGCTGTAGTCAAACTGGGCTGCTGTAGTCAAACTGGGCTGGAACTGGACTGCTGTAGTCAAACTGGACTGCTGTAGTCAAACTGGACTGCTGTAGTCAAACTGGGCTGGGACTGGACTGCTGTAGTCAAACTGGGCTGGGACTGGACTGCTGTAGTCAAACTGGACTGCTGTAGTCAAACTGGACTGGGACTGGACTGCTGTAGTCAAACTGGACTGCTGTAGTCAAACTGGACTGGGACTGGACTGCTGTAGTCAAACTGGACTGCTGTAGTCAAACTGGACTGGAACTGGACTGCTGTAGTCAAACTGGGCTGCTGTAGTCAAACTGGACTGGACTGCTGTAGTCAGACTGGACTGGGACTGGACTGAAGGACGTTCTTCTGTAGTGGAAACTTCAACAGAAGTAGGATAATAAATGAATCCAAACTGTCTGATCTGGGTTCAGGGCATTATTCTGAGGGAACCCACACGTATTTATACACACTGCCTGCAGTCTGGACACTCAACAACACACAGACTATTTTACATCCTAGTTTGTCATTGCAGAAGTAACAGGAGGAACGATTCATAAAACATAGTTTTCATTATTTTATCTCTACAGTTTACAACATGGTCAGCCATAGCAAGAGACTGGTTTTTGGTGTGTAATTTGTCCCATGTAGATCCTGTTACTAACTGTGTATCTTGCCTCCACAGGTCTTCTAGGAGAGGGCCGTACAGGCAGCCAAGGTCCTGCCGGTAGACCAGGCAGCCAGGGCACCCCAGGGCGACCGGGCACCCCTGGATCCACGGGCCCTGCTGGTGCTGCTGGCTACTGCGACCAGAACTCCTGTTTGGGCTACAACATTGGAGGTAACCACCATCAGAACACATAGATATCCCTATCTAGAAGTTCTGGATACTGTAGGACTGAGATTACTAGGAGGAACTGGGTTTTATACCACAGTAAATCTGATGGATACTGTGTATGGTTATGCACTGAGTGTACAAAACATTAAGAACACCTTCCTAATATTGATTTTGCCCTCAGAACAGCCTCAATTCGTCGGGGCATGGACTCTACAAGGTGTCGAAAGCGTTCCACAGGAATGCTGGCCCATGTTGACTCCAATGCTTCCCACAGTTGTGTCAAGTTACCCCCGTTCAAAGGCACTTAAATGTCTTTCCCATTCACCCTCTGAATGACACACATACACAATCCATGTCTCAATTGTCTCAAGGCTTAAAAATCCTTCTTTAACCTGTCTCCTCCCCTTCATCTACACTGATTGAAGTGGATTTAACAAAGTGACATCAATAAGGGATCATAGCTTTCACCTGGATTCACCTGGTCAGCATGTCATGAAAAGAGCCGGTGTTCTTAATGTTTTGTACACTCAGTGTATACTATTCCTGAATTCAATCAAAACAGAAATGTAGAAAGAGAGAGTAACAGTAACTGCTCTGTATGTCAGATCTAATGTCTTCTCTTGTCATTCTAGTCAGCTGCTGTTTCCACCCAGTATTTTGAAGGGACAATGACCCAGTGGTTAGTTAGTGTTATTTCCATTAGATGAAATGAAAGACACTTGACCATGTTTATTGCAGATCATTTCAGGACATAAACAACTCCAGTGTCTGGCTCCGCCCCTGACTTTCCAACTAGTAAAAGTATTTTCCCCAGTGACTGACTAACTGGCGACTGGTAAATCTTACACAGATTGACATTGTAATTGTCCCTATAAATTCCGTAAAGTATTTTAGAGCTATTGAAATGTTTTGCTGTGCCATATGTTCTCGTGAGACGTTTTATACACACTATGAATGTTTAATATGAGTGACCATGTCCTTAGTTTATTTTATTTAACTAGGCAAGTCAGTTAAGAACAAATTCTTATTTATAATGACGGCCTACCCCGGCCAAACCCGCCCTATGGGACTCCCAATCACACCCAGATGTGATACAGCCTGGATTCGAACCAGGGACTGTAGTGACACCTCTTGCACTGAGATGCAGTGCCTTAGACTGCTGCGCCACTCAAGAGCCCTTAGTGGGCCTGCTTTCTTTTGACTGGTTATTACTTCACTGCTAACTTGGTCTAAAAGGATATTAACACTAAGACAATTATGCTATAGCTGTTTTGATTGAATTCAGGCAAGGTATTTGTCATTGAACAATTGGTTCATTCCCACAGATGTGGTAAAAATGGGGTTGTATCACTATAAGATGGGAGTGCCTCTTACAGCGATGTGTGGTGCGCATTTGACCTAAAATGCTTCCTCACAACTTGTGCATGTCTGAGTTACTATACTGTAAGTATACTGGATGTAAATCCATGTATCCTGTGTGACTCTCATTTCACTGTTCTACATCTTTATGACATTTTCTTACATTAAGAAAGAGAAATAAAGATTACAGCACTATGTTGTGCCTGTACATGTCTGCTTTCAGAGCTCTGATGAGCAGCTGCCATAACACAGCAGTCTGAGTCAGCGATACTGACTAGCACAACCACTAGTGGGTCCATGTGGTATTTTGAATGGTAGCATGTTGGTGGTCTGGTATCTGTACTGATGGAAGGTACGTGTTTCTCTGTGTCTCTGTCTGTCTCCTCTGGTCTGGTTCTAACTCAAGAAGGACAGGAACAGGAATATGAGAATGACTACTGAGCAACATTCTCTTAGTTCCAGACTCCCGTCCTCCGCATAAAAAGACCATCAGCCACCCTCTCCTCTCCCCACATAAAGAGACCATCAGCCACCCTCTCCTCTCCTCTCCCCACATAAAGAGACCATCAGCCACCCTCTCCTCTCCCCACATAAAGAGACCATCAGCCACCCTCTCCTCTCCCCACATAAAGAGACCATCAGCCACCCTCTCCTCTCCCCACATAAAGAGACCATCAGCCACCCTCTCCTCTCCCCACATAAAGAGACCATCAGCCACCCTCTCCTCTCCCCACATAAAGAGACCATCAGCCACCCTCTCCTCTCTCCTCCTCTCCCCACATAAAGAGACCATCAGCCACCCTCTCCTCTCCCCACATAAAGAGACCATCAGCCACCCTCTCCTCTCTCCTCCTCTCCCCACATAAAGAGACCATCAGCCACCCTCTCCTCTCCCCACATAAAGAGACCATCAGCCACCCTCTCCTCTCCCCACATAAAGAGACCATCAGCCACCCTCTCCTCTCTCCTCCTCTCCCCACATAAAGAGACCATCAGCCACCCTCTCCTCTCCCCACATAAAGAGACCATCAGCCACCCTCTCCTCTCCCCACATAAAGAGACCATCAGCCACCCTCTCCTCTCCCCACATAAAGAGACCATCAGCCACCCTCTCCTCCCCCTCTTTTCTTCCCCACATAGAGACTATCACTACCCCCCTCCCTTCACCCCTCACTACCACTTGAGATCACCACCACTGTGTTCAAACAATCGCTTCACTCTCCATCTATCTCTGCCTGTCATCAGACATTGTGTGTTGATCTTGCTAACCTCGCATCACATCACCCCGCTTGGAAAACAATCCATCTGGATTTTTCTAAAAGACATGAATCAGAAGATATTGTTTCCTAGACAATGCTTTGCTCCAGCCACCCACCAACCGCCATCTTCCTTCCTCCCTGTGTGTATCTTCTCTCTCCTGATCAAGGCGTCCTTGTGAATGACAAATACTAATCAGACTCCCACTTACTCCCACTGGTGTGTCTCACCCTCCCTCTTATACATCCACGGCTACACACTGTGTTCTTCTTCTCACTGCAGTAATATTGTACCTGTGGCTCTCTGTCTGCTTTCTCCTGTACGTCATTCTGCTAACCCAGATGCTAACCCGGGCAACAAGCTAACCGCAGACAACAAGCTAACTTAGCGGTGGTGGTTTAGAAAGAGGTTGCTAGTGATGACACCCCATTGATCCAGATGTTCCCCACAATAGTACAACTCCCCCACACCAACTACCAAAACTATCACCCCACTGGCCGTTATGACCCCCGTGGAAATTACAACAACGATGATGAAGACGATGAGGAAGATGAGGAGGAAGAGGACCCATTCGCTGGGTATAGAGGCTACCCCCCTCAGTACTACCAGCCCAATTACCCTCACCCCCCTGCACGCCCTGCACCCCAATCCCACTCCCAGGACACTGAGCTAAGGTCCCCAGGGATAATGATGAGCCGTTTCTCCAGAGACGTGGTCACACAGAGAAGAGCCACCGCTAACACAGCCCAGACAGGACAGACAGGGCAGACTGGACAGAGGAGCGATGCTGCAGCAGATACTGAAGGAGAGGTGGAGGTGATTGGAGAAGTCCAGACAGGACAGACAGGACAGAGGAGCGATGCTGCAGCAGATACTGAAGGAGAGGTGGAGGTGATTGGAGAAGTCCAGACAGGACAGAGGAGCGATGCTGTAGCAGATACTGAAGGAGAGGTGGAGGTGATTGGAGAAGCCCAGACAGGACAGACAGTCCAACCACCTCTCTATGTCCCTGTGGGTTAATGAAGATGTCAAAAATATGTTCGGTATTCGTCAGTTGCCCCCGTGTCGCTAGCCAGGGTCTCCTGTATGCTATTCCTGTATGATAGCGCTGACAGATTAGGATATCCGAAAAGTGCCTGATTTCTGTAAATGCTGGTGTGTGGGATGTAGGGGGACTGATGTAGGGGGACTGATGTAGGGGGACTGAGGAAGAGAAGCTATCCCCAGTGATGTACATTAAAATCACTTACCTTTTTAGTGAAGTTGCATGCAGCCTTTGAGCCAGCGCATTGTGAATTACTGGACTGTGTCTTTGGGTTGATGTGTAATAAGTCAAACATCTTTTTGTAATTTGAGATTATGAATTGATGACATTTGTACAGGCTGTCTGATCTTTATAACCATGTGTCATTTACATTATAGTGCTTCCATGTTGACTTTACCCTCAATCTTTAAGTTGTCAAGCCAGTTCTCACAATGATTTCTCAGTATTTGTGTACAGTGGCCTCTCTTCTTGATTTAATATGATACATTGTGACCTCTGTTGAAGCAGCCTTCCCCCCACTGTTATTGTACGATGAGGAATTTGTTTTTTAAGTATGCCTAAACATTGAGGAACTAAACTTTAACCACTGTCCTATCAAAGAAAACTACAGCTATTGTAAGACTCTCACGCGTTCTGTCCAATCGTACTGTTATCGCATTGTTAATTGACATGGACTTGGTCTTGTCCGACTAGGTGTTAGCTACGCTTACTCGTCACAGGCAACGACAGAGAAGGTGCTAGAAGGACTTGTGATGAGCTCCACAAATCTGAAGTTTAATGTTTTCCTTATTGCCTTTCCAATTTGTTGTTGTTGTTGTTATTATTATGATGATTATGCAACGTGGCGCCCGTCCACTGTGAGGAGAGTGTTGAATATAGTTAGGCCTGTGGTCTAATTTGTGTTTTTGGACAGAAATGGAATTCCGAATGGAGAACTAACAGGTACCAGTGAAATGTCTCATCAGACCTGACCACCAAACCTTAGAAACTGATTTAGGAAGTTATTTATTTATACTTTATTATTTGTTTTATAACCAATAAAACTGTAATACAACAGTGAACTGTTCTGTAGCTCGGTGTTTGATTAGTAGGGTCTGTTAGAACTAGGTATAAGTTCTGTTGTCTGATTGAAGTGACTCACTGTCCACCACAGTAGGGCCTGTGAGAACTAGGTATAAGTTCTGTTGTCTGATTGAAGTGACTCACTGTCCACCACAGTAGGGCCTGTGAGAAATAGGTATAAGTTCTGTTGTCTGATTGAAGTGACTCACTGTCCACCACAGTAGGGCCTGTGAGAACTAGGTATAAGTTCTGTTGTCTGATTGAAGTGACTCACTGTCCACCACAGTAGGGCCTGTGAGAACTAGGTATAAGTTCTGTTGTCTGATTGAAGTGACTCACTGTCCACCACAGTAGGGCCTGTGAGAACTAGGTATAAGTCAGTGGCGGTTGGTGCCGTTGACGATGAGAGAGGACCATTTATTTTCTCATGAGCACGGCCTTATTTCTATTACAGCATATTGGATGACTGTCATTCATATTCCATTCACCCAGTTCAACGTAACAGTGATAGGTTTAGGCAACACCCATCATGAGGTTGATACAACCTAGTCTATGAATGAAAGATTACAATGTAGGTGCACACAGGTCGAGAGAAAATGTTTGGACAGACAGTGACACATTCATTACCTCCTTGAACACTCTTGCTTGCATCTAGCTGATCTAGGGTGTAATCATTAGTCCAACAGTTGCAAACGAGAGGTTTTACTGGACAAATTCAGGTATGTTTATCCCCGTTTCGTCCCGTTTAAGAATTTTTTTCCCAACAGAATCGGTGGAATGAATGCACGGCTGTTCATATGTAAACACAGTTCACATTCATAGCAGCCACGTTGTATTCTTTCCCACGTCTACACTCTCTCCTCCTCCTCTCACCTTTTCCCTTAGTTTGTGGACTTCAATGCACAACACATCAGCTGTATGTGACCAGGCTAAAAAACCTTTCCAAGCCAAACCATGTCATAGCTGCTACACACAGCCTACATCGTTGTCACCATATTAGCCAAATTATCATCCTAGTAAACAAAGCTAATAGAACTATTAGTAACACATGAGTAAACCCGCTACAATCATGCAGTAACTTTACAGTATACAGTCAGTTAGCAGTTTAGCAGTTACACTGGCGGGCCCCGTTGACAATACATTTGTAAAACCAAAAGTTTACCTTGACTTAGAAAGAGTTCCAGTGATGTGTGGGATAGCCAGCTAGCTAACATAGCATCCCTCTGTTTGAGCAGGGTGTTTGAGTAGGTTAAACTAGCTAGCTGCATTTGCTAGCCAAGTAAGTGAAATTGAAAAACACTCTCTCTCTTTGAGTCAACTACTCACCGTATTTTATGCACTGCAGTGCTAACTAGCTGTAGTTTATGCTTTCAGAACCAGATTTATTCTCTGATCCTGACAACATGTCAGTTCATGCTGCAAGAATTCTGATAGGTTGGAGGACGTCGTCCAGAAGTTGTCATAATTGCTGTGTAAGTCTATGGAAGGGGGTGAGAACCATGAGCCTCCTAGGTTTTGTATTGAAGTCAATATACAGAGGAGGGAAGCTAGCTGTCCTCTGGCTGCAACATGGTGCTTCCCTACAGAGTGCTGCTGAGGCTACTGTAAACCTTCATTGCAAAACAGTGTTTTAATAAATTATTTGGTGGCGTGAATATATTTAGCATAGTTTTATCTATAAAGGATAACTTAAAAAAAAAAAAAAAAGTTTTACAATTGACATTTTTATGAAATTCACTGAGGTTGGTCCTCCTCTGAAGAGGCTCCACTGGTATAAGTTCAGTTGTCTCACTGCATACTACAAACAATAGGTTTCTTCTTTCAAAAGAACAGCAGGACTCCATCAACGACTCCATGAGACATTTTCCCTGTAACAGCCAAAATGGGTTGTCTTGACAGGTAAATCTGGCTTCATTTGAACAGGACCACTTGAGTCCAGTCAACACAGTGTGCCAGACAGTGCTGCTGTCTGTGGTAAACACCAGTGAAGCCAAACTATAAAACGTTGCCGACTCCCCAGTCTAAAAAGAGCCCAGTGACTATAGTATCATGCTTACTGTTGAGGTACATTTCCACAATGGTTTCCTGAGGGGCCACCAGACATCAAAAGGCTATGCTGGCATTATAAAAAGGTCTCAGAGGCATCTGAAATCAATTAAGGTCGAAGTGTGGTCGAATTAGAGGAGAGATCTGACTTCAGAAGAGACTGCAGAAATGGTCTGTGGCTGGTAGGCAAAGAATCTCCACTTTAATATTCTCTAAAATACAACACAACGAAAGGCAGCTGACCGCAGCCGATGTCCCAACTGGCTCCCTATTCCCTGTATAGTGCACTACTTTTGATCAGAGCCCTAAGGGCCCTTTATTGGCCCTGGTCTAAAGTAGTGCACTATACAGGGAATAGGGGACCGTTTGGGTCTCACCCAATTAATGCCATCTCACTTCAGCTGAGGTTGAATGAAACACAGGAAAATCCATCCAAACTTTCACCACAGAGAGAATGAAATATACATCATGATTTATTCTCACGAAAAACAAAAACGGTTGACAAGAGAACTAGTTTATTTTGTACAACATAAAAGGTTTGTGGCGTGTACAGTAAATGTCACCTGGATGTTCTAAACCAAAAGCCAGATGTAAATGGCAGGACTAGTAACAGGACAGAAGAAGAAGAAGCCTAGCAACAGCCTTCTGATGGATCACTTCATCCTGTAGTCTTCAGGTCTGTAGATAGAACAACACGTACATTACAAATCAGTCACGTAGAACAGCAACATAGATGTCATCTCAATAGGAATAACCTGTATAATATAAGGTTGGATGAAATATCACCATGGTAAGTATCATATATGCAATACGGTCTTAAAGCAAAACAGAAGACAGTTATTACTAAGTAAAGTAGCTCTACTATTCACAACAAACAACTTTATATTGTATTACATTAGTATGTGTTGATGGTATTAGATTGAGACTATGTCGAGTGCCTGGTGAGTGTTGATGTGATGTCAGTCAGTGAATATTAACTAGGTCTTTAATAAAAAGGGCCAGGGATTGGTTTGACCTTGAACATCACCCGAGGTCAATTACATCCCTGGAATTCTAGGCCTGAATGGACTCACTGATTGGTTCTTAAGATTAGATCAGTAAACAGAGAAACACATCATTTATCACAATACAGTGTCCTGACAGGACTATATACTGATGACTGCTAGGGCTGAGTGTCCTGACAGGACTATATACTGATGACTGCTAGGGCTGACAGTGTCCTGACAGGACTATATACTGATGACTGCTAGGGCTGACAGTATCCTGACAGGACTATATACTGATGACTGCTAGGGCTGAGTGTCCTGACAGGACTATATACTGATGACTGCTAGGGCTGACAGTGTCCTGACAGGACTATATACTGATGACTGCTAGGGCTGACAGTATCCTGACAGGACTATATACTGATGACTGCTAGGGTGGACAGTATCCTGACAGGACTATATACTGATGACTGCTAGGGCTGACAGTGTCCTGACAGGACTATATACTGATGACTGCTAGGGCTGAGTGTCCTGACAGGACTATATACTGATGACTGCTAGGGCTGAGTGTCCTGACAGGACTATATACCGATGACTGCTAGGGTGGACAGTATCCTGACAGGACTATATACTGATGACTGCTAGGGTGGACAGTATCCTGACAGGACTATATACTGATGACTGCTAGGGTGGACAGTGTCCTGACAGGACTATATACTGATGACTGCTAGGGCTGAGTGTCCTGACAGGACTATATACTGATGACTGCTAGGGCTGACAGTGTCCTGACAGGACTATATACTGATGACTGCTAGGGCTGAGTGTCCTGACAGGACTATATACTGATGACTGCTAGGGTGGACAGTGTCCTGACAGGACTATATACTGATGACTGCTAGGGTGGACAGTGTCCTCACAGGACTATATACTGATGACTGCTAGGGCTGACAGTGTCCTGACAGGACTATACACTGATGACTGCGAGGGCGGACAGTGTCCTGACAAGACTATATACTGATGACTGCTAGGGTGGACAGTGTCCTGACAAGACTACATAAGGATGACTGCTAGGGTGGACAGTGTCCTGACAGGACTATATACTGATGACTGCTTGGGTGGACAGTGTCCTGACAGGACTATATACTGATGACTGCTTGGGTGGACAGTGTCCTGACAGGACTATATACTGATGACTGCTAGGGCGGACAGTGTCCTGACAGGACTATATAAGGATGACTGCTAGGGTGGACAGTGTCCTGACAGGACTATATACTGATGACTACGAGGGCGGACAGTGTCCTGACAGGACTATATACTGATGAGACTGCTAGGGTGGACAGTGTCCTGACAGGACTATATACTGATGACTGCTAGGGTGGACAGTGTCCTCACAGGACTATATACTGATGACTGCTAGGGCTGACAGTGTCCTGACAGGACTATATACTGATGACTGCTAGGGTGGACAGTGTCCTGACAGGACTATATACTGATGACTGCTAGGGTGGACAGTGTCCTCACAGGACTATATACTGATGACTGCTAGGGCTGACAGTGTCCTGACAGGACTATATACTGATGACTGCTAGGGTGGACAGTGTCCTCACAGGACTACATACTGATGACTGCTAGGGCTGACAGTGTCCTGACAGGACTATATACTGATGACTGCTAGGGTGGACAGTGTCCTGACAGGACTATATACTGATGACTGCTAGGGTGGACAGTGTCCTCACAGGACTATATACTGATGACTGCTAGGGCTGACAGTGTCCTGACAGGACTATATACTGATGACTGCTAGGGTGGACAGTGTCCTGACAGGACTATATACTGATGACTGCTAGGGTGGACAGTGTCCTGACAGGACTATATACTGATGACTGCTAGGGCTGGACAGTGTCCTGACAGGACTATATACTGATGACTGCTAGGGTGGACAGTGTCCTCACAGGACTATATACTGATGACTGCTAGGGCTGGACAGTGTCCTGACAGGACTATATACTGATGACTGCTAGGGTGGACAGTGTCCTGACAGGACTATATACTGATGACTGCTAGGGTGGACAGTGTCCTCACAGGACTATATACTGATGACTGCTAGGGCTGGACAGTGTCCTGACAGGACTATATACTGATGACTGCTAGGGTGGACAGTGTCCTCACAGGACTACTGATGACTGCAGGGTGGACGTGCCTGCAGGCTCGGCGCGGGTGGACAGTGTCCTGACAGGACTATATACTGATGACTGCTAGGGCGGACAGTGTCCTCACAGGACTATATACTGATGACTGCTAGGGCTGGACAGTGTCCTGACAGGACTATATACTGATGACTGCTAGGGCTGACAGTGTCCTCACAGGACTATATACTGATGACTGCTAGGGCTGGACAGTGTCCTGACAGGACTATATACTGATGACTGCTAGGGCTGGACAGTGTCCTCACAGGACTATATACTGATGACTGCTAGGGCTGACAGTGTCCTGACAGGACTATATACTGATGACTGCTAGGGTGGACAGTGTCCTGACAGGACTATATACTGATGACTGCTAGGGCTGACAGTGTCCTGACAGGACTATATACTGATGACTGCGGGGGCGGCCGCGGCCGGCGCGGGCGCGGCCGCGGCCGGCGCTAGGGCGGACAGTGTCCTGACAGGACTATATATGGATGACTGCTAGGGCTGACAGTGTCCTGACAGGACTATATACTGATGACTGCTAGGGTGGACAGTGTCCTCACAGGACTATATACTGATGACTGCTAGGGTGGACAGTGTCCTGACAGGACTATATACTGATGACTGCTAGGGCGGACAGTGTCCTGACAGGACTATATACTGATGACTGCTAGGGCTGACAGTGTCCTGACAGGACTATATACTGATGACTGCTGGGGTGGACAGTGTCCTGACAGGACTATATACTGATGACTGCTGGGGTGGACAGTGTCCTGACAGGACTATATACTGATGACTGCTAGGGCTGACAGTGTCCTGACAGGGCTATATACTGATGACTGCTAGGGTGAGATACACTGACGAGCAGAGTACTATGGGAAATGTAGTTTACAAAGTGGAGTTGTTGCCTCAAACAGATTCCCTCTTTTTACTCAGATTCCCATCTTTATAGAGAGGTTGACAGATAAATCACTGTTTTGTTTCCAAGTCTTGTGTCTTGATAATTAAAATGTTTTCTACCATCAATTACATTTTGGTGTTATTGTCCCTTTGGCGTTTTCTTTCTGTAGTGAATGTTGAGTGTTCCTTGAACACGGTGTTACTGTAAAGAATGAAACTTGTAGCCGACTCCCTATTTTAAAATGGCAACCACCTGAGGTGATGTTTCACCCACCAGACATCACACTATTCATCTCAACCTTTTCATTTCAAAGAAAAGGACCGTCTATGCTCAAGTCTTTGGCAAGAAGAAAAAACATCTTTAAAAGGGATTGTTAACAAGTTTCATAAAGTCTCCTCCTTTAAGTTGGTCTTCGTATTAAAAACAGCACTTCTCAGCTGCATAAAAAACACATAAAATTATAAAATACAGCTTTAGGACACATGTTCTGCTCTTACCTTGAATGACACGTTCCAAAATGGCACCCTGTTCCCTTTATAAAGGGCCCAGGTCAAAAGTAGGGCACTACATAGGGAAAAGGGTGCCCTTTGGGACACGGCCTTTGTGTAATGTCATGAGAAGGGTAGGACTGGGACAATTAACTTGGGATTGATGACATGCGCACGCAAAGTGAGGGGAATGAAATAAAAGGCTACATTTCCTCACTAGATGGAAAACGGGAGGGTCGTGAGAAAAGTTAATTTAATCTTCTTTTGGAAAATATTTCTCGCTAACCAAAAAAAGAAATTGCATGAATGTGATTAATTTGAGTGATCTGGGTTAGCTACAGGGTTAGTGTTGATTGAAATGTAGGCTACCTTATAAGTATGATACATATGTCTAGACGGGCTTTTCACCCGCTTCCCTTTTCACTTTGAAATGGAGGATTATATAGATCAGGCTGGAAAAACATGAATTTAATACATATACATTCCAGACGGAAAGGCAATCAACTGGGAAAACACGAACGGTTAAAGGTATATCCTTTCTATAGTTAGTGACTGTACGTCTGTGGGGCTCCTCGTTCCCTCCTATGTAGGGGAATAGAGGAGGGGTGAATAGAGAAGGGGTGAAGAGAGGAGGGATGAAGAGAGGAGGGATGAAGAGAGGAGGGATGAAGGGGTGAATAGAGAAGGGGTGAAGAGAGGAGGGATGAAGGGGTGAATAGAGAAGGGGTGAAGAGAGGAGGGATGAAGGGGTGAATAGAGAAGGGGTGAAGAGAGGAGGGATGAAGGGGTGAATAGAGAAGGGATGAAGGGGTGAATAGAGGAGGGATGAGTAGAGGAGGGATGAAGGGGTGAGTAGAGGAGGGATGAAGGGGTGAATAGAGGAGGGTTGAAGGGGTGAATAGAGTAGGGATGAGTAGAGGAGGGATGAAGGGGTGAGTAGAGGAGGGATGAGTAGAGGAGGGATGAAGGGGTGAGTAGAGGAGGGATGAAGGGATGAATAGAGGGGTGAAGTGATGAACAGATGAGGGATGAAGGGGTGAGTAGAGGAGTGATGAGGGGGTGAGTAGAGGAGGGATGAAGGGATGAATAGAGAAGGGGTGAGTAGAGGAGGGATGGAGGGGTGAGTAGAGGAGGGGTGAATGAGTGAATAGAGAAGGGGTGAATAGAGGAGGGATGAAGGGGTGAACAGAGGAGGGATGAAGGAGTGAATAGAGGAGGGATGAAGTGGTGAATAAAGGAGGGATAAAGGGATGAATAGAGGGGTGAAGTGATGAACAGATGAGGGATGAAGGGGTGAGTAGAGGAGGGATGAAGGGGTGAGTAGAGGAGGGGTGAATGAGTGAATAGAGAAGGGGTGAGTAGAGGAGGGATGAAGGGGTGAATAGAGGGATGAAGGGGTGAATAGAGGAGGGGTGAATAGAGGAGGGATGAAGGGGTGAATAGAGGAGGGATGCAGGGGTGAATAGAGGGATGAAGGGGTGAATAGAGGAGGGGTGAATAGAGGAGGGATGAAGGGGTGAATAGAGGAGGGATGAAGGGGTGAATAGAGGAGGGATGAAGGGGTGAATAGAGGAGGGATGAAGGGGTGAGTAGAGGAGGGATGAAGGGATGAATAGAGGAGGGATGAAGGGGTGAATAGAGGAGGGATGAAGGGGTGAATAGAGGAGTGAGTAGAGGTGGGATGAAGGGGTGAGTAGAGGAGGGATGAAGGGGTGAATAGAGGAGGGATGAAGAGGTGAGTAGAGGAGGGATGAAGGGGTGAATAGAGGAGGGATGAAGGGGTGAGTAGAGGTGGGATGAAGAGGTGAGTAGAGGAGGGATGAAGGGGTGAATAGAGGAGGGATGAAGGGGTGAATAGAGGAGGATTGAAATGTCACCGTGCCAACAGTAAACTGTTTAATCTACAGTGTTTTATGAATGACATATACATTGCAATCCCCCGAACCTCTCCCAACCCTCCAACTCAAAACCCACTCACAGTGCAGAGGTAGGCCCATTCAGGCTTGCAGTGGAGTAGTATAGACTATCAATCAGACCTGGCTATGTCTCACCATGGAGAAGACAGGCCAGAGTAGCCTATGGATCAGACCTGGCTATATCTCACCATGGAGAAGACAGGCCAGAGTAGCCTATGGATCAGACCTGGCTATATCTCACCATGGAGAAGACAGGCCAGAGTAGCCTATGGATCAGACCTGGCTATATCTCGCCATGGAGAAGACAGGCCAGAGTAGCCTATGGATCAGACCTGGCTATAGCTCACAGGGTAGGAATGCCTATGGTTCAAGCCTGCTTGACTGGCCATCCTTCTCTCTGGAGAAACAAAGGCAGCCTATAGCTATAGCAGCCTGCGTTTCAGGGCAGGTCTAGCGATCCATTCTTCACAGTGAGGCCACAGTATAGCAGCCTGTGGTTCAGGGCAGGTCTAGCGATCCATCCTTCACAGTGAGGCCACAGTATAGCAGCCTGTGGTTCAGGGCAGGTCTAGCGATCCATCCTTCACAGTGAGGCCACAGTATAGCAGCCTGTGGTTTAGGGCAGGTCTAGCGATCCATCCTTCACAGTGAGGCCACAGTATAGCAGCCTGTGGTTTAGGGCAGGTCTAGTGATCCATCCTTCACAGTGAGGCCACAGTATAGCAGCCTGTGGTTTAGGGCAGGTCTAGTGATCCATCCTTCACAGTGAGGCCACAGTATAGCAGCCTGTGGTTCAGGGCAGGTCTAGTGATCCATCCTTCACAGTGAGGCCACAGTCTAGCAGCCTGTGGTTCAGGGCAGGTCTAGCAAGCCATCCTTCACAGTGAGGCCACAGTATAGCAACCTGTGGTTCAGGGCAGGTCTAGCAAGCCATCCTTCACAGTGAGGCCAGAGTATAGCAGCCTGTGGTTTAGGGCAGGTCTAGCAAGCCATCCTTCACAGTGAGGCCACAGTATAGCAGCCTGTGGTTCAGGGCAGGTCTAGCTAACCATCCTTCACAGCGAGGCAGCCTCCCTAGCTACAGTATAGCTCACAGTGGGATAGAAATGAAGGCCACAGTATAGCAGGCTATGTTTCAGGGCAGGGAGGCTGGCAGACCATCCCTCACAGTGACTGAGCCTGGCACCGTAGCCTTGGCTGGGCACCGTGCCTCACCACATTAACAAAAGTGGAAAAGTGCCACTGAATCAGGGGCAGGGCTACTCACTGAGACACATCATACATCACCCCTGGAGGAGAATATAGTGACTGGCTGTCTCAACCCGCCACGGACTACATGTGGTAAATACATATTTATGATAATGCCAATCCCATTTCTATTAGGCTTACCGGGGCTTGCAAATCTAACCAGACTATTTATTCAGAGATTGTTTACACTGAGCCACAGAGGCAGTCAGTGAGAATGTCTGAGCAAAAACCAGCCACTATTCAGAGTGGATTCCACAAACCATAGAGCAGACCCATCTCAGTAGATTGCAGAGGGATGACAATGAGACAAATTGCAACTAGGACATCAACAGCATGATGCTATCCTAGCTATAGAACTAGGGCAACAACAACATGATGCTATCCTAGCTATAGAACATCAACAACATGATGCTATCCTAGCTATAGAACTAGGACAACAACAACATGATACTATCCTAGCTATAGAACTAGGACATCAACAACATGATGCTATCCTAGCTATAGAACTAGGACAACAACAACATGATGCTATCCTAGCTATAGAACTAGAACATCAACAACATGATGCTATCCTAGCTATAGAACTAGGACAACAACATGATGCTATCCTAGCTATAGAACTAGGACAACAACAACATGATACTATCCTAGCTATAGAACATCAACAACATGATGCTATCCTAGCTATAGAACATCAACAACATGATGCTATCCTAGCTATAGAACTAGGACAACAACAACATGATACTATCCTAGCTATAGAACTAGGACATCAACAACATGATGCTATCCTAGCTATAGAACTAGGACATCAACAACATGATGCTATCCTAGCTATAGAACTAGGACAACAACAACATGATGCTATCCTAGCTATAGAACTAGGACATCAACAACATGATGCTATCCTAGCTATAGAACATCAACAACATGATGCTATCCTAGCTATAGAACTAGGACATCAACAACATGATGCTATCCTAGCTATAGAACTAGGACAACAACAACATGATGCTATCCTAGCTATAGAACTAGGACAACAACAACATGATGCTATCCTAGCTATAGAACATCAACAACATGATGCTATCCTAGCTATAGAACTAGGACATCAACAACATGATGCTATCCTAGCTATAGAACTAGGACATCAACACATGATGCTATCCTAGCTATAGAACATCAACAACATGATGCTATCCTAGCTATAGAACTAGGACATCAACAACATGATGCTATCCTAGCTATAGAACTAGGAATCAACAACATGATGCTATCCTAGCTATAGAACATCAACAACATGATGCTATCCTAGCTATAGAACTAGGACATCAACAACATGATGCTATCCTAGCTATAGAACTAGGACAACAACAACATGATGCTATCCTAGCTATAGAACATCAACAACATGATGCTATCCTAGCTATAGAACATCAACAACATGATGCTATCCTAGCTATAGAACTAGGACATCAACAACATGATGCTATCCTAGCTATAGAACTAGGACATCAACAACATGATGCTATCCTAGCTATAGAACTAGGACATCAACAACATGATGCTATCCTAGCTATAGAACTAGGACATCAACAACATGATGCTATCCTAGCTATAGAACTAGGACATCAACAACATGATGCTATCCTAGCTATAGAACTAGGACATCAACAACATGATGCTATCCTAGCTATAGAACTAGGACATCAACAACATGATGCTATCCTAGCTATAGAACATCAACAACATGATGCTATCCTAGCTATAGAACATCAACAACATGATGCTATCCTAGCTATAGAACTAGGACATCAACAACATGATGCTATCCTAGCTATAGAACTAGGACATCAACAACATGATGCTATCCTAGCTATAGAACATCAACAACATGATGCTATCCTAGCTATAGAACTAGGACAACAACAACATGATGCTATCCTAGCTATAGAACATCAACAACATGATGCTATCCTAGCTATAGAACTAGGACATCAACAACATGATGCTATCCTAGCTATAGAACTAGGACATCAACAACATGATGCTATCCTAGCTATAGAACTAGGACATCAACAACATGATGCTATCCTAGCTATAGAACATCAACAACATGATGCTATCCTAGCTATAGAACTAGGACATCAACAACATGATGCTATCCTAGCTATAGAACTAGGACATCAACAACATGATGCTATCCTAGCTATAGAACTAGGTCAACAACATGATGCTATCCTAGCTATAGAACTAGGACATCAACAACATGATGCTATCCTAGCTATAGAACATCAACAACATGATGCTATCCTAGCTATAGAACATCAACAACATGATGCTATCCTAGCTATAGAACTAGGACATCAACAACATGATGCTATCCTAGCTATAGAACATCAACAACATGATGCTATCCTAGCTATAGAACATCAACAACATGATGCTATCCTAGCTATAGAACATCAACAACATGATGCTATCCTAGCTATAGAACTAGGACATCAACAACATGATGCTATCCTAGCTATAGAACATCAACAACATGATGCTATCCTAGCTATAGAACATCAACAACATGATGCTATCCTAGCTATAGAACTAGGACATCAACAACATGATGCTATCCTAGCTATAGAACTAGGACATCAACAACATGATGCTATCCTAGCTATAGAACTAGGACATCAACAACATGATGCTATCCTAGCTATAGAACTAGACATCAACAACATGATGCTATCCTAGCTATAGAACTAGGACAACAACAACATGATGCTATCCTAGCTATAGAACTAGGACATCAACAACATGATGCTATCCTAGCTATAGAACTAGGACATCAACAACATGATGCTATCCTAGCTATAGAACTAGGACAACATGATGCTATCCTAGCTATAGAACAAGGACAACATGATGCTATCCTAGCTATAGAACTAGGACAACATGATGCTATCCTAGCTATAGAACTAGGACATCAACAACATGATGCTATCCTAGCTATAGAACTAGGACATCAACAACATGATGCTATCCTAGCTATAGAACTAGGACATCAACAACATGATGCTATCCTAGCTATAGAACTAGGACATCAACAACATGATGCTATCCTAGCTATAGAACTAGGACATCAACAACATGATGCTATCCTAGCTATAGAACATCAACAACATGATGCTATCCTAGCTATAGAACTAGGACATCAACAACATGATGCTATCCTAGCTATAGAACTAGGACATCAACAACATGATGCTATCCTAGCTATAGAACTAGGACATCAACAACATGATGCTATCCTAGCTATAGAACTAGGACATCAACAACATGATGCTATCCTAGCTATAGAACTAGGACATCAACAACATGATGCTATCCTAGCTATAGAACTAGGACATCAACAACATGATGCTATCCTAGCTATAGAACTAGGACATCAACAACATGATGCTATCCTAGCTATAGAACTAGGACATCAACAACATGATGCTATCCTAGCTATAGAACTCAACAACATGATGCTATCCTAGCTATAGAACTAGGACATCAACAACATGATGCTATCCTAGCTATAGAACTAGGACATCAACAACATGATGCTATCCTAGCTATAGAACTAGGACATCAACAACATGATGCTATCCTAGCTATAGAACTAGGACATCAACAACATGATGCTATCCTAGCTATAGAACTAGGACATCAACAACATGATGCTATCCTAGCTATAGAACTAGGACATCAACAACATGATGCTATCCTAGCTATAGAACATCAACAACATGATGCTATCCTAGCTATAGAACTAGGACATCAACAACATGATGCTATCCTAGCTATAGAACTAGGACATCAACAACATGATGCTATCCTAGCTATAGAACTAGGACATCAACAACATGATGCTATCCTAGCTATAGAACTAGGACATCAACAACATGATGCTATCCTAGCTATAGAACTAGACATCAACAACATGATGCTATCCTAGCTATAGAACTAGACATCAACAACATGATGCTATCCTAGCTATAGAACATCAACAACATGATGCTATCCTAGCTATAGAACTAGGACATCAACAACATGATGCTATCCTAGCTATAGAACTAGGACATCAACAACATGATGCTATCCTAGCTATAGAACTAACAACATGATGCTATCCTAGCTATAGAACAGGACATCAACAACATGATGCTATCCTAGCTATAGAACTAGGACATCAACAACATGATGCTATCCTAGCTATAGAACTAGGACATCAACAACATGATGCTATCCTAGCTATAGAACTAGGACATCAACAACATGATGCTATCCTAGCTATAGAACATCAACACATGATGCTATCCTAGCTATAGAACTCAACAACATGATGCTATCCTAGCTATAGAACTAGGACATCAACAACATGATGCTATCCTAGCTATAGAACTAGGACATCAACAACATGATGCTATCCTAGCTATAGAACTAGGACATCAACAACATGATGCTATCCTAGCTATAGGACATCAACAACATGATGCTATCCTAGCTATAGAACTAGGACATCAACAACATGATGCTATCCTAGCTATAGAACTAGGACATCAACAACATGATGCTATCCTAGCTATAGAACTAGGACATCAACAACATGATGCTATCCTAGCTATAGAACTAGGACATCAACAACATGATGCTATCCTAGCTATAGAACTAGGACATCAACAACAAGATGCTATCGTAGCTATAGAACTAGGACATCAACAACATGATGCTATCCTAGCTATAGAACTAGGACATCAACAACATGATGCTATCCTAGCTATAGAACTAGGACATCAACAACATGATGCTATCCTAGCTATAGAACTAGGACATCAACAACATGATGCTATCCTAGCTATAGAACTAGGACATCAACAACATGATGCTATCCTAGCTATAGAACTAGGACATCAACAACATGATGCTATCCTAGCTATAGAACTAGGACATCAACAACATGATGCTATCCTAGCTATAGAACTAGGACATCAACAACATGATGCTATCCTAGCTATAGAACTAGGACATCAACAACATGATGCTATCCTAGCTATAGAACATCAACAACATGATGCTATCCTAGCTATAGAACTAGGACATCAACAACATGATGCTATCCTAGCTATAGAACTAGGACATCAACAACATGATGCTATCCTAGCTATAGAACTAGGACATCAACAACATGATGCTATCCTAGCTATAGAACTAGGACATCAACAACATGATGCTATCCTAGCTATAGAACTAGGACATCAACAACATGATGCTATCCTAGCTATAGAACTAGGACATCAACAACATGATGCTATCCTAGCTATAGAACTAGGACAACAACAACATGATGCTATCCTAGCTATAGAACTAGGACATCAACAACATGATGCTATCCTAGCTATAGAACATCAACAACATGATGCTATCCTAGCTATAGAACATCAACAACATGATGCTATCCTAGCTATAGAACTAGGACATCAACAACATGATGCTATCCTAGCTATAGCAGACATCAACAACATGATGCTATCCTAGCTATAGAACATCAACAACATGATGCTATCCTAGCTATAGAACTAGGACATCAACAACATGATGCTATCCTAGCTATAGAACTAGGACAACAACAACATGATGCTATCCTAGCTATAGAACATCAACAACATGATACTATCCTAGCTATAGAACTAGGACATCAACAACATGATGCTATCCTAGCTATAGAACTAGGACATCAACAACATGATGCTATCCTAGCTATAGAACTAGGACATCAACAACATGATGCTATCCTAGCTATAGAACTAGGACATCAACATCATGATGCTATCCTAGCTATAGAACTAGGACATCAACAACATGATGCTATCCTAGCTATAGAACTAGGACATCAACAACATGATGCTATCCTAGCTATAGAACATCAACAACATGATGCTATCCTAGCTATAGAACTAGGACATCAACAACATGATGCTATCCTAGCTATAGAACTAGGACATCAACAACATGATGCTATCCTAGCTATAGAACTAGGACAACAACAACATGATGCTATCCTAGCTATAGAACTAGGACAACAACAACATGATGCTATCCTAGCTATAGAACTAGGACATCAACAACATGATGCTATCCTAGCTATAGAACTAGGACAACAACAACATGATGCTATCCTAGCTATAGAACTAGGACAACAACATTATGCTATCCTAGCTATAGAACTAGGACATCAACAACATGATGCTATCCTAGCTATAGAACTAGGACTACGTACAGTAGTCGTTATTGTGATAGTTCTATTCTCCTCTCCTGCTGTGGAAACCAACTAGAAGAGTGATTTCTCTCCTCAGTGCTGGCGGCCGAACACTCCCCTATTCTCACACACAGACACCACCGACTCAGTTCTCAGTCTCCTCCTGTTAACGCCCTGTAACCACTACACCTGTTAACGCCCTGTAACCACTACACCAGTTAACCTCTCTGGGGTATGTGGGACGCTAGCGTCCACCCGCGGGACACACTATTCAACAGACAGTGAAATAGCAGGGCGCCAAATTCAAAACAACAAAAATCTCATTATTCAAATTTCTCAAACAAACAGCTATTATATCCCATTTTAAAGATACACTTCTCGTTAATCCAACCACATTGTCCGATTTCAAAAAGGCTTTACGGCGAAAGCATATCATTAGATTATGTAAGGACAGCGCCGAGACAAGAAAAACCACACAGCCATTTTCCAAGCAAGGAGAGGCGTCACAAAAACCAGAAATACAGCTAAAATGAATCAATAACCTTTGATGATCTTCATCAGATGGCACTCATAGGACTTCATGTTACACAATACATGTATGTTTTGCTTGATAAAGTTCATATTTATAGAAAGAAAAAAAAACATTTTACATTGGCGTGTAATGTTCAGAAATGTTTTGCCTCCCAAAACTTCCGGTGAATGAGCACATAAATTTACAGAAATACTCATCATAAACGTTGATAAAATATTCAACTCTTTTTCAAAGAATTATAGATACACTTCTCCTTAATGCAACCGCTGTGTCAGATTTCAAAAAAGCTTTACAGCGAAAGCACACTTTCAAATAATCTGAGTACGGCGCTCAGTCACAAAACCACACTCGCCATTTTGTGGAGTCAACAAAACTCAGAAATAGCATTATAAATATTCACTTACCTTTGATGATCTTCATCGGAATGCACTCCCAGGAATCCCAGTTCCACAATAAATGTTCATTTGTTTTGATGAAGTCCATCCTTTATGTCCAAATATCTCCTTTTTGTTTGCGCGTTCAGTTGAGTTATTCAAATCCACTGTGCTCGCGCAGTTAGTTCAGACGAATAGTCAAAAAAGTTATATTACAGCTCGTAGAAACATGTCAAATGATGTATAGAATCAATCTTTAGGATGTTTTTATCATAAACCATAATATTCCAACTGGACGATTCCTTTGTCTTCAAAAAAGAAAAGGAACACAGCTAACTCTCACGGGAGTGCCATATCATTTTCTCAGTCATCTGACTCCATATGCTCTTATTCTCTCCCCATTCACAGTAGAAGCATGAAACAACGTTCTAAAGACTGTTGACATCTAGTGGAAGCCTTAGGAAGTGCAAAATGACCCCATTGACACTGTATACTGGATAGGGAATCACTTGAAAAACTACAAACCTCAGATTTCCACACTTCATGGTTGGATTTTTTCCTCAGGTTTTTGCCTGCCATATGAGTTCTGTTATACTCACAGACATCATTCAAACAGTTTTAGAAACTTCTGAGTGTTTTCTATCCAAATCAACTAATAATATGCATATCTTAGCTTCTGGGACTGAGTAGCAGGCAGTTTACTCCGGGCACGCTTTTCATCCGGATGTCAAAATACTGCACCCTACACTAGAGAAGTTAACGCCCTGTAACCACTACACCAGTTAACACCCTGTAACCACTACACCAGTTAACACTCTATAAACACTACATCAAGTCACTGTTAAGCTTCATTTCTCACTTCTGTGTTATTCCAAGCGAGTTATAGCTGCAGCCCATTTGAGTATGTGTGATCAGAATCAAACACAACAAACTCCCCACCCAGTAGGCAAAACATTACACTACAAGAATTATGTCACGTAATTCTGGAATTTCGCAGTTTTCTATCAGATTGAAAACTCCCATTTCCTTCAATTACAGACAGGAAGTAATGTAGTGGCTGTTCTGTCCGTCTCATTATCACGTCAGTACTTCCTGTATGATATGTTTTAATGGACACGCTCCGTAGGGTCGTCCTGACCAATCACTGCTGTGGTTATTAGAGAGAGAACCCATATAAACATACTGCTCTCTAAAACCCTCCTCGGTTCCACTGCTCATTGGGATGAATTACTGGCCTCAAAAGTTAGCATGAATTCA
The DNA here is from genome assembly GCF_965601325.2 of Salmo salar. NCBI lineage: Eukaryota > Metazoa > Chordata > Actinopteri > Salmoniformes > Salmonidae > Salmo > Salmo salar. Next base: position 6,102,582 of record NC_138292.1, read on the forward strand.
ATTACAGAGTACTTCTATAGTACTTCAATACAACTTTAAAAAGGAACGATCTTAAGTGCATTAACACACGTGGGGTATCAGTGTTTGAAAGTGTCTGTCTGTCTGTCTGTCTGTCTGTCTGTCTGTCTGTCTGTCTGTCTGTCTGTCTGTCTGTCTGTCTGTCTGTCTGTCTGTCTGTCTGTCTGTCTGTCTGTGTTTATTTAATGAGAGGTCAGTCCCTGGCTCAGACCACCATTACCCCTCATTGAGCCACACCCTTACTTAACTCTATAGGAACGTGACCGATCACGTTTCAACATGCCGTGCTCTTTATAATAATGGAATCATTTGTCAGCCCGGTAACAAGAACCCGTTTCTCACATCAATAAAGACCACAGGAACACGGTGCTATACTGTTTCCATCCTTACTTACCGGCACAGAAGTAGGTTTCACACGAACACACACAAAAATGTTTTATCCCGTTCTTCACTAAATAATTATTTTGGGTTTCTACTAGTTATTTGAATGTTTGTGGTAAGCTAAAGCTAGCGTAGCATTTAGGTCATAAAATGCTTAGAGATTTGTCCGCTCTTGTAGAGAGCAGTATCATAAGGCATTTAACTGCGTCACGGCTGATATGAATAGCAGGCTGTGGACTGAGGAACAATGGATCAGTGCCATGACCGAAGGATCACAGCAGTCTGTAATAGAACTATGGTATGTGTCTATAAACCAGGCTGTTCCACTATAAACCAGTCTGTTCCACTATAAACAAGTCTGTTCCACTATAAACCAGGTTGTTCCTCTATAAACCAGGCTGTTCCTCTATAAACCAGGCTGTTCCTCTATAAACCAGGCTGTTCTAAATGTGTCTGTTCCACTATAAACCAGGCTGTTCCTCTATAAACCAGGCTGTTCCACTATAAACCAGGCTGTTCCACTATAAACCAGGCTGTTCTAAATGTGTGTTCCTCTATAAACCAGACTGTTCTAAATGTGTCTGTTCCTCTATAAACCAGGCTGTTCTAAATGTGTCTGTTCCTCTATAAATCCGGCTGTTCCTCTATAAACCAGACTGTTCTAAATGTGTCTGTTCCTCTATAAACCAGGCTGTTCCTCTATAAACCAGGCTGTGCCTCTATAAACCAGGCTGTTCTAAATGTGTCTGTTCCTCTATAAACCAGGCTGTTCTAAATGTGTCGGTGCCTCTATAAACCAGGCTGTACGTCTATAAACCAGTCTGTTCTAAATGTGTCTGTTCCTCTATAAACCAGGCTGTTCCTCTATAAACCAGGCTGTTCTAAATGTGTCTGTTCCTCTATAAACCAGACTGTTCCTCTATAAACCAGGCTGTTCTAAATGTGTCTGTTCCTCTATAAACCAGGCTGTTCCTCTATAAACCAGGCTGTTCTAAATGTGTCTGTTCCTCTATAAACCAGGCTGTTCCAAATGTGTCTGTTCCTCTATAAACCAGACTGTTCTAAATGTGTCTGTTCCACTATAAACCAGGCTGTTCATCTATAAACCAGGCTGTTCCACTATAAACCAGGCTGTTCCACTATAAACCAGGCTGTTCTAAATGTGTGTTCCTCTATAAACCAGACTGTTCTAAATGTGTCTGTTCCTCTATAAACCAGGCTGTTCTAAATGTGTCTGTTCCTCTATAAATCCGGCTGTTCCTCTATAAACCAGACTGTTCTAAATGTGTCTGTTCCTCTATAAACCAAACTGTTCCTCTATAAACCAGGCTGTTCCTCTATAAACCAGGCTGTTCCTCTATAAACCAGGCTGTTCTTCTATAAACCAGTCTGTTCTAAATGTGTCTGTTCCTCTATAAACCAGACTGTTCTAAATGTGTCTGTTCCTCTATAAACCAGGCTGTTCCACTATAAACCAGGCTGTTCCTCTATAAACCAGGCTGTTCCTCTATAAACCAGGCTGTTCCTCTATAAACCAGGCTGTTCCACTATAAACCAGGCTGTTCCTCTATAAACCAGGCTGTTCTAAATGTGTGTTCCTCTATAAACCAGGCTGTTCTAAATGTGTCTGTTCCTCTATAAACCAGGCTGTTCCAAATGTGTCTGTTCCTCTATAAACCAGACTGTTCTAAATGTGTCTGTTCCTCTATAAACCAGGCTGTTATTAAATGTGTCTGTTCCTCTATAAACCAGGCTGTTCTAAATGTGTCTGTTCCTCTATAAACCAGGCTGTTATTAAATGTGTCTGTTCCTCTATAAACCAGACTGTTCTAAATGTGTCTGTGCCTCTATAAACCAGGCTGTACCTCTATAAACCAGACTGTTCTAAATGTGTCTGTTCCTCTATAAACCAGGCTGTTCCTCTATAAACCAGGCTGTTCTAAATGTGTCGGTTCCTCTATAAACCAGGCTGTTCCTCTATAAACCAGTCTGTTCTAAATGTGTCTGTTCCTCTATAAACCAGACTGTTCTAAATGTGTCTGTTCCTCTATAAACCAGACTGTTCTAAATGTGTCTGTTCCTCTATAAACCAGACTGTTCTAAATGTGTCTGTTCCTCTATAAACCAGGCTGTTATTAAATGTGTCTGTGCCTCTATAAACCAGACTGTTCTAAATGTGTCTGTTCCTCTATAAACCAGGCTGTTCTAAATGTGTCTGTTCCTCTATAAACCAGACTGTTCTAAATGTGTCTGTTCCTCTATAAACCAGACTGTTCCTCTATAAACCAGGCTGTTCTAAATGTGTCTGTTCCTCTATAAACCAGGCTGTTCTAAATGTGTCTGTTCCTCTATAAACCAGGCTGTTCCTCTATAAACCAGACTGTTCTAAATGTGTCTGTGCCTCTATAAACCAGACTGTTCTAAATGTGTCTGTTCCTCTATAAACCAGGCTGTTCCTCTATAAACCAGGCTGTTCTAAATGTGTGTTCCTCTATAAACCAGGCTGTTTTAAATGTGTCTGTTCCTCTATAAACCAGGCTGTTCCTCTATAAACCAGGCTGTTTTAAATGTGTCTGTTCCTCTATAAACCAGGCTGTTCTAAATGTGTATGTTCCTCTATAAACCAGGCTGTTCCTCTATAAACCAGGCTGTTCCTCTATAAACCAGGCTGTTCTAAATGTGTCTGTTCCTCTATAAACCAGGCTGTTCTAAATGTGTCTGTTCCTCTATAAACCAGGATGTTCCTCTATAAACCAGGCTGTTCTAAATGTGTCTGTTCCTCTATAAACCAGGCTGTTCTAAATGTGTCTGTTCCTCTATAAACCAGGCTGTTCCTCTATAAACCAGGCTGTTCTAAATGTGTCTGTTCCTCTATAAACCAGGCTGTTCCTCTATAAACCAGACTGTTCTAAATGTGTCTGTTCCTCTATAAACCAGGCTGTTATTAAATGTGTCTGTGCCTCTATAAACCAGACTGTTCTAAATGTGTCTGTTCCTCTATAAACCAGGCTGTTATTAAATGTGTCTGTTCCTCTATAAACCAGACTGTTCCTCTATAAACCAGACTGTTCTAAATGTGTCTGTTCCTCTATAAACCAGGCTGTTCTAAATGTGTCTGTTCCTCTATAAACCAGACTGTTCCTCTATAAACCAGGCTGTTCTAAATGTGTCTGTTCCTCTATAAACCAGGCTGTTCTAAATGTGTCTGTTCCTCTATAAACCAGACTGTTCCTCTATAAACCAGGCTGTTCTAAATGTGTCTGTTCCTCTATAAACCAGGCTGTTCTAAATGTGTCTGTTCCTCTATAAACCAGACTGTTCCTCTATAAACCAGACTGTTCTAAATGTGTCTGTTCCTCTATAAACCAGGCTGTTCTAAATGAGTCTGTTCCTCTATAAACCAGGCTGTTCTAAATGAGTCTGTTCCTCTATAAACCAGGCTGTTCCTCTATAAACCAGACTGTTCTAAATGTGTTTGTTCCTCTATAATCCAGGCTGTTATTAAATGTGTCTGTTCCTCTATAAACCAGGCTGTTCTTCTATAAACCAGTCTGTTCTAAATGTGTCTGTTCCTCTATAAACCAGACTGTTCTAAATGTGTCTGTTCCTCTATAAACCAGGCTGTTATTAAATGTGTCGGTTCCTCTATAAACCAGGCTGTTCCTCTATAAACCAGGCTGTTCTAAATGTGTCTGTTCCTCTATAAACCAGGCTGTTATTAAATGTGTCTGTTCCTCTATAAACCAGGCTGTTCCTCTATAAACCAGGCTGTTATTAAATGTGTCTGTTCCTCTATAAACCAGGCTGTACCTCTATAAACCAGACTGTTCTAAATGTGTCTGTTCCTCTATAAACCAGGCTGTTCCTCTATAAACCAGTCTGTTCTAAATGTGTCTGTTCCTCTATAAACCAGACTGTTCTAAATGTGTCTGTTCCTCTATAAACCAGGCTGTTCCTCTATAAACCAGGCTGTTCTAAATGTGTCTGTTCCTCTATAAACCAGACTGTTCTAAATGTGTCTGTTCCTCAATAAACCAGGCTGTTCCTCTATAAACCAGGCTGTTCCTCTATAAACCAGGCTGTTCCTCTATAAACCAGGCTGTTCTAAATGTGTCGGTGCCTCTATAAACCAGGCTGTTCCTCTATAAACCAGGCTGTTCTAAATGTGTCGGTGCCTCTATAAACCAGGCTGTTCTAAATGTGTCTGTGCCTCTATAAACCAGGCTGTTCCTCTATAAACCAGGCTGTTCTAAATGTGTCTGTTCCTCTATAAACCAGGCTGTTCTAAATGTGTCTGTTCCTCTATAAACCAGACTGTTCTAAATGTGTCTGTTCCTCTATAAACCAGGCTGTTCTAAATGTGTCTGTTCCTCTATAAACCAGGCTGTGCCTCTATAAACCAGGCTGTTCTAAATGTGTCTGTTCCTCTATAAACCAGACTGTTCTAAATGTGTCTGTTCCTCTATAAACCAGGCTGTTCCTCTATAAACCAGGCTGTTCTAAATGTGTCTGTTCCTCTATAAACCAGTCTGTTCCTCTATTGACCTGGCTGTTCCTCTATAGACCAGGCTGTTCCTCTATAAACCAGGCTGTTCTAAATGAGATAGAGGTTCAGTGCAGGTCGGGGTGGAGAGAGCTGTGTGTGTGTGTGAGGATATGTGGGTGTGATTAAGGATGGTGTGTGTGTGTGAAGATGTGAGAGAGAGGGTGTGTGTTTGCATGTCTGCGTCCATGGAGGAAGACCGGGAGAAGAAGCTACTCACGGGGTCCATAGAGTGGGGAAGGCTTCTCGTTCCTCCTGGCTGTACTCATTCAGTCTGCGAGGGATCTCTCTGGGCTGAGGCAGCTCCTCTGTCAGGTTCAGAAGGATGTCCTCAGGAAGATCCTGCCATACAATTACATACAACATAGTCATTTCATGGATCTGTATGGCACCTAGGCTCTAGCCAGGGACAGGAACACAGACTTAGGTCTGTAGGTGTCTTCACTTTTCAGAGAGGGAAAAAACACCTGGGTAAGAGAGAGGTGCAAGTCAAGGGAAAATAAGACTTTTATATTTATATACCGTATAAATGGGCAGAGAAGCTACAGTCAGACTAGACTTGTCTAAATGCTTTACCACAATGAAAACAAGTCAGACTTGTGTTTATTGGAAACAAGTCAGACTTGTGTTTATTGGAAACAAGTCAGACTTGTGTTTATTGGAAACAAGTCAGTCTTGTGTTTATTGGAAACAAGTCAGACTTGTGTTTATTGGAAACAAGTCAGACTTGTGTTATCGCTGATATTTCTGTTCTGCTTGTTCTTGGCTGAATATGTCGTCATTTAAAATGATGAAACAAATTTAATCAATCAAATCAACATGTCAAGACATATTCAGTCCACAACAGGGGAATAAAGAGCAGTTATTTTATCTTCAGGGAAGAGGTGTAGTGTGTGGCGTCATTCTTTTTACTAAAACTTGTCATTTCATTTTCACACATATTAGATGTCAAAGTCTTAAAAGACAAGTGTTACATCTTCAGGGAAGAGGTGTAGCCGTTGCATCATGGTCCTTCTGGAGAGGTTCCTAGGCAGCATCCCGTACACTGCCAGCTTTACTATCTGGAGGTAGAAGAAGAAAGAAGGAAGGAGAAGAAGGATCAATCATTGAACTCTGGATCCATCGATTGGATAGGCTACTCAGATTCAGTCCCTAATGGCACCTTAGCGCACTATATAGGGAATCCTATTGCACTATATAGGGAATCCTATTGCACTATATAGGGAATCCTATTACACTATATAGGGAATCCTATTGCACTATATAGGGAATCCTATTACACTATATAGGGAATCCTATTGCACTATATAGGGAATCCTATTGCACTATATAGGGAATCCTATTACACTATATAGGGAATCCTATTGCACTATATAGGGAATCCTATTGCACTATATAGGGAATCCTATTGCACTATATAGGGAATCCTATTGCACTATATAGGGAATCCTATTGCACTATATAGGGAATCCTATTGCACTATATAGGGAATCCTATTACACTATATAGGGAATCCTATTGCACTATATAGGGAATCCTATTGCACTATATAGGGAATCCTATTGCACTATATAGGGAATCCTATTGCACTATATAGGGAATCCTATTGCACTATATAGGGAATCCTATTGCACTATATAGGGAATCCTATTGCACTATATAGGGAATCCTATTGCACTATATAGGGAATCCTATTACACTATATAGGGAATCCTATTGCACTATATAGGGAATCCTATTGCACTATATAGGGAATCCTATTGCACTACATTTATTTTATTTCACCTTTATTTAACCAGGTAGACTAGTTGAGAACAAGTTGTCATTTACAATTGCGACCTGGCCAAGATAAAGCAAGCAGTTCGACATATACAACAACACAGAGTTACACATGGAGTAAAACAAACATACAGTCAATAATATAGTAGAAAAATAAGTCTATATACAATGTGAGCAAATGAGGTGAGATAAGGGAGGTAAAGGCAAAAAAGGCCATGTGGCAAAGTAAATACAATATAGTAAGTAAAACACTGGAATGGTAGATTTACAGTGGAAGAAAGTGCAAAGTAGAAATAGAAATAATGGGGTTCAAAGGAGCAAAATAAATAAATAAATACAGTAGGGGAAGAGGTAGTTGTTTGGGCTAAATTATAGATGGGCTATGTACAGGTGCAGTAATCTGTGAGCTGCTCTGACAGCTGGTGCTTAAAGCTAGTGAGGGAGATAAGTGTTTCCAGTTTCAGAGATTTTTGTAGTTCGTTCCAGTCATTGGCAGCAGAGAACTGGAAGGAGAGACGGCCAAAGGAGGAATTGGCTTTGGGGGTGACCAGAGAGATATACCTGCTGGAGAGCGTGCTACAGGTGGGTGCTGCTATGGTGACCAGCGAGCTGAGATAAGGGGGAACTTTACCTAGCAGGGTCTTGTAGATGACCTGGAGCCAGTGGGTTTGTATGAAGCGAGGGCCAGCCAACGAGAGCGTACAGGTCGCTGTGGTGGGTAGTATATGGGGCTTTGGTGACAAAACGGATGGCACTGTGATAGACTGCATCCAATTTATGGAGGCTATTTTGGAGGCTATTTTGTAAATGACATCGCCGAAGTCGAGGATCGGTAGGATGGTCAGTTTTACTAGGGTATATTTGGCAGCATGAGTGAAAGATGCTTTGTTGCGAAATAGGAAGCCAATTCTAGATTTAACTTTGGATTGGAGATGTTTGATGTGAGTCTGGAAGGAGAGTTTACAGTCTAACCAGACACCTAGGTATTTGTAGTTGTCCACATATTCTAAGTCAGAACCGTCCAGAGTAGTGATGCTGGACGGGCGGGCAGGTGCGGACAGCGATCGGTTGAAGAGCATGCATTTAGTTTTACTAGCATTTAAGAGCAGTTGGAGGCCACGGAAGGAGAGTTGTATGGCATTGAAGCTCGTCTGGAGGGTAGTTAACACAGTGTCCAAAGAAGGGCCAGAAGTATACAGAATGGTGTCGTCTGCGTAGAGGTGGATCAGAGACTCACCAGCAGCAACAGCGACATCATTGATGTATACAGAGAAAAGAGTCGGCCCAAGAATTGAACCCTGTGGCACCCCCATAGAGACTGCCAGAGGTCCGGACAACAGGCCCTCAGATTTGACACACTGAACTCTATCAGAGAAGTAGTTGGTGAACCAGACGAGGCAATCATTTGAGAAACCAAGGCTATTGAGTCTGCCAATGAGGATGTGGTGATTGACAGAGTCGAAAACCTTGGCCAGGTCGATGAATATGGTAGCACAGTATTGTTTCTTATCGATGGCTGTTAAGATATCGTTTAGGACCTTGAGCGTGGCTGAGGTATATAGGGAATCCTATTGCACTATATAGGGTATCCTAGCGCACTATGTAGGGAATCCTAGCGCACTATGTAGGGAGTCCTAGCGCACTATGTAGGGAGTCCTAGCGCACTATATAGGGAGTCCTAGCGCACTATGTAGGGAGTCCTAGCACACTATATAGGGTATCCTAGCGCACTATGTAGGGAGTCCTAGCGCACTATATAGGGTATCCTAGCGCACTATGTAGGGAGTCCTAGCGCACTATGTAGGGAGTCCTAGCGCACTATATAGGGAGTCCTAGCGCACTATATAGGGAGTCCTAGCGCACTATGTAGGGAGTCCTAGCGCACTATGTAGGGAGTCCTAGCACACTATATAGGGAATCCTAGCACACTAAATAGGGAATAGGGTGCCATTTGGGACACTAACACAGACATTTGATGTAAGACAGTTGGATCAGGGTTGTCATGGTTACAGCTCTGGAGAAGAGCAAGGTCGAGGTCCATCATTGACCCATCTTTAATATGTCTCCAGTGGTGACCAGTGGAGATCCTGTTAGGTCCAGACGGGTGTACTACTAAGCAGGATCAATGAGTTGTTAGCCAGCTAACTTCCCTCATTTGTTTTTAGAAAGATATGCTTGAAAATGGGCATGGTCTAATTTACCCAACAACCAAAAACACATATCTAAGTTTAGCTTTCTTAATGAAACAGAAAAACAATAGATATTTCTGGTTGTTTATCAACGTTAGCTGGTTAAATAATTGTTCTTCTTTGTACTATACCCCTCATGTCTGTTCTCTATGACCCTGTCCAGAAACAACCCCTCTATTCAGCCCTACCCCTAGAGACACTTGGGTGGATCTGAGAGAATGAGGTTTAAGCAATATGGTAATATCTCCACCTTACCCTCTCTAGATAGAAAGAGTACTGAGCAATCTCCCCTGTAGACGACTTTATAGACCCCTTTAATATTCTCCTACCATTTTAACAGGCTGGTTCTATTCCTCGTATCCCTCCCTCACTCTGTGGTGTGAAACATATTCAGTGTTTCTTGGAGCCAACTGGTAGCAAATCATTTAGGTCATATGAAAGAAATGGTGTTATCCTTGAACTAATACCCTGAATGCTCAGCACGGGGGAGGCAGGTAGCCTAGTGGTTAGAGCGTTGGGCCAGTAACCGAAAGGTTGCTGGATCGAATCCCTGAGCTGACAAGGTAAAAATCTGTTATTCTGCCCTGAACAAGGCAGTTAACCCACTGTTCCCTGGTAGGCCGTCATTGTAAATAAGAATTTGTTCTTAACCTCTATGGGCTAGGCGGGACGAATTCGTCCCACCTACGTAACAGCCACTTGAAGCCTGTGGCGCGATTTTCAAAACCTTAAAAATCCTATTACTTCAATTTCTCAAACATATGACTATTTTACAGCTATTTAAAGACAAGACTCTCGTTAATCTAACCACACTGTCCGATTTCAAAAAGGCTTTACAACGAAAGCAAAACATTAGATTATGTCAGCAGAGTACCAAGCCAGAAATAATCAGACACCCATTTTTCAAGCTAGCATATAATGTCACAAAAACCCAGAAGACAGCTAAATGCAGCACTAACCTTTGATGATCTTCATCAGATGACAACCCTAGGACATTATGTTATACAATACATGCATGTTTTGTTCAATCAAGTTCATATTTATATCAAAAACCAGCTTTTTACATTAGCATGTGACGTTCAGAACTAGCAAACTTCCGGGGAATTCGCTAACATTTTACTAAATTACTCACGATAAACGTTCACAAAAAGCATAACAATTATTTTAAGAATTATAGATACAGACCTCCTCTATGCACTCGATATGTCCGATTTTAAAATAGCTTTTTGGTGAAAGCACATTTCGCAATATTCTAAGTACATAGCCCAGGCATCATGGGCTAGCTATTTAGACACCCGGCAAGTTTAGCACTCACCATAATCATATTTACTATTATAAAAGTTTGATTACCTTTTGTTGTCTTCGTCAGAATGCACTCCCAGGACTGCTACTTCAATAACAAATGTTGGTTTGGTCCAAAATAATCCATCGTTATATCCGAATAGCGGCGTTTTGTTCGTGCGTTCCAGACACTATCCGAAATGGTAAAGAAGGGTCGTGCGCATGGCGCAATTCGTGACAAAAAAATTCGAAATATTCCATTACCGTACTTCGAAGCATGTCAACCACTGTTTAAAATCAATTTTTATGCCATTTTTCTCGTAGAAAAGCGATAATATTCCGACCGGGAATCTCCTTTTCGGCAAACAGAGGAAAAAATCACAAAGACGGGGGCGGTCAGGTCACGCGCCTAAGCCCAGAGTCCCTTGATCGGCCACTTGAGAAAGGCGATAATGTGTTTCAGCCTGGGGCTGGGATGACGACATTCAGGTTTTTCCCGGGCTCTGAGCACCTATGGACGACGTAGGAAGTGTCACGTTAGAGCAGAGATCCTTAGTAAAAGATAGAGATGGCAAAGAAGTTCCAGAAATGGTCAGACAGGCCACTTCCTGTAAAGGAATCTCTCAGGTTTTGACCTGCCATTTGAGTTCTGTTATACTCACAGACACCATTCAAACAGTTTTAGAAACTTTAGGGTGTTTTCTATCCATATGTAATAAGTATATGCATATTCTAGTTACTGGGTAGGAGTGGTAACCAGATTAAATCGGGTACGTTTTTTTATCCAGCCGTGTCAATACTGCCCCCTAGCCCTAACAGGTTAACTGACTTGCCTAGTTAAATAAAGGTTACATAAAAAGTGCCTCTGCCCCTCTGTCCCTCCCTCCTTCCATTGGCAAACCGACCATCAAAATGACATGTTATTCCTACATAACCGTCCACCACTCAAATCCATCCTCTGCAATAAGAATACCAAGTGAGGGGAAGAAAAATCCAAATGTCATAATGAAGTGAAAATCTCTTCATATTTGACTTTCTCTCATCTACCATTTCCAGCTTAATCCCTTCATACATATCTATCCCCTGTGAAAATTAGTCAGTCCTATTCCTGTTAAATGACGACCGTGGTGTGTGGAAGACGGATGTGTGTTGTATAGGGACACCATCCGTCACCACGGATACAGAAGGTGGATGTCACCCCAACGTGATCATTACCCACAATTACCTCTGATAGATTCTCCCCCCGCTGGAATAACTCAGCTAGAGACATGCATCCATCTCATTAATGGAGGTGTAACGTGCTAGAGGAGCCTGAGGAGGGCTGGAGACGGATGGAGAGAGAGGAGGGGAAGGGAGATGTAACTGGCTGGGGAGGAGCCTGAGGAGGGCTGGAGACGGATGGGGAGAGAGAGGAGGGGAAGGGAGATGTAACTGGCTGGGGAGGAGCCTGAGGAGGGCTGGAGACGGATGGAGAGAGAGGAGGGGAAGGGAGATGTAACTGGCTGGGGAGGAGCCTGAGGAGGGCTGGAGACGGATGGGGAGAGAGAGGAGGGGAAGGGAGATGTAACTGGCTGGGGAGGAGCCTGAGGAGGGCTGGAGACGGATGGGGAGAGAGAGGAGGGGAAGGGAGATGTAACTGGCTGGGGAGGAGCCTGAGGAGGGCTGGAGACGGATGGGGAGAGAGAGGAGGGGAAGGGAGATGTAACTGGCTGGGGAGGAGCCTGAGGAGGGCTGGAGACGGATGGGGAGAGAGAGGAGGGGAAGGGAGATGTAACTGGCTGGGGAGGAGCCTGAGGAGAGGGATGAGGACAGTTAGGGAGAGGTGGGCTGGGGGAGAGATTGCTCAGTGCTTCATTTCCTGTTTCCTGTTTCCGGTCACAACTTGCAGACTTGTTTACGCTGCTGTGCGTTTTGTTGCCGATCTTACTTTGCTACCTGACGGTTTTTTACTTTTTCATTACAGTATATTTTACATTTTTCCCTCACTCAACTTTTTTCATTCAACTTTTTCACCCCGGAGGTTTTATCTGGACATGGTTCGTCAGGACTTCAAACAGCCGAAGCTAAGTAACATTAACATGATGCCTTCTAATTGTAGTCGTTGTACTTATAATATACAGGAGAACGATCGCCTTACGGCAAGGATAGCTGTGCTGCAAGCCCAGCTTCAGACGCGATCGTTAGGCAAGGGCAATTTCAGTGTAGGAAAGGATGAAACAGCGTCTGTGCCACCAGTAAGTACAGATAGTAACGTTAGTATAAACCCCCTCGCACGGTCCCCGCAGCCGGACATCTTTCTCATGGCTTCTGGAGGGAAACGCTGTAGGAATGCTCAACCGGTGTCGCTTATTCAGCCGACAGAAACTTTCAACCGGTTCTCCCCATTAAGCGAGTCGGAGTCGGAGGCCGAGACTTCTCTGGTCTCTACTCCTCCCGTTGTGGGGTCTGAGACGCCGACGGCTCCCACCATTAGCTCTGACAAATTGAAAACCCTAGTCATTGGCGACTCCATTACCCGCAGTATTAGACTTAAAACTAATCATCCAGCGATCATACACTGTTTACCAGGGGGCAGGGCTACCGACGTTAAGGCTAATCTAAAGACGGTGCTGGCTAAAGCTAAAACTGGCGAGTGTAGAGAGTATAGAGATATTGTTATCCACGTCAGCACCAACGATGTTAGGATGAAACAGTCAGAGGTCACCAAGCGCAACATAGCTTCAGCGTGTAAATCAGCTAGAAAGATGTGTCGGCATCGATTAATTGTCTCTGGCCCCCTCCCAGTTAGGGGGAGTGATGAGCTCTACAGCAGAGTCTCACAACTCAATCGCTGGTTGAAAACTGTTTTCTGCCCCTCCCAAAATATAGAATTTGTAGATAATTGGCCCTCTTTCTGGGACTCACCCACAAACAGGACCAAGCCTGGCCTGTTGAGGAGTGACGGACTCCATCCTAGCTGGAGGGGTGCTCTCATCTTATCTACGAACATAGACAGGGCTCTAACTCCTCTAGCTCCACAATGAAATAGGGTGCAGGCCAGGCAGCAGGCTGTTAGCCAGCCTGCCAGCTTAGTGGAGTCTGCCACTAGCACAGTCAGCGTAGTCAGCTCAGCTTTCCCCATTGAGACCGTGTCTGTGCCTCGATCTAGGTTGGGCAAAATTAAAAATGGCGGTGTTCGCTTTAGCAATCTCACTAGTATAAAGACCTCCTCCATTCCTGCCATTATTGAAAGAGATGGTGATACCTCACATCTCAAAATTGGGTTACTTAATGTTAGATCCCTCACTTCCAAGGCAGTTATAGTCAATGAACTAATCACTGATAATAATCTTGATGTGATTGGCCTGACTGAAACATGGCTTAAGCCTGATGAATTTACTGTGTTAAATGAGGCCTCACCCCCTGGTTACACTAGTGACCATACCCCCCGTGCATCCGGCAAAGGCGGAGGTGTTGCTAACATTTACGATAGCAAATTTCAATTTACAAAAAAAAAAACAATGACGTTTTCGTCTTTTGAGCTTCTAGTCATGAAATCTATGCAGCCTACTCACTCACTTTTTATAGCTACTGTTTACAGGCCTCCTGGGCCATATGCAGTGTTCCTCACTGAGTTCCCTGAATTCCTATCGGATCTTGTAGTCATAGCAGATAATATTCTAATATTCAGACCCACTCCAAAAGGCTTTCGGAGCCATCATCGACTCAGTGGGTTTTGTCCAACATGTCTCTGGACCTACTCACTGCCACAGTCATACTCTGGACCTAGTTTTGTCCCATGGAATAAATGTTGTGGATCTAAATGTTTTTCCTCATAATCCTGGACTATCGGACCACCATTTTATTACGTTTGCAATTGCAACAAATAATCTGCTCAGACCCCAACCAAGGAGCATTAAAAGTCGTGCTATAAATTCTCAGACAACCCAAAGATTCCTTGATGCCCTTCCAGACTGCCTCTGCCTACCCAAGGACGTCAGAGGACAAAAATCAGTTAACCACCTAACCGAGGAACTCAATTTAACCTTGCGCAATACCCTAGATGCAGTTGCACCCCTAAAAACTAAAAACATCTGTCATAAGAAACTAGCTCCCTGGTATACAGAAAATACACGAGCTCTGAAGCAAGCTTCCAGAAAATTGGAACGGAAATGGCGCCACACCAAACTGGAAGTCTTCCGACTAGCTTGGAAAGACAGTACCGTGCAGTATCGAAGAGCCCTCACTGCTGCTCGATCATCCTATTTTTCCAACTTAATTGAGGAAAATAGGAACAATCCAAAATTTCTTTTTGATACTGTCGCAAAGCTAACTAAAAAGCAGCCTTCGCAAATGGAGGATGGCTTTCACTTCAGCAGTAATAAATTTATGAACTTCTTTGAGGAAAAGATCATGATCATTAGAAAGCAAATTACAGACTCCTCTTTAAATCTGGGTATTCCTCCAAAGCTCCATTGTCCTGAGTCTACACAACTCTGCCAGGACCTAGGATCAAGGGAGATACTAAAGTGTTTTAGTACTATATCTCTTGACGCAGTGATGAAAATAATCATGGCCTCCAAACCCTCAAGCTGCATACTGGACCCTATTCCAACTAAACTACTGAAAGAGCTGCTTCCTGTGCTTGGCCCTCCTATGTTGAACATAATAAACGGCTCTCTATCCACCGGATGTGTACCAAGCTCACTAAAAGTGGCAGTAATAAAGCCTCTCTTGAAAAAGCCGAATCTTGATCCAGAAATTATAAAAAACTATCGGCCTATATCGAATCTTCCATTCCTCTCAAAAATTTTAGAAAAAGCTGTTGCACAGCAACTCACTGCCTTCCTGAAGACAAACAATGTATACGAAACGCTTCAGTCTGGTTTTAGACCCCATCATAGCACTGAGACTGCACTTGTGAAGGTGGTAAATGACCTTTTAATGACGTCAGACGGAGGCTCTGCATCTGTCCTCGTGCTCCTAGATCTTAGTGCCGCTTTTGATACCATCGATCACCACATTCTTTTGGAGAGATTGGAAACCCAAATAGGTCTACATGGACAAGTTCTGGCCTGGTTTAGATCTTATCTGTCGGAAAGATATCAGTTTGTCTTTGTGAATGGTTTGTCCTCTGACAAATCAATTGTAAATTTCGGTGTTCCTCAAGGTTCCGTTTTAGGACCACTATTGTTTTCACTATATATTTTACCTCTTGGGGATGTCATTCGAAAACATAATGTTAAATTTCACTGCTATGCGGACGACACACAGCTGTACATTTCAATGAAACATGGTGAAGCCCCAAAATTGCCCTCGCTAGAAGCCTGTGTTTCAGACATAAAGAAGTGGATGGCTGCAAACTTTCTACTTTTAAACTCGGACAAAACAGAGATGCTTGTTCTAGGTCCCAAGAAACAAAGAGATCTTCTGTTGAATCTGACAATTAATCTGGATGGTTGTACAGTCGTCTCAAATAAAACTGTGAAGGACCTCGGCGTTACTCTGGACCCTGATCTCTCTTTTGAAGAACATATCAAGACTGTTTCAAGGACAGCTTTTTTCCATCTACGTAACATTGCAAAAATCAGAAATGTTCTGTCCAAAAATGACGCAGAAAAATTAATCCATGCTTTTGTTACTTCTAGGCTGGACTACTGCAATGCTCTACTTTCCGGCTACCCGGATAAAGCACTAAATAAACTTCAGTTAGTGCTAAATACGGCTGCTAGAATCCTGACTAGAACCCAAAAATTTGATCATATTACTCCAGTGCTAGCCTCCCTACACTGGCTTCCTGTTAAGGCAAGGGCTGATTTCAAGGTTTTACTGCTAACCTACAAAGCATTACATGGGCTTGCTCCTACCTATCTTTCCGATTTGGTCCTGCCGTACATACCTACACGTACGCTACGGTCACAAGACGCAGGCCTCCTAATTGTCCCTAGAATTTCTAAGCAAACGGCTGGAGGTAGGGCTTTCTCCTATAGAGCTCCATTTTTATGGAATGTTCTGCCTACCAATGTGAGAGACGCAGACTCAGTCTCAACCTTTAAGTCTTTACTGAAGACTTATCTCTTCAGTAGGTCCTATGATTAAGTATAGTCTGGCCCAGGAGTGTGAAGGTGAATGGAAAGGCTGGAGCAACGAACCGCCCTTGCTGTCTCTGCCTTGCCGGTTCCCCTCTTTCCACTGGGATTCTCTGCCTCTAACCCTTTTACAGGGGCTGAGTCACTGGCCTACTGGTGTTCTTCCATGCCGTCCATGGGAGGGGTGCGTCACTTGAGTGGGTTGAGTCACTGACGTGGTCTTCCTGTCTGGGTTGGCGCCCCCCCCTTGGGTTGTGCCATGGCGGAGATCGTTGTGGGCTATACTCGGCCTTGTCTTAGGACGGTAAGTTGGTGGTTGGAGACATCCCTCTAGTGGTGTGGGGGCTGTGCTTTGGCAAAGTGGGTGGGGTTATATCCTGCCTGTTTGGCCCTGTCCGGGGGTATCATCGGATGGGGCCACAGTGTCTTCTGATCCCTCCTGTCTCAGCCTCCAGTATTTATGCTGCAGTAGTTTATGTGTCGGGGGGCTAGGGTCAGTCTGTTACATCTGGAGTATTTCTCTTGTCTTATCCGGTGTCCTGTGTGTATTTAAATATGCTCTCTCTAATTCTCTCTTTCTCTCTTTCTGTCTTTCTCTCGGAGGACCTGAGCCCTAGGACCATGCCTCAGGACTACCTGGTATGATGACTCCTTGCTGTCCCCAGTCCACCTGGCCGTGCTGCTGCTCCAGTTTCAACTGTTCTGCCTGCGGCTATGGAACCCTGACCTGTTCACCGGACGTGCTTGTTGCACCCTCGACAACTACTATGATTATTATTATTTGACCATGCTGGTCATTTATGAACATTTTAACATTTTAACATCTTGACCATGTTCTGTTATAATATCCACCCTGCACAGCCAGAAGAGGACTGGCCACCCCTCATAGCCTGGTTCCTCTCTAGGTTTCTTCCTAGGTTTTTGGCCTTTCTAAGGAGTTTTTCCTAGGGAGTTTTTCCTAGCCACCGTGCTTCTTTCACATGCATTGCTTGCTGTTTGGGGTTTTAGGCTGGGTTTCTGTACAGCACTTTGAGAATATCAGCTGATGTACGAAGGGCTATATAAACATAAATTTGATTTGATTTGAATTTGATTTGAGAGAGGAGATTTGGAGAGGGCTAGGGGGGCGATGAGGGTTGAGAGGCTGCAGGCCAGAGCTGGGGAGGCCTGGGGGCAGGCAGGCAGTCAGCTACAGGTACATTTAATGAATATATATGTGGGCTTAGCTATAGGTACATTTAATGAATATATATGTGGGCTTAGCTATAGGTACATTTAATGAATATATATGTGGGCTTAGCTATAGGTACATTTAATGAATATATATGTGGGCTTAGCTATAGGTACATTTAATGAATATATATGTGGGCTTAGCTATAGGTACATTTAATGAATATATATGTGGGCTTAGCTACAGGTACATTTAATGAATATATATATGGGCTTAGCTACAGGTACATTTAATGAATATATATTTGGGCTTAGCTACAGGTACATTTAATTAATATATATGTGGGGTTAGCTATAGGTACATTTAATTAATATATATGTGGGCTTAGCTATAGGTACATTTAATGAATATATATGTGGGCTTAGCTATAGGTACATTTAATTAATATATATGTGGGCTTAGCTACAGGTACATTTAATTAATATATATGTGGGAATATATATGTGGGCTTAGCTATAGGTACATTTCATTAATATATATGTGGGCTTAGCTATAGGTACATTTCATTAATATATATGTGGGCTTAGCTATAGGTACATTTCCTCAGTGAACCACTTGGGATGGCACTGTTGAAACATTCATGTATTTGAGGCAACACAAACAAAAAGTATACACTAAAACATTATTAACACCATCTATCTAAATAAGAGCAAGGCAGAGAGGAGAGAAAACATATATAGCCGAATTCAAGCTGAAATGGGTTTAGTTTTATTTATAAGCTGTGCTGCTGCTCCTTTATCTTCCTGCACACCCAGCTAGGCCTTTCCCCAGATTACAGCAGACACTCTCCTAAAGGTCTAATCGTCTGACAGACCTGCATCAGCAGAGATCCTGTGTGTCTGTGATAATACACAAGTGTCTGTCTGAAAAGCACACGTCTAAAATCCTCCCTGATGATTCTGCAGGAGAACACTACCTCTCTGGAACCAGAGGAATGGGAGGGACGGGAGACTTACAAGGACAGACAATTAATTACACCATAATTCATTCTCTCTCGCTCACACCAGCGAGCCATTTCTAACGTTTATAGACAGAACACGTCACACAACTGTGGGATAGCTCATATTTCATCAAATAAAAAAATAGAATCGATACAAAACAGCAACACAAAATGCAACTCCTACCTGAAAGCCATGCAATTCTGACATTTTGATGACTTATGAAATGCAGCTTTATCCAGGCCTAGGAATGAAACTTTAAAGGCTGAAGTTACTGTATAGGTACACCTGAGAGGACAGTGTTTATTCAGTGTTTCCAAACAGACTGCAGTAGCCCACAAATAAAACAGTAGTTAACTAACCGGTCAGTTTATTAGGTACACCACCCTGTTCACGTAAATGGATCGCTCCTACAGACAGTGAGTCGTCACGTGGCTGTGGCTTGCTATATAAAGCAGGGCAGACAGGCATCGAGGCATTCAGTTACCCTTCTATTGAACGTTAGAATGGGCAGAACCAGCGACCTAAGCGACGTTGAGCGCGGTATGATCGTCGGTGCCAGGCGAGTCGGATCCAGTGTCTCAGAAATGGCCGCATTCCTGGGCTTTTCACACACGACAATGTCTAGAGTTTACAGAGAACGGAGAGACAAACACAAAACATCCAGTCAGCTGCAGTCCTGTAAAACAGCTCGTTGATGAGAGAGGTGGAAGGAGAAGGCTAAGAACCGTGCAAGCTAACAGGCGGGCCACAAACAGACAAATACCAGCACAGTACAACAGTGGTGTGCAGAACGGCATCTCAGAACGTACAACTAGTCGATCCTTGTCATGGATGGGCTATTGCAGCAGACGACCACACCGGGTTCCATTCCTATCAGCTAAAACAAGAAGAAGTGGCTCTAGTGGGCACATGATCACCAACACTGGTCAATTGAGGAGTGGAAAAACATTGCCTGCTCCGACGAATCCCGGTTCTTGTCACGTCATGCTGATGGCAGTCAGGATTTGGCGTAAGCAGCATGGACAAGTGGATCCGTCCTACCTGGTACAGGCTGGTGGCAGTGGTGTGTTGGACAGCATCTCACAGTGCACATCTCGTCCATCCTTGTCATGGATGGGCTATTGCAGCAGACGACCACACCGGGTTCCATTCCTATCAGCTAAAACAAGAAGAAGTGGCTCTAGTGGGCACATGATCACCAACACTGGTCAATTGAGGAGTGGAAAAACATTCCCTGGTCCGACGAACCGCGGTTTCTGTTGAGTCATGCTGATGGCAGAGTCCATGGACCCATCCTGCCTGGTGTCAACGGTACAGGCTGGTGGCTGTGGTGTACCACCATCCAATCTGCAGCAACTGTGTGATGCCATCGCGTCAACATGGACCAGCATCCCTGTGGAATGGTCCCGAAGAATTCAGGCTGTTCTGGAGGCAAAGGGTGGTCTGACTCGGTGCTAGACAGGTGTACCTAATAAACTGACTCGCAATACTTACCGCTTTGGGGTCTTTCAAATGTAGCTGGGTGGCTGTGACTTGTTTAAATCCACCCGGGTACCTTTGGGAAAGAAACAAAACTGAATTTTGAGGAAGGCACACTTTTGTATGACAATCAACTTTACACACATAGGCTTAGTCAACCACATCCCTCATTACACAGATCAGTTCACATGCTTCATGTTTCAATGAAGTTCTTCTTGATTGATGAGTAAACACAGGTACAGAATAACACTCGCTCGTGTTCACTGGTTATTCCATGTGTAACAGACAGACAGTCTGAGCAAGGCCTTACTGGGTGTGAGAGGAGTACATCTTCTGTTCCCATTTGTTCCCAGAGAAGGCTATGTGTCTGGTGTTCATGACTACTACATGGTCTCCAACATCACCTGAGGAACACAGAGACACATGCTCATTAGGAAACATCACCAACTCTATAGAAACACATTTTGCTGACATGTTCCAAGGGATGTTCTTTAGGTCCTTTCAAAAGATGATCAAGGAAAACAGGAAAAGATGCATCATTCCATTGCCTGCCACCACAAAAAAGTGGTTTCTGAATTAGATATATGGGTAGAGAATGATAGATGACTAAGTGGTTGACTTGCAGGTAGCCTAGTGGTTAGAGCGTTTCGGTTGCTGGATCGAATCCCCGAGCTGACAGGTAAAAATCTGTTGTTCTGCCCCTGAGCAAGGCAGTTAACCCACTGTTCCCCAGGCGCTGATGACCTAGATGTCAATTAAGGCAGTCCCCCGCACCTCTCTGATTCAGAGGGGTCCATCATTACATTAAGACATGAAGGTCAGTCAATCCGGAAAATTTCAAGAACTTTTAAACGTTTCTTCAAGTGCAGTCGCAAAAACCATCTAGTGTTATGATGAAACTGTCTCTCATGAGGACCGCCAAAGGAAAGGAAGACCCAGAGTTACCTCTGCTGCAGAGGATAAGTTCATTAGAATTACCAGCCCAAATAAATGTGCAGAGTTGAAGTAATGGACACACCTCAACATCAACCTTTCAGAGGAGAACAGTTGATGTTCAGGCCGTCACGGTGGAACTGCTGTAAAGAAACCACTACTAAAGGTCACCAATAAGAACAAACGTGTTTGGGCCAACAAACACGAGCAATGGACATTAGACCGGTGGAAATCTGTCCTTTGGTCTGAAGAGTCCAACATTTAGAATTCTGGTTCCAACCACTCTGTCATTGTGAGACGCAGAGTAGGTGAATGGAGCATGGAGGAGGTGGTGTGGGGGTGCTTTGCTGGTGACACTGTCTGTGATTTAATTAGAATTCGAGGCACACTTAACCAGCATGGCTGCCACAGCATTCTGCAGCGATACGCCATACCATCTGGAATGGGCTTAGTGGGACAATCATTTGTTTTTCAACAGGACAATGACCCAACACACCTCCAGGCTGTGTAAGGTCTATTCGACCAAGAAGGAGAGTGATGGAGTGCTGCATCAGATGACCTGGGCTCCACAATCACCCGACCTCAACCCAATTGAGATGGTTTGGGATGAGTTGGACCACAGAGTGAAGGAAAAGCAGCCAACAAGTGCTCAGCATATGTGGGAACTCCTTCAAGACTGTTGGAAAAGCATTCCAGGTGAAGCTGGCTGAGAGACTACCAAGAGTGTGAAAAGCTGTCATCAAGGGTGGCTACTTTGAAGAACCTAAAATATCAAATATATTTTGATTTGATAAACACTTTTTTTGGTTACTACATGATTCCATGTGTTATTTCATAGTTGTGATGTCTTCACTATTATTCTACAATGTAGAAAATATATATATTTTTTTAAAAACCCTTGAATGAGTAGGTGTGTCCAAACCTTTGACTGGTACTGTATAAAACAAGAGAATTAACCCCTTCTTAGTTTGAATGGTCATTCAACAACCAGCATGAAACATTTAATAGAATATGATTCCAGCCATTAACAGAACACAGCTCCAGGGATGAGGGGAAAGTAATGGACAGGGTTCTCTATCCCTCAGGGTCCCTGGCCACACACAGCCGTTAACAGAGCACAGCTCCAGGGATGAGGGGAAAGTAATGGACAGGGTTCTCTATCCCTCAGGGTCCCTGGCCACACACAGCCGTTAACAGAGCACAGCTCCAGGGATGAGGGGAAAGTAATGGACAGGGTTCTCTATCCCTCAGGGTCCCTGGCCACACACAGCCGTTAACAGAGCACAGCTCCAGGGATGAGGGGAAAGTAATGGACAGGGTTCTCTATCCCTCAGGGTCCCTGGCCACACACAGCCGTTAACAGAGCACAGCTCCAGGGATGAGGGGAAAGTAACGGACATGGTTCTCTATCCCGAGGGGCTGCCGAGTGGCGCAGTGGTGTAAGGCACTGCATCTCAGTGCAAGAGGCGTCACTATAGTACCTGGTTCGAATCCAGGCTGTATCACATCCGGCCGTGATTAGGAATCCCATAGGGCGGCGCACAATTGACCCAGCGCTGGCCGGGGTAGGCCGTCATTGTAAATAAGAATTTAACTGGACTTGCCTCGTTCAATAAAGGTTTACACATGGACATTTACATCAGGTGATGAGTCATTCACCTCACAGTCAAATAAAATTCTATTAAATTAGTGTGAAGAGACACAGGTTTTGAAAGAATGCTGAAGGCGGTTGATGAAAAATAAGTGGTGGGTACTATCTGAGCCTTCTGGTTATGTGCATAGTTGTGGTCTATTGGTTTCACAGTGATCCTTTAGCCCCACCATGTGGTCATTGTTATAGCTGCAAAAACATCTCTGAATATAGAGAACGTGTCCTGGCTGGCTGTGAAGGAAACATCAAATGAAATACTCAAATCAACTGCATTGCACAGTCACACACATTCAGGAAAACACATCATTCGTACATTTCTAAATGGGCATACTAGCTAGCCGTCTACTTACTCAGTGCATGGTAGATAGGTTTGTGTTTCCCCTGTAGCCTGATTGCACACATAGTGGCAATCTTCCCTGGAGGCTGCATCCGAGCGTCTATCAGGTACCACGACCTGGCAAAGGTAGCCCATTGCTGAATAAAGGGGAATAGAGAGAGATCAAGTCAATTCAGAGTTTCAGACACAGTAGTAGCACAGCATCCCTCATCAACACACAGTTGTCAGCTCTCAAGACACAAACATGTCGCTGCAGGCTGGCTTGGGCACACGGATTCAATGCATACTATAAATCATTGCAAGAAAATATCCCACTGTAATTTAAGACTACGATTTAATAAAGAGATTAGCTAGCTGGACAGATTGCGGATAGCTAGCTAGCGTTAGCTACATGTACCATCGGAAAGCGATGAGTTTTGCATATAACTAACAGTGACACATTTAATGCTAGTTCTAAATAAAATGAGATCACATGTGGTTATGTGTAAAAGTAAAGTATTACCTGGGCAGATTTAGTAAAACTGGACATACTACATGAATTACGAGCACATCATTTCAGATTGACCCCCAATGTGAGCAGATGGTGCAGCGTTGTCTTGAGTCGAAACATGGATAAAAACTCAGTTCCTGGGTCCAAATTGTTAATCTGATCCTGAAATCCTGAATGGATAAGTAATACATTTTCGGTTACTAATATGTAACCGATGATATTGGTATATTTTAGGGAGAAACCCATCAAAGAATATGCAAAACAATATTTGGTTTTGATAATATCGGTCATGGTCATTAAAAATGTATTTTCCCGCCGGTTGTATTTTGAAGTCGCGCCTTGACGTCACCAGCACTCTAGATGACAACTTCCGTTTCACCAGAGAGAGCGCGCGGAAATGAATTTGATAATACGAAAAGAAGTCCACACAACTTTTTATTTACATTTATATTGAACACTGATGGTAGAGTATTCAGAGGAATGGATCGGTACGTGCTAGTTGTTTCTTTTAACCAAGAAGAGGATAAATGCGTTAAGGGTACGTTAACGATACCTTTGTAGCGGACTCGGATTAGTTAAGTTACTGTACTGTAGTAGGCAGCAGAGCCATCTATAGTAGAAAGGATAATAAACATACTATGAGGAATGGTGGTGTTCTTGTAAATGTAAGTCATAACTTCTTGAATGATTGTAATCGTTTATTTTACAGCGTTGGAGGCTGCCAAACAGATCTATGATAAACTGGGGAACATCTCCAGTTGTCCTTCAAAAAGGAGGGTTTCTCTGTTTCCAGGTAAGCCAATGTATCGTTTGTGTGTGTTAGGTGTCTTGCTTGCAGAAACGATTGCAATGTGTCTACCTGCTTTTAAATATTGTAAGGGGTTAAGTAATATTTGCTAATTGTGATTCCGTCATCTTTCTCATCTGCCTCCTAAGCCTGCTCTCTGAGTGGTGGTCCAGCCTCACAGAGGTGGTATTTTGCTGTCCAGGCATGCCATGGGACATCTCAGGTAAGTGTCATGTCAAGGGATGTCTTGTATTAGTCAGGGATGTCTTTCTGCCCCTACTCTGTCCTTCTTTGTGTTTACACTGGAGATGTCTGCCTATGTCCTGCTCCACAAGCAGCTTCTACTGTTGAACACAACATCCAACCATTTCATCAGTTACACATGACACATTCATCACAGTCTTCTGTTTCTTTTGGGGGGGGTCCTCAAACGTATTCACCACATTGGCTGACTGTCATCACCTATTGGCCACATTGGCTGACTGTCATCACCTATTGGCCACATTGACTGACTGTCATCACCTATTGGCCACATTGACTGACTGACTCATCACCTATTGGCTGACCGTCATCACCTATTGGCTGACCGTCATCACCTATTGGCTGACCGTCATCACCTATTGGCTGACCGTCATCACCTATTGGCTGACCGTCATCACCTATTGGCTGACCGTCATCACCTATTGACCACATTGACTGACTGACTCATCACCTATTGGCTGACCGTCATCACCGATTGGCTGACCGTCATCACCTATTGACCACATTGACTGACTGTCATCACCCATTGGCTGACTGTCATCACCTATTGGCTGACTGTCATCACCTATTGACCACATTGACTGACTGTCATCACCTATTGGCTGACCGTCATCACCGATTGGCTGACCGTCATCACCTATTGACCACATTGACTGACTGTCATCACCCATTCACCACATTGACTGACTGTCATCACCCATTGGCTGACTGTCATCACCTATTGGCTGACTGTCATCACCTATTGGCTGACTGTCATCACCTATTGACCACATTGACTGACTGTCATCACCTATTGACTGACTGTCATCACCTATTGACCACATTGACTGACTGTCATCACCTATTGACCACATTGACTGACTGTCATCACCTATTGGCTGACCGTCATCACCTATTGACCACATTGACTGACTGTCATCACCCATTCACCACATTGACTGACTGTCATCACCCATTGGCTGACTGTCATCACCTATTGGCTGACTGTCATCACCTATTGACCACATTGACTGACTGTCATCACCTATTGACTGACTGTCATCACCTATTGACCACATTGGTTGACTGTCATCACCTATTGGTTGACTGTCATCACCTATTGGGTTATTGTCATCACCTATTGACCACATTGGGTGACTGTCATCACCTATTGGGTGACTGTCATCACCTATTGGATGACTGTCATCACCTATTGACCACATTGACTGACTGTCATCCTATTGGCTGACTGTCATCACCTATTGACCACATTGACTGACTGTCATCACCTATTGACTGACTGTCATCACCTATTGGGTGACTGTCATCATCTATTGACCACATTGACTGACTGTCATCACCTATTGGCTGACTGTCATCACCTATTGACCACATTGACTGACTGTCATCACCTATTGGCTGACTGTCATCACCTATTGACCACATTGACTGACTGCCATCCTTCCTGTTTCTGGTTGTAGTTCTGCAGTACAGAGTGGGAGGAGCTGGGTAGTTATCAGAAGAACGATGACCAGGAGGAAAGCCCCAGCACTATGGAGGCCTGTCTCAGTGCTCTGGATGACCAGGAGGAGAAGACTGACCAGCCTGAACCACAGCAGACACAGTATGAGTGATGTTCACAGGGCTCTACAGTGCCACCATTGGACTTACATTTACAACTATAAATAGATGTGTGTACGAACTGCAAAAGTCAAGTATGAGCACATGTGCGAGTAAAATGTACAAGTACGAAGTGACCGGAGATTCGGTCTCAGTCAGACATGCGAGTTTCACCGTTACCACGGCAACCTCCCACCCCATAAAGGGCCAGCTGAACATTTTTGTCTCGCCTAAGTGACTCAAATATTTGAGGGTACATTGTGCTTGATTTAGCATAGAACACCCCAAAAACGTTTAGTCATTTCTTATCATTAAATCACTCTTTCTCAAATATTTTATTTTTGTGCTCCTAAATGTTTCAACTTAGGAGCACATGTGCTCCTTGTAAAACATGTCAGCATAGAGCCCTGTTTTAATTCTGTTGCACATCCCAGCTCTGTGCTCTTCTTTAATACTACTTCTGCAGTGTTTAAGCAAACATACAAAGCTTACCTTATTTCCTCTGAGATGTTCTAGAACTTGTAAATATCCCATTTCCTGGCTGTATTGAAATGTAGTGCCCTGTCAGTGGTGAATAAATGAATAGTTGTATGAATAAAGTTCTGATTTGGGATGACTGCAGGTTGTATGAAGAGGCAGCAGAGGGACTACACCAGTTATCAGACAAGCTTCCCCCTCCAGGTAACTCACTCCATTCACCTTGGTTCATTTGGCCAGACCGAGAAAGAGTCCTCTATATTCATGTATCTTATCCAGGAGTTCTCTATATTACCTACATGCCTGGGCTTGTGTTGTGTTTTATAGCTGACTCTGTTTCTCTCCCAGGAAAAACTCTGCTAGATCTGATATTTGTGTTAGTTTACTAGGTGTTTTATGGCTGACTGTTCCCCTCTGTTTCTCCTAGATGTAATAATATTTGTCAGTTTACTAGGTGTTTTATGGCTGACTGTTCCCCTCTGTTTCTCCTAGATGTAATTATATTTGTCAGTTTACTAGGTGTTTTATGGCTGACTGTTCCCCTCGGTTTCTCCTAGATGTAATAATATTTGTCAGTTTACTAGGTGTTTTATGGCTGACTGTTCCCCTCTGTTTCTCCTAGATGTAATAATATTTGTCAGTTTACTAGGTGTTTTATGGCTGACTCTGTTTCTCCTCCAGGAAAAGCTCTGCTAGATGTGATATTTCTGGGTTTTGCTGAAGAAGCTCCTAAGCTGAAGGACTTCCTCCCTGTGATTGGCTCGTTGAAACACATGCAGACATGGCACTCAGCCAAGATGACCATAGTGACTGAACACCAAGCTGGGTAAGGACAAAGAACCATTATACAAAATGACGAGTCCGCTTGACACTGGAATCCTCTCAGCAGTTGTACCTGTGTGATCTCCATTTTACCACTAGAGGGCAGCATAGAGTTGTTGAATGGCTAAATACATAGATCAACTGATGTCTATCCTTCTTTACTTGTTCCTCCAGGTGGCAGAAGCCAGCCTCCAACCTGTCAGCCAGAGTAGTAGATCCCAGTAGCATCATGACCTGTATTGATGAGAGGGAGTTATGGAGAGGAGGTGTTCTCATCAGAGAGAAAAAGGTAAGATTATTTAGTCAGTCAGAATGGTTTATACAAGTATTTTGACTGTTGTATCCATATACTTGACCACTAGGGGTGTATGTTAGTAAATCAGCAATGCGAAAGGAAAGTAGGTGTATTTGAAGTATTACAATATGATGTAGAGTGCATTCCGAAAGTATTTACTTTTTCTACATTTTGTTACGTTTACAGCCTTTTTCTAAAATGGATTATATAGTTTTTCCCCCCTCTATCTACACACAATACCCCATAATGACAAAGCAAAAACAGGTTTAGATGTTTTTACAAATGTATTAACAAAATAAATATCACATTTAGATAAGTATTCAGACCCTTTACTCAGTACTTTGTTGAAGCATCTTAGGCAGCGATTACAGCCTTGCGTCTTCTTGGGTATGACGCTACAAGCTTGGCACAGCTATATTTGTGGAGTTTCTCCCATTGTTCTCTGCAGAGCCTCTCAAGCTCTGTCAGGATGGATGGGGAGCGTCACTGCACAGCTATTTTCAGGTCTCTCCAGTGATGTTTGATCGGGTTCAAGTCCGGGCTCTGGCTGGGCCATTCAAGGACATTCAGAGATTTGTTCGGAAGCCACTCCTGCGTTGTCTTGGCTGTGTACATAGGGTCGAAGGTGAACCTTCGTCCCAGTCTGAGGTGCTGAGCGCTCTGGAGCAGGTTTTCATCAAGGATCTCTCTGTACTTTGGCCCGTTCATCTTTCCCTTGATCCTGACTAGCCTCCCAGTCCCTGCTGCTGAAAAACATCCCCACAGCATGATGCTGCCACCACTATGCTTCACTGTCGGGATGGTGCCAGGTTTCCTCCAAATGTGACACTTTGCATTCAGGCTAAGGAGTTCAATCTTGGTTTCATCAGACCAGAGAATCTTGTTTCTCATGGTCTGAGAGTCTTTAGGTGCCTTTTGGCAAACTCCATGCGGGCTTTCATGTGCATTTTATTGAGGAGTGGCTTCCACAGAGGAACTCTGGAGCGCTGTCAGAGTGACCATCGGGTTCTTGGTCACCTCTTTGACCAAGGCCCTTTTTCCCTGATTGCCTAGTTTGGCCAGGCATCCAGCTCTAGGATGAGTCTTGGTGGTTCCAAACTTCTTCCATTTAAAAATGATGGAGGCCACTGTATTCTTGGGGACCTTCAATGCTGCAGAAATTGTTTGGTACCCTTCCCCAGATCAGTGCCTCGACACAATCCTGTCCCGTTAGCTCTACAGACAATTCCTTTGACCTCATGGCTTGGTTTTTGCTCTGACATGCACTGTCAACTGTGAGACCATATAGACAGGTGTGTGCCTTTCCAAATCATGTCCAATCAATTGAATTTAAGACCGGTGGACTCCAAACAAGTTGTAGAAACATTGCAAGGATAATCAATGGAAACAGGATGCACCTGAGCTCAATTTCAAGTCTCATAGCAAAGGGTCAGAATACTTATGTAAATAAGGTATTTCTGTTTTTTATATTTAATACATTTGCAAGCATTTCTAAACTGTTTTTGCTTTGTCATTATGGGGTATTATGTGTAGATTGAGACATATTTTTTTTATTTAATTCATTTTAGAATAAATCAAATCAATTTTATTTGTCACATGCGCCGAATACAACAGGTGTAGTAGACCTTACAGTGAAATGCTTACTTACAAGCCCCTAACCAACAAAGCAGTTTTAAGAATAAAAATAAATAAAAGAAGAAAAAGAACAAGAAATAAAAGTAACAAATAATTAAAAAGTAGCAGTAAAATAACAATAGCGAGGCTATATACAGGGAGGTACCGGTACAGAGTCAATGTGCGGGGGCACCGGTTAGTCGAGGTAATTTGTATATGTAGGTAGAGTTATTAAAGTGACTATGTATAGATAATAACAGAGAGTAGCAGCAGTGTAAAAGAGGGGCGGGGGGGCAATGCAAATAATCTGGGTAGCCATTTGATTAGATGTTCAGCAGTCTTATGGCTTGGGGGGATAGAAGCTGTTTAGAAGCCTCTTGGACCTAGACTTGGTGCTCCTGTACCGCTTGCCATGCGGTAGCAGAGAGAACAGTCTATGACTGGGGTGGCTGGGGTCTTTGACCATTTTTAGGGCCTTCCTCTGACACCGCCTGGTATAGAGATCCTGGATGGCAGGAAGCTTGGCCCCAGTTATGTACTGGGCCATATGCACTACCCTCTGTAGTTTTTATTTTACCTTCATTTAACTAGTTAAGAACAAATTCTTATTTACAATGACGGCCTAGGAACAGTGGGTTAACTGCCTTGTTCAGGGCAGAACGACAGATTTTTACCTTGTCAGCTGGTGGATTTGAACTTGCAACCTTTCGGTTACTAGTCCAACGCTCTAACCACAAGGCTACCCTGCTACCCTGCCTTGCGGTCGAAGGCCGAGCAGTTGCCATACCAAGCAGTGATGCAACCAGTCAGGATGTTCTCGATGGTGCAGCTCTAGAACCGTTTGAGGATCTGAGGACCCATGCCAAATCTTTTCAGTCTCCTGAGGGGGAATAGGCTAAGTAACAAAAGGGTAGTGGCCTGAATACTTTCTGAATGCACTGTAGATTATGCTGCCCTGAGAGAATGTATAGGGGTCATGTGTGGGTCAGGGTGCTCAGTGTGTGCCAAGCCTAGGGCTTTAATGAAGGGCTCTTCTCTCTGGAGGCCTTGCTGGGCCCGGAGACAGGGGTTAAGGGTCACTGCAAATCCACAGCCCCCTGGCTGGCACACTGGACCACTGCCAGGGTTACTAACCTCTTCACCCAGCCCCCTGACTGGCACACAGGGGGGCATGAGAACCTGCTGTTCCTGGCCCTGAACCCAAACCCCAGTCTCCACCGCTGCTTTCATGACTCAACCGTTATTGATTGTAGATCCTCCGTCTTGGTACTGCTTGTACTCAATGAGAGTTGATAGACGTGTTGTGAATTTAGCCTTTTTAATGTTCTTTTGATTAGAGTGTATTTTTGCCATGTCAAGATCACACATTTTAGATGTGCAACTTTACAACACAACTTCCTCTCTAGAGTTGACCTTTCCCCTTTCCATCCTTCAGAAGACGTCAGCTCAGCTGTTACAGTGTAATTAGGGTTTTCCATAGGACGTTGACAGGGCCGTAGCTACATTTGAGGACACTGAGGTCCGGACCTTGGTCATTTTTTTCTAATGAAGAAAGTCAGTCGGGGTCTAGATATATTGTTGAGAGTTAGAATAGTAGAATACACAAGGTGCAATTTCTTAACTTGGTAGTGCATCAGAAGTTGTTATGTTTTATGTCACTCACTGACATTCACTCAATTAGCCCATATCAGTTAAAAAGGTAACACATGTTTTAGTCTAGCCAGTTATCTAAACTTGTAGTAATCTGAATTATCCACTAGGCACGCATGGGACGTACCCAGGGGCCCTGACCTCCAGGGAGCTCCCATTTGATTGTGTTAGTCAATCTTACTCAAAAATCATGTTAACATGGAATAAGTCATGGCAAAATGTGTTCACTTGCAGAAAATGTGCTTTAAAATGGAAAAGAATGTCTCCCCACCCCATGGCAAAATGTGTAGAATTGCAGGAAATTAGCTGTAAAACTGCAACAACAACAAAAGTTCTGTAAAGCAAATATATTTGTTTACCTTTTTGTTAATAAAATACTTTTTCTGCTAACAGATCCCTATGTCTGTATTAAATGATAGTTTTTAATCCTGGTGCTGAGTTAATGTGAGGTAATGTGTAGTGGCTAGTTGTATAGCTAATAGGTTAGGTGTATGAAATTTATCTTGTTTTTCGGTTTTTAAACAACTGATTGGACCAACATTTTTCATATTCGGTATTTTATTAGGATCCCCATTTAGCTGTTGAGAAAGCAGCAGCTCCTCTTCCTGGGTTCCACACAGAACATGAAACATGACATAATACACAACATTAATACACAACAGCTCAAGGACAGAACTACATAATACAAATATCTGTTCAATTATTTGAATTCCATTATTTGTATTTTTTTTGGTGAGCTCAATGCTCAGTTTCTCTAGAGATAAATCTGATCAAGTGCAACTGTGGGATGTAGTAGGGAGTTGTAGTTACCAACAGGCCAATATTCTACATAATTTAGCACAGAAAACAACATAGTAATTAACTACAATGACCATAATCCATTGCTCGCCTACTTGTCCGGTCTGTGTGGCGCAAGACGTGGAGTGGAAGAGAAGATACAGAAGAACGTGCGATCGAGAGGGATAGAGGGAAGTTACTTCGAAGGAATCTCTACCTGAAAATCCATGATCTAAGTGATTGATAGTTGGTATTCAGCAGTCATACAAGTATGCCTTATTTACTTTGAAGAACTAATAAGATATGGATTTTGGTAGACAGCATAGGTAGCAGCTCTATAGTGATGAGATGATGACCGAATGAAATTATAAAGTCATCAAAGAAAGCAAATGTAATATAGACAACTGAAATATTTTATTAAAGTAATGTGAATCATTAATGGGCAGTCACTACCATCATGGGAATTTTATGAATTGTTTTATTCTGTGTTCCAGCATTCAACCCACAGATTGCATAGTGCAGGTTTAACAAAATAAACTAAATCGAAAATCATGATAATTGTTTTTGTAATGAAACTGAACCAACCTCAGAAAGCACTAATCGCTCACCATAACCAATGTGATAAAGGCTGGTGTCATTTTTTCTGTTCTCCAAAATAGCATTTTTTTTTGTTTTTAAATTGTATAGAAATGCAGTAAATTAGCTTAAACTCTCTTAAAATGTCTTGGGAATCCCCCGGGACCTCACTAAAACAGACCCTAGACATTGATTACAGTGAGTACAGGCTGTCTTGGGAAATCTCTTTTCTAAAATGGAAACCCAGTTTGAGTTCCCTAACGATGCTGTCCTATTGATTTCTCTCCTGCGCTGTCTAACAGTTTGCCTCTGAGGTGAGGTTTGAAGGCTTCTCCCTCAGAGCCCAGGATAGAGAGACATGGTACAGCCTGCTGCCTTCTGATCCAGGATCCCATAACAACTCTGACCACAACCTACACTCAGAGGTGAGTAGTCCTACCCCCCCACCTTATCCTACTCTACCCTATATACTACCCCACCCTACCCTATCTATCCTATTCTACCCCACCTTATCCTACTCTACCCTATCTATACTACCCCACCCTACCCTATCTATCCTAATCTACCCTACCTAATCCTACCCCACCTTATCCTATCCTACCCCACCTTATCCTATCCTACCCCACCTGATACCCCCTCACCTTATCCTACTCTACCCTATCTATACCACCCTACCCTATCTATCCTATTCTACCCCACCTTATCCTACCCCACCTTATCCTACTCTACCCTATCTATACTACCCCACCTTACCCTATCTATCCTATCCTACCCCATCCTATCCTATCCTACCCCACCTTATCCTATCCTACCCAACCCTATCCTACCCCACATTATCCTACCCCACCTTATCCTATCCTACCCCAGGTTATCCTACTCTACCCTATATACTACCCCACCCTACCATATCTATCCTATCCTACCCCATCCATCCTACCCCACCTTATACTACCCTACCACACCCGATACTGCCCCACCTTATCCCATCCTACTCCACCCTATCTTATCCTACCCTACCAATCCTACCCCACCTTATCCTATCCTACCCCACCTTATCTTATCCTACCCCACCCGATACTACCCCACCTTATCCCATCCTACTCCACCCTATCTTATCCTACCCTACCATATCCTACCCCACTGTATCATATCCTACCCCACCCTATTCTACCCCACCTTATCCCATCCTACTCCACCCTATCCTACCACACCTTATCCCATCCTACCCCACCTTCACAGTTCGCAACGAGCCAGGCGGCCCAAACTGCTGCATATACCCTGACTCTGTTTAAAAGAGAAGTGACACATTTTCCATAGTTAAAATAAATTCATGTTAGCAGGCAATATTAACTAAATATGCAGGTTTAAAAATATATACTTGTGTATTGATTTTAAGAAAGGCATTGATGTTTATGGTTGGAGCAACGTGTACCTAAGCGATTATATGCAACACAGGACAGGCTAGATAAACTAGTAATATCATCAACCATGTGTAGTTAATTAGTGATTATGATTGATTGTTTTTTATAAGATAAGTTTAATCCTAGCTAGCAACTTACCTTGGCTTCTTACTGCATTCGCGTAACAGGCAGGCTCCTCGTGGAGTGCAATGTAAAGCAGGTGGTTAGAGCTTTGGACTAGTTAACCGTAAGGTTGCAAGATTGAATCCCTGAGCTGACAAGGTAAAAATCTGTCGTTCTGCCCCTGAACAAGGCAGTTAACCCACCGTTCCTAGGCCGTCATTGAAAATAAGAATGTGTTCTTAACTGACTTTCCTAGTTAAATAAAGGTCTAAAAAAAAAAAAATATCTGCCAAATCGGCGTCCAAAAATACAAATTTCCGATTGTTATGAAAACTTGAAATCGGACCTAATTAATCGGTCGACCTCTAATCCTAATCTACCCTGTCCTTCCCCACCTTATCCTATCCTACCCAATCTTATCCCTTATCACTGCCTACCCTACCTCCAACCTTCCAGTTCTGTCTGCTACTGACTCACTGTCCTACCCTACCTCCAACCTTCCAGTTCTGTCTGCTACTGACTCACTGTCCTACCCTACCTCCAACCTTCCAGTTCTGTCTGCTACTGACTCACTGTGCTACCCTACCTCCAACCTTCCAGTTCTACCAGTTACTGACTCACTGTCCTACCCTACCTCCAACCTTCCAGTTCTGTCTGCTACTGACTCACTGTCCTACCCTACCTCCAACCTTCCAGTTCTGTCTGCTACTGACTCACTGTCCTACCCTATCTCCAACCTTCCAGTTCTGTCCGCTACTGACTCACTGTCCTACCCTACCTCCAACCTTCCAGTTCTGTTTGCTACTGACTCACTGTCCTACCCTACCTCCAACCTTCCAGTTATGTCTGCTACTGACTCACTGTCCTACCCTACCTCCAACCTTCCAGTTCTGTCTGCTACTGACTCACTGTCCTACCCTACCTCCAACCTTCCAGTTCTGTCTGCTACTGACTCACTGTCCTACCCTACCTCCAACCTTCCAGTTCTGTTTGCTACTGACTCACTGTCCTACCCTACCTCCAACCTTCCAGTTCTGTCTGCTACTGACTCACTGTCCTACCCTACCTCCAACCTTCCAGTTCTGTCTGCTACTGACTCACTGTCCTACCCTACCTCCAACCTTCCAGTTCTACCAGCTACTGACTCACTGTCCTACCACCAGAGTAAGCATCTTTTCTCACTGAGACACTGCTATGTAAACACATTTGTTTTTACACAGCTTTTAATACTATCAGTTGTTTTAGGGGTTAAAAGCAGACTCAAACTCCCGCTCCTACAGAGCCCTAAAGGTGTTCAGACATCCATTAATCACACTTTTTCAATAAAACACTGCTTAATAAAATACAAATAAAATATTTAGCTTCAGCCATCTAACACGGTTGGTGTTTCTGTCAGAGAGAGAGAGGGAGAAACAGAGCGAGTGACAGAAAGGGAGAAAGAGAGCGAGGGAGTGAGCTCAGTTACTGTCCATGTTGCTGTCTTTTCTCTCCAGGCTCTGCTGCCATAAAAACCAGAGTGTTGCTCTAATGACTTTTCCACTACAGATGAATCATGGCTGTTCTATGTAGCGACGGACACACACACACGCTCAGTTATTAAACTGTTGGACTGTTTACTTGTGGTACACCCAGCTGATTTATAACACCCATATTGATTAGCTAGTGTCGGTAAATTCCTTTTAGTTCCATGCCAGGCAGTATCTATGATTATTATTATTGTTGTTGTTCTGGGAGAGTGTGATTGTAGTAAAAGTGATTGTGCTGATCTGTGTTTATGGTGTTGTTGAGACCATGACTAACCATCTGTTGTCTCTGTGGAACTAAAGGAGAGAGGTGGGTGTTGTGGTGGAGGATGTTCAAGGTAGTGCACTATATAGGGCATATGGTGTGTGTAGTGTACTATATAGGGGATAGGGTGTGTGTAGTGTACTGTATAGGGCATATGGTGTGTGTAGTGTACTATATAGGGTATATGGTGTGTGTAGTGTACTGTATAGGGCATATGGTGTGTGTAGTGTACTGTATAGGGCATATGGTGTGTGTAGTGTACTATATAGGTTATATGGTCTGTATAGGGCATATGGTGTGTGTAGTGTACTATATAGGGGATAGGGTGTGTGTAGTGTACTGTATAGGGCATATGGTGTGTGTAGTGTACTATATAGGGCATATGGTGTGTGTAGTGTACTATATAGGGGATAGGGTGTGTGTAGTGTACTGTATAGGGCATATGGTGTGTGTAGTGTACTATATAGGGTATATGGTGTGTGTAGTGTACTGTATAGGGCATATGGTGTGTGTAGTGTACTGTATAGGGCATATGGTGTGTGTAGTGTACTATATAGGGTATATGGTCTGTATAGGGCATATGGTGTGTGTAGTGTACTGTATAGGGCTTATGGTGTGAGTAGTGCATTATATAGGGGATATGGTGTGTGTAGTGTACTGTAGGGAATGGGGTGTCTGAGTAGTGCACTATATAGGGGATATGGTGTTTGTGGTGTACTGTGTGGATAGAGGATATGGTGTGTGTGTGTGTGTGTGTAGTGTAGAGGTCGACCGATTATGATTTATTTATTTTTTTACACCGGTACCGATTATTGGAGGCCCAAACAAAAGCCGGTACCGATTAATCGGACGATTTTTATTTTATTTATAAAAATGTAAATTACAATAATACTGAATGAACACTTATTTTAACTTAATATAATACATCAATAAAATCAATTTAGCCTCAAATAAATAATAAAACATGTTCAATTTGGTTTAAATAATGCAAAAACAAAGTGTTGGAGAAGAAAGTAAAAGTGCAATATGTGCCATGTAAGAAAGCTAACGTTTAAGTGCCTTGCTCAGAACATGAGAACATATGAAAGCTGGTGGTTCCTTTTAACATGAGTCTTCAATATTCCCAGGTAAGAAGTTTTAGGTTGTAGTTATTATAGGAATTATAGGACTATTTCTCTCCATACGATTTGTATTTCATATACCTTTGACTATTGGATGTTCTTATAGGCACTTTAGTATTGCCAGTGTAACAGTATAGCTTCTGTCCCTCTCCTCGCTCCTACCTGGGCTCGAACCAGGAACACATCGACAACAGCCACCCTCGAAGCAGCGTTACCCATGCAGAGCAAGGAGAACAACTACTCCAAGTCTCAGAGCGAGTGACGTTTGAAACGCTATTAGCGCGCACCCCGCTAACTAGCTAACCATTTCACATTGGTTACACCAGCCTAATCTTGGGAGTTGATAGGCTTGAAGTCATAAACAGTGCAATGCTTGAAGCATTGCGAAGAGCTGCTGGCAAAACGCACGAAAGTGCTGTTTGAATGAATGCTTACGAGCCTGCTGGTGCCTACCACCGCTCAGTCAGACTGCTCTATCAAATCATAGACTTAATTATAATATAATAAACACACAGAAATACGAGCCTTAGGTCATTAATATGGTTGAATCCGGAAACTATTATCTCGAAAACAAAACGTTTTTTCTTTCAGTGAAATATGGAACTGTTCCGTATTTTATCTAACAGGTGGCATCCCTAAGTCTAAATATTCCTGTTACATTGCACAACCTTCAATGTTATGTCATAATTACGTAAAATTCTGGCAAATTAGTTCGCAACGAGCCAGGCGGCCCAAACTGTTGCATATACCCTGACTCTGCGTGCAATGAACGCAAGAGGAGTGACACAATTTCACCTGGTTAATATTGCCTGCTAACCTGGATTTCTTTTAGCTAAATATGCAGGTTTAAAAATA
Organism: Salmo salar; assembly: GCF_965601325.2. Lineage (NCBI taxonomy): Eukaryota > Metazoa > Chordata > Actinopteri > Salmoniformes > Salmonidae > Salmo > Salmo salar. The sequence goes on from NC_138292.1 coordinate 6,140,048, forward strand.
TATACTTGTGTATTGATTTTAAGAAAGACATTGATGTTTATGGTTAGGTACACGTTGGAGCAATGACAGTCCTTTTTCGCGAATGCGCACTGCATCGATTATATGCAACACAGGACAGGCTAGATAAACTAGTAATATCATCAACCATGTGTAGTTAACTAGTGATTATGATTGATTGTTTTTTTATAAGATAAGTTTAATGCTAGCTAGCAACTTACCTTGGCTTCTTACTGCATTCGCGTAACAGGCAGGCTCCTCGTGGAGTGCAATGTAAAGCAGGTGGTTAGAGCATTGGACTAGTTAACCGTAAGGTTGCAAGATTGAATCCCCGAGCTGACAAGGTAAAAATCTGCCGTTCTGCCCCTGAACAAGGCAGTTAACCCACCGTTCCTAGGCCGTCATTGAAAATAAGAATGTGTTCTTAACTGACTTGCCTAGTTAAATAAAGGTGTGTAAAAATATATATTTTTAAATTGGCAAATCGGTGTCCAAAAATACAGATTTACCGATTGTTATGAAAACTTGAAATCGGCCCTAATTAATCGGCCATTCCGATTAATCGGTCGACCTCTAGTGTAGTGTACTGTGTGGATAGGGGATATGGTGTGTGTGGTGTACTAGATAGGGGATATGGTGTGTTTGGTGTACTGTGTGTGTATAGGCTCTATAGTAGTCAGTGCACCCTCTATGAAGAATCCACCTCACCTCTCAAAGAACCCAGGACCATATGTCCAATCCCCTCTTGCCTCCCCTCGCTCCTGACAATTCCCACCAGAGAACCTCAGTGTGAACTCAAAGGCAGAGCTGTAACTCCCAGGCCAGGCCAGCTGTAACTCCCAGGCCAGACCAGGCCAGCTGTAACTCCCAGGCCAGGCCAGGCCAGCTGTAACTCCCAGGCCAGGCCAGGCCAGCTGTAACTCCCAGGCCAGGCCAGGCCAGCTGTAACTCCCAGGCCAGGCCAGGCCAGCTGTAACTCCCAGGCCAGGCCAGCTGTAACTCCCAGGCCAGGCCAGGCCAGCTGTAACTCCCAGGCCAGGCCAGGCCAGCTGTAACTCCCAGGCCAGGCCAGGCCAGCTGTAACTCCCAGGCCAGGCCAGCTGTAACTCCCAGGCCAGCTGTAACTCCATGTCTGTATTTAGATGTGACTCATCCTAAAGCAGATGCATTACTGCACTTTCAGGAAGCTTAGCTTTAGGCCTACTTGGAGTTGCTATTAATGAAAGTATTTAGGTATTTTCTACTCTTAGTTTGCAGGGCTGAGGTTGAGGAGAAAAGCAGAAAGCAGCCTTTGCATCGATGGAATTCTATCTGTTTACGGTGACCTGTGAAGGAGCTGTCTCTGTCCCTTGTTTGGGAAATGGGATTTGGAGCTAATCCCGGGCCAGAGCTCTGGAGAGGGGGGGAGCTGATAGGGTGAAAGCTATGCCAGATACTTATTAAACTGGCCTAGCTGCACACAGTCTGATATTACCTGATACAGTCGTTGAACAAAGCTGACATTGCTGTAAAGTTAGAGGTCAATGAAAGTATTGAAACATGCCAACTAAATATCAGCATAACGGCTTCCGCTTTCTATTTAACCTTTAACCAGGCAAGTCAGTTAAAAACGAATTCTTATTTACAATGATGGCCTAGGAACAGTGGGTTAACTGTCTTGTTCAGTGGCAGAACAACACATTTTTACCTTGTCAGCTCAGGAATTCGATCTTGCAACCTTCCGGTTACTAGTCCAACGCTCTAACCACTAGGCTACCTCCAGCCCCTATCAAGTGGTAATATTTAAATCTAAAGCTTGTGTGTTTTGTGTATAATATCAGCTTTACGGTAATATTTAAATCTAAAGCTTATTTTGTGTGTATAATATCAGCTTTACGGTAATATTTAAATCTAAAGCTTGTGTTGTGTGTATAATATCAGCTTTACGGTAATATTTCAATCTAAAGCTTGTGTTGTGTATGTGTCCATCATCTTTGTCATGCTGTTCTGTGTCCTTTCACCTCCTTCTTTCTAACCCCCTCTTTCTCTCTCTCTTTCTTTTCTCCCTTCATCTCCTCCCCTCTTTCTCTCTCTTTCTTTTCTCCCTTCATCTCCTCCCCTCTCTCTCTCTCTTTCCATTCTCCCTTCATCGCCTCCCCTCTTTCTCTCTCTCTTTCCATTCTCCCTTCATCTCCTCCCCTCTTTCTCTCTCTCTCTTTCTTTTCTCCCTTCATCTCCTCCCCTCTTTCTCTCTCTCTTTCTTTTCTCCCTTCATCTCCTCCCCTCTTTCTCTCTTTCTTTTCTCCCTTCATCTCCTCCACTCTTTCTTTCTCTCTCTCTCTCTCTTCTCCCTTCATCTCCTCCCCTCTTTCTCCAGGTGTTCCATTACTTCCAGTCTGTTCTAGACCTGGTTCAGTTGGTGACAGTGTCAGATATTCCCAGCTTCCTCCGCTCCAGCACAGAGTTTCACCTGTATC
>NC_138292.1:6150000-6295000 GCF_965601325.2 Salmo salar
TTGTAGACTGCAAATTGACTGCAAGAATCCCAAATAGATATAATATTTGACTAAAACATAATCATTTCAAGCCTTGCTTACATTTGTATAAGATCACATATCTCTCTATTATGCGTGCCAGTACTTGGGAACAGATTTCCTAAATTAAAATCACTTGGAACTGATTTCCTGGTGTTTTTACAGTCTTAGGTCCAAACATAAAAAACTGAAATAAAGGGGTCCAAAGTAAATCCACCCGCGGGCCAACAGTTGTGGAACCCTCTAACTCCTCTGGAGATTTACCTTCTTTCAGAGATTATAAAGCCCTGTAGAAAGACGGACGTAATACCTCTGAGTGAAACAGGACAAAGAGAGAAGACCCAGCAGTGTAGTCTCTATATCTCTCTCTCTCTCTCTCTCTCTCTCTCTCTGTCTCTCTCTCTCTCTCTCTCTCTCTCTCTATCTATCTATCGCTCCCTCTCCCTCCCTGCTGCATGCTGTAACAGCCTGTTGTACTCTGTACAGTATAAAGCATGCAGGCCTCCACGTTCATTCAGAGAGCACATTTTGTTCCCTTATGGAATACCCCAAAAGAAAAAATCTAAAATATATTTCATGCATTTAACAGAGGCTCTTATCCAGAGAGACTTACAAAGAGTTTCTTTTCTTTTACACCAACTCTCATGTAGCATTTATTTTCTGAAAGAGAACATAACATGGTGAAAGAATTGTTCCCTCTATTTCTAACTTTCATGACCCTCACTCTGAGTACCTTCAAAGATTAAAGCGTAAGAATGGTTCTTTTATACACCGACTCTCATGTGGCATTTTCATTCTCAATGAGAACGTAACAAAATGATGGAAGAAGCAATAGTTCCTGAAAGGTCTTCCTGTTCCCTTCGCTCTCTGTAGGAGTTTATTATATAAAACCCTTAAGGAAAAACCTTGACTCATGAACCATTTTCCTTCTGAAAGAGAATAAAATGGAGGAACAAGCAATAGTTCCTAAAAGGTCCTGCCGTTCTGTTCTCCCTTTTTTTCTGTTTCGTTCTCTCTCTCTAGTTCTCTCTCTCTAGCTCTCTCTCTAGCTCTCTCTAGCTCTCTCTCTCTAGCTCTCTCTCTCTAGCTCAATTTTTCAATTCAATTCAATTCGCTTTATTGGCATGACGTAACAATATACATATTGCCAAAGCTTATTTTGGATATTTACAATATTAAAAATAAATAAAAATGAGAATCAAATATTGTCAACGGGACAACAGTAACAACAATAACCAAGGGTCAAAATAACCAACACATTGAACAATAACAATAATCATACAGTAGAGGACATGTGCAGGTTTATTGGTCTGTCAGACACTGTCCCTCAACTTATGGCAGGCAGCAATGTAGTGCGCTGCCAACCCACAGCTCTCTGCGTCCTCCCCCAACAGGACGGGTAGCCTATCCTCATCAGAGAGGTCTGTGAAACCTTGAATAAGGGTTTCAAATTTGGGGAAATGACACTCTCTAATTGTTTTATATTTTTGACATTTTGTCAGGAAATGTAGCTCCGTCTCAGGTTCTGCTGTTGTGCAGTGGTTGCACAGCCTTTCCTCTACAGGGAGCCAGGTTTTCCTGTGTCTACCCTTCTCAATGGCAAGGCTGTGCTCACTGAGCCTGTACTTTGTCAAGGTTTTTCTAAGGTTTTGATCAGTAACCATGGTCAAATATTTAGCCATAGTGTACTGTCGATTTAGGGCCAGATAGCACTGCATTTTGCTTTGTGTTTGTGCTTGTGTTTCCCAATAAGCAATGTAGTTTTGTTTTGACTGTGTTGTAATTTGGTTTATTCTGATTGATTGGATGTTCTGGTCCTGAGGCTTCAGTGTTTTAGTAGAACAGGTTAGTGAACTCAGCCCCAGGACCAGCTGGATGAGGGGACTCTTTTCTTTGCTCAGCTCTTGGCATTGCAGGGCTTGGTAATGATATGAGAGGGGGTCACTGTATTTTAGATGTTTCCAAAACTTAATTGCTCTTTTTTGAGTTTTTATTATTAGTGGATATTGGCCTAATTCTGCCCTGCATGCATTGTTTGTAGTTTTCCTCTGGACACGTAGGAGAATCTTACAGAACTCTGCATGTAGGGTTTCAATGGGGTGTTTGTCCCATTTGATGAAATCTTGTTTTGCAAGTGGACCCCACACCTCGCTGCCATAAAGTGCAATTGGTTCAATGACATATTCAATTAGTTTTAGCCAAATTTTAATAGGTATTTCAATTTGAATTTGCTTTTTAATGGCGTAGAATGCCCTGCGTGCTTTCTCTCTCAGTTCATTCACTGCCTCATTAAGGTGTCCAGTTGAGCTTATTTTTAAACCTAAGTAATTGTAGTGTGTACAGTACTCTATATATTTTGTACCAATTGAGAACTTTGGTCTAATTCCCTGAGATCTGGATCTTCTCTGGAAAATCATTATTTTAGTCTTTTTGGGGTTTACTGCCAGGGCCCAGGTCTGGCAGTACTGCTCTAGCAGGTCCAGGCTCTGCTGTAGGCCAGGTGCTGTGGGTGACATCAGGCATAGGTCATCTGTGAAGAGTAGGCATTTAACTTCTGAATTGTGGAGACTAACACCAGGGCCTGAGGATTTTTCTAGAATAGTGGCCAATTCGTTAATGTAAATATTGAATAGTGCAGGGCTCAGATTGCAACCCTGACGAAGGCCCCGCCCCTGGTTAAAGAATTCTGTTCTTTTCTTACCAATTTTAATGCTGCACGTATTGCCAGTATACATTGATTTAATTATGTCATATGTTTTTCCCCCTACACCACTTTCAATAACTTTGTAGAACAGTCCTGTATGCCAAATAGAATCAAATGCTTTTTGGAAGTCGATAAAGCAAGCGTATATTTTGGTATTATTTTGGTGGACATGTTTATCTATCAGGGTGTGTAAGGTGTAAATATGATCAGTTGTGCGATGTTTTGGTATAAATCCAATTTGGCTTTTACTCAAGACATTGTGCTTATTAAGGAAGTTTAGAACTCTTACATTGATGATACTACAGAAAACCTTCCCCAGGTTACTGTTCACACAAATGCCTCTGTAATTGTTAGGGTCAAATTTGTCTCCGTTCTTAAAGATTGGGGTTATGAGTCCTTGATTCCAGATGTCAGGGAAATAACCTACACTCAGGATCAAATTAAACAGTTTTAATATAGCCAATTGAAATTTTGCACTAGTGAGTTTGAGCATCTCATTTAGGATGCCATCAGGTCCGCATGCTTTTTTAAATTTGAGGGCCTGAAGTTTCTTATAGAGCTCCTGGTCAGTAATTGGGGAGTCCAATGGGTTTTGATTGTCCTTTATAGCTTTTTCTAATCCATTCAACTTCTCATGGATTTGGCGTTGTTCTGCGTTTGTGTCAATTTGAACGGTGTTGTAGAGTGTTTTGAAATGGGTCGTCCATACGTCACCATTTTGTATTGCTAATTCCTCTTGTTTAGATTTTTTTAGTTTTTTCCAATTTTGCCAAAAGTTGTTTGTGTTTATGGACTCCTCAATTAGTGTCAGCTGCTTGCTGTTGTACTGTGCTTTTTTGGTTCTGAGTGTATGTTTATAGAGTTTTAAAGTCTCACAGTAATGAAGGCGTAGTTCACCATTATTTGGGTCTCTGTGCTTTTGGTTGGATAGTGTTCTAAGGTTTTTCCTTATAATTTTACAATCTGCATCAAACCAGTTGTCATCTGCGATTTTTTTTTGTTTTGTTTTTTATCAATTTCAATTGTGCTTCTTTTGCCGTTTGCCTGAATATATAGTTGATGTTTCGTACTGCTAGATTGATGCCTTCTTTACTGTGAGTGAATGTGGTATCCAGAAAGTTATCTAAGAGTGTTTGGATATTTTGGTTCCAGGTTGCTTTCTGGTATTCTTCTGTGCTGTTTTGGGCCCATCTGTATGAATTTCTGATGTTGTACAGCTTACTGGGCTGTGAATGTGTGGTTGTTTCCATGTCTGTTCTTTTGAGGAACAACGTAATTTGGCTGTGATCAGACAGAGGTGTTAGTGGCTTGACAGTGAATGAGCTGAGAGAGAAAGGGTCCATGTCTGTGATCATATAGTCTACTGTACTGTGGCCAAGAGGTGAGCAGTAGGTGAATCTCCCCAAAGAGTCCCCCCGTAACCTACCATTGACAAAGTACAGACCCAGGCTTCTACAGAGCTGCAACAGATCCCTTCCGTTTTTGTTGACGGTGCTGTCACTGTTGTTTCTATGGGGGAGATTAAGACAGTTAGAAACAGTATGGCCTGTAATAAAGCTGTCCCCTCGTGTGCTCGTTAGATCAGGTAGTGTTCCTGTGCGCGCATTTGTGTCCCCACAGATGAGCACATTTCCCTGGGCCTGGAAATGGCACGTCTCTTCCTCAAGGGTGGGGAAGATCTCCTCTGAGTAATATGGGGATTCTGAGGGGGGATATATATTGCACAAAGGAACACATCTTTTTCTGTCAGTACAAGTTCTTTTTTTAGTTTTAACCAAATGTGGTATTTGCCAATTTTGAGGGGATCAATTAGATTTTGTAGTTCGGATTTGTACCAAATGATCAATCCTCCAGAGTCTCTGCCTCTATTGACAGAGCTGTGTTTCTGTGACGGCACAATGACCTCTCTGTAGCCTGTGGGACAGTGAGTGACAACATCAGCCTTACACCATGTCTCCTGCAGAATGATGACATCAACATCTTTAAGATTTTTGTTGAACTCCAGTGCTAAACTCTTCAGACCAAAGGTTGATGAGTTTAGGCCCTGGATGTTCCACATGCTAACTGATAGTGATTTCATGTTGCAAAAAGAAAGAATAGCAGTCAGAAACACAGTAACTATTAACTAATAAGTTGTTAAGAGTGAGAAACAGGATATCAGCTAACATTTATTCTGTTATTCTGTTAAATATTCCTATTCATTGAACAAGTAAATTCTAGTACAATAGGTGTGTGTGTGTGTGTGTATGCGTCCGTGTGTGTTTAGTGCAGTTTAGTGCAGATGTATTGGAGGAGCTGTTTAATCTCACTTAATCCTACAGGGTTCTCCTGTCCTCTGACGACCTCCGCGTAGCTGCGCTGGTCCTGCTGTTGGGCCCTGTGAGGTGGAGGGGGGCCAGGTCTGGGCCGTGGGACTTCCTCTCTGGTCGGGTAGGGGTGGTGGTCTGGTGCGGGATAATAGGCTGGGCCCGGTCTGGTCTGGCTAAGCCGATGGAAGTGGTGATGCTCTGGGGGTGGGTGGGGCCTGTGGGGTGCACTGGGTCTGGTGTGGCGTTGAAGGGGCCTGGGGCTCCTTGGTGGTGCAGTGGTCTGGTAGGGGTCTCTGGGTGGTCCTCTGTCCAGTACAGCATGGGGTGTTTGTCTACCAAGTGCCACGTCCTTTAGAGACTTGGCAAACATCCCTACTGTCTGCTTCCTCAGGTGGGAGTGGTCGTGTAGATGCTCTGGGGTGATTGTTGGGTGGTGAGCAACGTGTACGTTCGGGAGTAGGCCACACCCTCTGGTGATGTCAGCGTTGACTTTCTGAATAGTACGGGGATGAAAGTCTTTGCGGGGCAGCAGAGTGGAGATGGTGATGTGGGAGTTGGGGAACAACTCAGAGGCCCTCTCTGCTACTCTGTTGACCAGGCTGCCTACTCTCTCCTGTTCCTCTCGCAGGTTGTTGGTGCCGGTGTGAATAATAATGTGGCCTGGTGTGCCAAAGTCAGGCTGGGACAGGATGTGGAGTGCATCTTGTGTTTTTGGGCACCATATTTTGCACACCTTGTGTTGAGGGAAGAGTTTATCTTCTTGGATGAATTTCCCATTTGAGTCAATGAGGATGGCCACCTCAGAGGGTTTTGCCAGATTAGTGTGTTTACGGTCTGGGGCTGGAGTACACAGGGCCTGTGTACATGGAGGGGGGTGTGGGGGTGTGTCAGGGGGGGGCAGAGAGCTTCTCTCTGTAGTAGGGGTCTCTATTTGGGCCTCTTTGTTGACTGGGGGTGTGGGTAGAGTGTTGTCGGTATGGGGGGGGATTGTGGGTAAAGGTGGGTCAGTGGGGTTGTTAGGGGTGGTGAGGGGCTGCAGCTTCTCTCTGGGAGTCTCTACAGTCTGTTCTCTGTGCTGTAGCACCCTCTTGATGACAGACAACTCCTTTGCCATCTCCTCCTTTACCTGCACTAGCTCTCTCCTTATGGTGGCCTTTACCTCCTCAAGAGCTGTGGTAAGGCTCTCTCTCAGCTCCTGGACAGAGTTCTTCAGCTGGGTCCTGCACTGGTTGATCTGGTCCTGTAGAAGCTCTGTGTCTGGGCTGGTGGTGGTGTAGCTGGGGGGCTGCTCCTTCAGCTCAGTAACCCATACCTCTAACACAGCCAGCCTGTCTCTCAACAGGCTGATAGTAGTGTGGTCTTGGCTCTGGTGGTTGTAGGCAGGCAGGGGGGAGGATAGTCCTGCTGTTGGGGTGCCTGAGGTGAGGGGAGAGGTCGGGGTGCTGTCCTTGTCTTTTTTGCTTTCTGCTATCTTCCTTAGAGTGGGGAAGTCCTGCACAACAGAGCTGAGTGCAGCCTCACTGCCCTGGACCATGATAGTGCCGTTCTGATACATGTTTACCGTCAGAAACCTGTTTTCCTGGTCCTTATCGCTGTCCTCAAAAATGTGGATTTGCCTTCCCTTGCAGATGCCTTTCTTCGTGGTATAGCTGAAATGCCTGGTTACAGCTGTATGCCAGGCAGTAGTGTGGTCTGTGTAAAATAACAGGTTTGTAACAGTCCCGTTTTGTGAGCAGTCGGCGAACAAAGTTTCTGGGTTCTCCCTCAGAATTCTGTGTTTAAAGTTGATTCTTCCCTTCTCTGATTTGATTTCTGCTGGGTATTCAAAAAACAACGGCGAAAATCTCTCAGTCTCTGCCGTTGCTGTCGCTGCTAGCGCTGCCTCAGTGGCCATGTTGCTATGGTTACCACCAGTAAACGGTTAGAGCTAGACGATAAGGTAGCTGACAGATTTGAATTTGGCTAGCTACCACGATGAAGATTGGTCTTTTAACTCACTCTGTCAATCTTTTCCTCCTGTGTTGATCTTCAGTTGTACAATTTGATTACCTATACATTTTTTGCTAATTTAGTCGTGTTAATCTCGCTCTTAACAACCAAAAAGTTATAACAAGTCAGGAGCTGTTCTTCTGCATGACTTCTCTCTCTCTGTCCCTCTCTCTCTCTCTCTAGCTCTCTAGCTCTCTCTCTCTAGCTCTCTCTCTAGCTCTCTCTCTAGCTCTCTCTCTCTAGCTCTCTCTCTCTCTAGCTCTCTCTCTCTAGCTCTCTCTCTAGCTCTCTAGCTCTCTCTCTAGCTCTCTCTAGCTCTCTCTCTCTAGCTCTCTCTCTCTAGCTCTCTCTCTAGCTCTCTCTCTCTAGCTCTCTCTCTCTCTCTAGCTCTCTCTCTCTAGCTCTCTCTCTCTAGCTCTCTCTCTAGCTCTCTCTCTCTAGCTCTCTCTCTCTCTCTAGCTCTCTCTCTCTCTCTCTCTCCCTCTAGCTCTCTCTAGCTCTCTCTCTCTCTAGCTCTCTCTCTCTCTAGCTCTCTCTAGCTCTCTCTCTAGCTCTATCTAGCTCTCTCTAGCTCTCTCTTTCTCTAGCTCTCTCTTTCTCTAGCTCTCTCTCTAGCTCTCTCTCTAGCTCTCTCTCTAGCTCTCTCTCTCTAGCGCTCTCTAGCTCTCTCTCTCTAGCTCTCTCTCTGTTTCGCTCTCTAGCTCTCTCTCTCTAGCTCTCTCTCTCTAGCTCTCTCTCTCTAGCTCTCTCTCTCTAGCTCTCTCTCTAGCTCTCTCTAGCTCTCTCTCTCTAGCTCTCTCTCTAGCTCTCTCTCTCTAGCTCTCTCTCTCTAGCTCTCTGTTTCGCTCTCTAGCTCTCTCTAGCTCTCTCTAGCTCTCTCTAGCTCTCTCTAGCTCTCTCTCTCTAGCTCTCTCTAGCTCTCTCTAGCTCTCTCTAGCTCTCTGTTTCGCTCTCTCTCTCTAGCTCTCTCTCTCTGGCTCTCTCTAGCTCTCTCTCTCTAGCTCTCTCTCTAGCTCTCTCTCTCTAGCTATCTCTAGCTCTCTCTCTAGCTCTCTCTCTAGCTCTCTCTCTAGCTCTCTCTCTCTAGCTCTCTCTCTCTAGCTCTCTGTTTCGCTCTCTAGCTCTCTCTAGCTCTCTCTAGCTCTCTCTCTCTAGCTCTCTCTCTCTAGCTCTCTGTTTCGCTCTCTAGCTCTCTCTAGCTCTCTCTTTCTCTAGCTCTCTCTTTCTCTAGCTCTCTCTCTAGCTCTCTCTCTAGCTCTCTCTCTCTAGCGCTCTCTAGCTCTCTCTCTCTAGCTCTCTCTCTGTTTCGCTCTCTAGCTCTCTCTCTCTAGCTCTCTCTCTCTAGCTCTCTCTCTCTAGCTCTCTCTCTCTAGCTCTCTCTCTAGCTCTCTCTCTCTAGCTCTCTCTCTCTAGCTCTCTGTTTCGCTCTCTAGCTCTCTCTAGCTCTCTCTAGCTCTCTCTCTCTAGCTCTCTCTAGCTCTCTCTCTCTCTCTCTCTAGCTCTCTCTAGCTCTCTCTAGCTCTCTCTAGCTCTCTCTAGCTCTCTGTTTCGCTCTCTCTCTCTAGCTCTCTCTCTCTGGCTCTCTCTAGCTCTCTCTCTCTAGCTCTCTCTCTCTAGCTCTCTCTCTAGCTCTCTCTCTAGCTCTCTCTAGCTCTCTCTCTCTAGCTCTCTCTCTAGCTCTCTCTCTAGCTCTCTCTCTAGCTCTCTCTCTCTAGCTCTCTCTCTCTAGCTCTCTCTCTCTAGCTCTCTCTCTGTAGCTCTCTCTCTGTAGCTCTCTCTCTCTAGCTCTCTCTCTCTAGCTCTCTCTCTCTAGCTCTCTCTCTGTAGCTCTCTCTCTAGCGCTCTCTCTCTAGCTCTCTCTCTAGCTCTCTCTCTCTAGCCCTCTCTCTCTAGCCCTCTCTCTCTAGCCCTCTCTCTCTAGCCCTCTCTCTCTAGCCCTCTCTAGCTCTCTGTTTCGCTCTCTAGCTCTCTCTCTAGCTCTCTCTAGCTCTCTCTAGCTCTCTCTAGCGCTCTCTCTCTCTAGCTCTCTGTTTTGCTCTCTCTCTCTAGCTCTCTCTAGCTCTCTCTAGCTCTCTCTCTAGCTCTCTCTCTAGCTCTCTCTCTAGCTCTCTCTCTAGCTCTCTCTCTCTAGCTCTCTCTCTCTAGCTCTCTCTCTCTAACTCTCTCTCTAGCTCTCTCTCTCTAGCTCTCTCTCTAGCTCTCTCTCTCTAGCTCTCTCTCTCTAGCTCTCTCTCTAGCTCTCTCTCTAGCTCTCTCTAGCTCTCTCTCTCTAGCTCTCTCTCTCTAGCTCTCTCTCTCTCTCTAGCTCTCTCTCTAGCTCTCTCTCTCTCTAGCGCTCTCTCTCTAGCTCTCTAGCTCTCTAGCTCTCTCTAGCTCTCTCTCTCTCTAGCTCTCTCTCTAGCGCTCTCTCTCTAGCGCTCTCTCTCTAGCTCTCTCTCTCTAGCGCTCTCTCTCTAGCTCTCTCTAGCTCTCTCTCTAGCTCTCTCTAGCTCTCTGTCTGTCTAGCTCTCTCTGTCTAGCACTCTCTCTAGCTCTCTCTCTCTAGCTCTCTCTCTCTCTAGCGCTCTCTCTCTCTCTAGCTCTCTCTCTCTAGCTCTCTCTCTCTAGCTCTCTGTTTCGCTCTCTCTAGCTCTCTCTCTCTAGCTCTCTATCTCTCTAGCTCTCGCTCTCTCTCTCTCTCTAGCTCTCTCTCTCTCTCTCTCTCTAGCTCTCTCTCTCTAGCTCTCTTTCTCTAGCTCTCTCTCTCTAGCTCTCTCTAGCTCTCTGTTTCGCTGTCTCTAGCTCTCTCTCTCTAGCTCTCTCTCTCTCTTGCTCTCTCTCTCTAGCTCTCTCTCTCTCTAGCTCTCTCTCTCTAGCGCTCTCTCTCTCTAGACTAATAACACCAAATGTTTTAATAATTAATTAGAAGCAATTGCATTATTTGGAGGTTGTGTATTAAAGGTGTAAATAGCCGTGAAGAATAGGCTAGAGAAGATAAAAAAATCTATTTGGGCCTAAGTCAAGCCTCAAAGTCACTGCAGTGCATAGTAGCTACCCTGTCAGTCCATTTGGGCCTCAGTCAAGCCTCAATCACTGCAGTGTAAAGTAGCTACCCTGTCAGTCCATTTGGGCCTCAGTCACTGCAGTGTAAAGTAGCTACCCTGTCAGTCCATTTGGGCCTCAGTCACTGCAGTGTAAAGTAGTTACCCTATCAGTCCATTTGGGCCTAAGTCAAGCCTCAGTTACTGCAGTGTAAAGTAGTTACCCTGTCAGTCCATTTGGGCCTAAGTCAAGCCTCAGTTACTGCAGTGTAAAGTAGTTACCCTGTCAGTCCATTTGGGCCTCAGTCACTGCAGTGTAAAGTAGTTACCCTGTCAGTCCATTTGGGCCTAAGTCAAGCCTCAGTTACTGCAGCGTAAAGTAGTTACCCTGTCAGTCCATTTGGGCCTCAGTCACTACAGTGTAAAATAGTTACCCTGTCAATAGTGCTGTGTTTGCTTGGAACTTCAGAATCAAATCAAATGTTATTAGTCACATGCACCGAATACAACAGGTGTAGACCTTACAGTGAAATGCTTACTTACAGGCTCTAACCAACAATGCAGTTTAAAAAATAGGAATACGAATAAGAATACAGTTTTATAGAGTTAAAGTAATGTTAGTTAATGTAAACCTAATATGAACTCATGAGTCGTGTCAATTTATTGAGAAAGGGTGAGTCAACCCAGAAGGCCAGACTGATTGATTGTTGTGATTTAAACATTTTTCTCAATCTCCATTGATTAATAAAGCAATGCAGTGTACTTGTATTAAACTCCCCTGTCTCCTTAATGCAGTGTACTTGTATTAAACTCCCCTCTCTCCTTAATGCAGTGTACTTGTATTAAACTCCCCTGTCTCCTTAATGCACTGTACTTGTATTAAACTCCCCTGTCTCCTTAATGCAGTGTACTTGTATTAAACTCCCCTCTCTCCTTAATGCAGTGTACTTGTATTAAACTCCTCTGTCTCCTTAATGCACTGTACTTGTATTAAACTCCCCTGTCTCCTTAATGCAGTGTACTTGTATTAATCTCCCCTGTCTCCTTATTGCAGTGTACTTGTATTAAACTCCCCTGTCTCCTTAATGCAGTGTACTTGTATTAAACTCCCCTGTCTCCTTATTGCAGTGTACTTGTATTAAACTCCCCTGTCTCCTTAATGCAGTGTACTTGTATTAATCTCCCCTGTCTCCTTATTGCAGTGTACTTGTATTAAACTCCCCTGTCTCCTTAATGCAGTGTACTTGTATTAAACTCCCCTGTCTCCTTATTGCAGTGTACTTGTATTAAACTCCCCTGTCTCCTTAATGCACTGTACTTGTATTAAACTCCCCTGTCTCCTTAATGCACTGTACTTGTATTAAACTCCCCTGTCTCCTTAATGCACTGTACTTGTATTAAACTCCCCTGTCTCCTTAATGCACTGTACTTGTATTAAATTCCCCTGTCTCCTTAATGCAGTGTACTTGTATTAAACTCCCCTGTCTCCTTATTGCAGTGTACTTGTATTAAACTCCCCTGTCTCCTTAATGCAGTGTACTTGTATTAATCTCCCCTGTCTCCTTATTGCAGTGTACTTGTATTAAACTCCCCTGTCTCCTTATTGCAGTGTACTTGTATTAAACTCCCCTGTCTCCTTAATGCACTGTACTTGTATTAAACTCCCCTGTCTCCTTAATGCACTGTACTTGTATTAAACGCCCCTGTCTCCTTAATGCAGTGTACTTGTATTAAACTCCCCTGTCTCCTTAATGCAGTGTACTTGTATTAAACTCCCCTGTCTCCTTAATGCAGTGTACTTGTATTAAACTCCCCTGTCTCCTTAATGCAGTGTACTTGTATTAAACTCCCCTGTCTCCTTAATGCAGTGTACTTGTATTAAACTCCCCGTCTCCTTAATGCAGTGTACTTGTATTAAACTCCCCTGTCTCCTTAATGCAGTGTACTTGTATTAATCTCCCCTGTCTCCTTAATGCAGTGTACTTGTATTAAACTCCCCTGTCTCCTTATTGCAGTGTACTTGTATTAATCTCCCCTGTCTCCTTAATGCAGTGTACTTGTATTAAACTCCCGTCTCCTTAATGCAGTGTACTTGTATTAAACTCCCCTGTCTCCTTAATGCAGTGTACTTGTATTAAACTCCCCTGTCTCCTTTGATAGCGTTTGTGTTGTCACATTCATATGAACTTCATTTGAACTCATAAGCCATGTTACCAGGTTATTGAACATCCTAAAAAGAACTCCCACATCTGAGTTATGTTGTTGCAGGTGTGTGGAAATAATGTGATTACTTCAGAGGAAAGAGAAACAGGAACACTGCTCTTACTAATGTCACTTATTCTATTCAACCTTATTAAACTCTACCCATGCAAAACCTGCTGATTTAGAAGGTCCTGTGTAGATTGTATTTTCAACCAGCAACTATCAGGAAATAACACTGATCACGTCACACTTTTTTACAGTGTAATACAATATAATACAAAACACAGTAAAAACAGAATTTTGACTGCAGTGGGCCTTTAATAAAATAAGTAGTACCAGCGAGAGCAGTGGGCAGGTTTCTCTTTTCTCTGATGTTATTGAGAAGGGTTCAGCCAATTGATTGATAAAGCAGTCCACTTGGTCTCTTCCCCCAGGTTCCACCACTACAGACTGGCTGCGCTCCCTGCCCTGTCTCCATGGAGACCAACTGCTACAGAGGGAGAGGAAGTTGGCCGAGGTGCAGACCCTGGTCCTAAAGGAGTGCCTGAGTAAGTACAACATCATCTTTTATTCATCCTTTATTTAGCCAGGTAAGTCTCGTTGAGATAAAAAAAAAAAAAAAAAAGATTTTTCAAGCGATATCATGTCTGACGCAGAATATATATTAAAATGTCTGTACTCAGCACACTCTTTCCATTTGCAGTGTACTTTATTGCTTCCAAATAGAGCCTAGCTAATGTATTTTTTTATTATTGCAGTTTATTTAACCAGGTACTTTATTGAGGACATTCTATTTGACAAAAAAACATATTTAGCATAGTTTAATAAAGCAGGTCAGTCTGTATCGTAGCCAGACAGGTAAGTGGTTCCTCCAGTATTAAAGTCAGTCTGTATCGTAGCCAGACAGGTAAGTGGTTCCTCCAGTATTAAAGTCAGTCTGTATCGTAGCCAGACAGGTAAGTGGTTCCTCCAGTATTAAAGTCAGTCTGTATCGTAGCCAGACAGGTAAGTGGTTCCTCCAGTATTAAAGTCAGTCTGTATCGTAGCCAGACAGGTAAGTGGTTCCTCCAGTATTAAAGTCAGTCTGTATCGTAGCCAGACAGGTAAGTGGTTCCTCCAGTATTAAAGTCAGTCTATCGTAGCCAGACAGGTAAGTGGTTCCTCCAGTATTAAAGTCAGTCTGTATCGTAGCCAGACAGGTAAGTGGTTCCTCCAGTATTAAAGTCAGTCTGTATCGTAGCCAGACAGGTAAGTGGTTCCTCCAGTATTAAAATCAGTCTATCGTAGCCAGATAGGTAAGTGGTTCCTCCAGTATTAAAATCAGTCTATCGTAGCCAGATAGGTAAACATTAAGCAGCCTCACGCAACAGAAACATGAGGCTCCAGCCCTGTGGGCCACCCTGGCTCGGACAAGGCTACTTACTGACTACTCTCGTTACTCCATATTGACTAGGACGTAGAGAAGAGGCAGAGAAGCCAGCTTCAATACCAGTCAATGACCTGAAGATCCTGCTCAGCCTGGCCAGAGAACAGTACCTCAAGATGCATGACTCTACCCTGCCTAAAGCCTCTACCCTGCCTAAAGACTCCAGTCTGCCCAGAGTTGAGCCCTGTGGAGCAGAGGAGGTGAACCTCACTATGAAGACTACAGGTATTCTGCTGTTCCAGTCCCTCCCTTACTCCCAGTAACACAGCTCAGTAATATGTACAGTGCATTCAGGAAGTAGTCAGACCACTTGACTTTTCCCACATTTTGTTATGTTACAGCCTTATTCTAAAATGGATTAAATTGTTTTAATCTACACACAATACCTCATAATGACAAGGCAAAAACAGGTTTTTAGAAATGTTTGCAAATGTATAAAAAATATAATAACGGAAATATCACGTTTACGTAAGCATTCAGACCCTTAACTCAGAACTTTGTTGAAGCACCTTTGACAGTGATTATAACCTTGAGTCTTCTTGGGTATGACGCTACAAGCTTGGCACACCTGTATTTGGGGAGTTTCTCCCATTCTTCTCTGCAGATCCTCTCAAGCTCTGTCAGGTTGGATGGGGAGTGTCGCTGCACAGCTATTTTCAGGTCTCTCCAGAGATGTTCGATCAGGTTCAAGTCCGGGCTCTGGCTGGGCCATTCAAGGACATTCAGAGACTTATCCCGAAGCCACTCCTGCATTGTCTAGGGCTGTGTGCTTAGGGTCGTTGTCCTGTTGGAAGGTGAACCTTCGTCCCAGTCTGAGGTGCTGAGCGCTCTGGAGCAGGTTTTCATCAAGGATCTCTCTGTACTTTGCTCTGTTCATCTTTCCCTTGATCCTGACTTGTCTTCCTGTCTCTGAAAAACATTCCCACAGCATGATGCAGCCACCACCAGTATGCTTCACCGTAGGGATGGTTTCCTCCAGACGTGAGGTTTGGCATTCAGGCCAAAGAGTTCAATCTTGGTTTCATCAGACCAGAGAATCTTGTTTCTCATGGTCTGAGAGTCCTTTAGGTGCCTTTTGGCCACACTATTATAAAGGCTTGATTGGTGGAGTGCTGCAGAGATCATTGTCCTTCTGAAAGGTTCTCCCATCTCCACAGAGAAACTCTGGAGCTCTGTCAGAGTGACCATTGGGTTCTTGGTCACCTCCCTGACCAAGGCCCTTGCTCATTTTGGCCGGGCGGCCAGCTCTAGGAAGAGTCTTGGTGATTCCGAACTTCTTCCATTTAAGAATGATGGAGGCCATGGTGTTCTTGGGGACGTTCAATGCTACAGAAATGTTTTGGTACCCCTCCCCAGATTTCTGCCTCAGCACAATCCTGTCTCGGAGCTGTCCATACAATTCCTTTGGCATGGTTTTGGTTTTTGCTCTGACATGCACTGTCAACTGTGGGGCCTTATATAGACAGGTGTGTGCCTTTCCAAATCATCTCCAATCAATTGAATTTACCACAGGTGGATTCCAATCAAGTTGTAGAAACATCTCAAGGATGATCAATGGAAACAGTATGCACCTGAGCTCAATTTCGAAGTCTCATAGCAAAGGGTCTGAATACTTATGTAAATAGGTTATTTCTGTTTTTTATACATTTGCAAAAAAAATCTTAACTTGTTTTCGCTTTGTCATTATTGGGTATCGATTTCAAAAAAAATCTATTTTAGAATAAGGCTGTAACGTAACAAAATATGGAAAAAGTCAAGGGGTCTGAATACATTCTGAAGGCACTGGATTTGCCATCTCTAAAACTGACTCCTACAAGAAACCTTGACTGAAAAAACGAAATGACTATTTTCCCATTCCAATGTAGAGTTCATTAAACACTCCCAACATGCTGACTGGCCAGAGAGAAGTGTTCTGCAGAACTATGAGCACCTCCAGAGGACTCGTCAGAAGCTGAGGTAAACTTGAATCATGGTCTTCACATCGGTACATACATCTCTCTTCCAACAACGATAAGCAAGCAAGGTGGCTTATGGGAATAGAGAGACCGACAGTATCTTTGGTTCCTGACACGTGAGTAATTTAACCATCTCATCTTTGGTTTCCTCCTGCCTGTCTCCGTTCCCAGGTTTGGTCTGCTGTCTGGCGGCTCGTCTGACTGTCTGCTGGGGCCTAAGGACATCCAGGGCCAGAGAACCACCCCAGCCTTGCTGGATGCCAAAGAGCTGCTTAGACACTTCACACCTGACGGCCTGCCCACCGGAGATCTGCAGCCTCTATTAGTCCAGAGACTAGGGTAACTCTGTTTGCCCGGAGACTAGGGTAACTCTGTTAGTCCGGAGACTAGGGTAACTCTGTTAGTCCGGAGACTAGGGTAACTCT
Source organism: Salmo salar (assembly GCF_965601325.2). Classification (NCBI taxonomy): domain Eukaryota; kingdom Metazoa; phylum Chordata; class Actinopteri; order Salmoniformes; family Salmonidae; genus Salmo; species Salmo salar. Next base: position 6,166,049 of record NC_138292.1, read on the forward strand.
GTTAGCCCGGAGACTAGGGTAACTCTGTTAGCCCGGAGACTAGGGTAACTCTGTTAGCCCGGAGACTAGGGTAACTCTGTTAGCCCGGAGACTAGGGTAACTCTGTTAGCCCGGAGACTAGGGTAACTCTGTTAGCCCGGAGACTAGGGTAACTCTGTTAGCCCGGAGACTAGGGTAACTCTGTTAGCCCGGAGACTAGGGTAACTCTGTTAGCCCGGAGACTAGGGTAACTCTGTTAGTCCGGAGACTAGGGTAACTCTGTTAGTCCCGGAGACTAGGGTAACTCTGTTAGTCCCGGAGACTAGGGTAACTCTGTTAGTCCCGGAGACTAGGGTAACTCTGTTAGCCCGGAGACTAGGGTAACTCTGTTAGCCCGGAGACTAGGGTAACTCTGTTAGCCCGGAGACTAGGGTAACTCTGTTAGCCCGGAGACTAGGGTAACTCTGTTAGTCCGGAGACTAGGGTAACTCTGTTAGCCCGGAGACTAGGGTAACTCTGTTAGCCCGGAGACTAGGGTAACTCTGTTAGCCCGGAGACTAGGGTAACTCTGTTAGCCCGGAGACTAGGGTAACTCTGTTAGTCCGGAGACTAGGGTAACTCTGTTAGCCCGGAGACTAGGGTAACTCTGTTAGCCCGGAGACTAGGGTAACTCTGTTAGCCCGGAGACTAGGGTAACTCTGTTAGTCCGGAGACTAGGGTAACTCTGTTAGCCCGGAGACTAGGGTAACTCTGTTAGACCGGAGACTAGGGTAACTCTGTTAGTCCCGGAGACTAGGGTAACTCTGTTAGTCCGGAGACTAGGGTAACTCTGTTAGCCCGGAGACTAGGGTAACTCTGTTAGCCCGGAGACTAGGGTAACTCTGTTAGCCCGGAGACTAGGGTAACTCTGTTAGCCCGGAGACTAGGGTAACTCTGTTAGTCCGGAGACTAGGGTAACTCTGTTAGCCCGGAGACTAGGGTAACTCTGTTAGCCCGGAGACTAGGGTAACTCTGTTAGCCCGGAGACTAGGGTAACTCTGTTAGCCCGGAGACTAGGGTAACTCTGTTAGTCCGGAGACTAGGGTAACTCTGTTAGTCCGGAGACTAGGGTAACTCTGTTAGCCCGGAGACTAGGGTAACTCTGTTAGTCCGGAGACTAGGGTAACTCTGTTAGCCCGGAGACTAGGGTAACTCTGTTAGCCCGGAGACTAGGGTAACTCTGTTTGCCCGGAGACTAGGGTAACTCTGTTAGACCGGAGACTAGGGTAACTCTGTTAGCCCGGAGACTAGGGTAACTCTGTTAGCCCGGAGACTAGGGTAACTCTGTTAGCCCGGAGACTAGGGTAACTCTGTTAGTCCGGAGACTAGGGTAACTCTATATTCCTACAAGCTCCTCTGTAATATATAACGTTTTAATAGTAATGGAAAAGAATAACATGAAAAGGAACACGGTTGGATTGGATGTATATACTGTTTTTCCACCAACAACTTTAAATTGCATCATCAAATCATTGCACCTCATCCACTACCGGTTCTCTCACAATTCAGATACTTTAGAGAGTTGTTCAATTCAGATACTGTTCAATTCAGATACTTTAGAGAGTTGTTCAATTCAGATACTGTTCAGATACTGTTCAGTTCAGATACTTTAGAGAGTTGTTCAATTCAGATACTGTTCAGATACTGTTCAGATACTTTAGGGAGTTGTTCAAAGGCATTGGGGTTTGACTCATTCTGTCTCTACTACAGAAAGTTGTCTAACGTATTTAGATGTGTTCTACTTTATGTACAACAGCCTCTCTGGTCAATTTATATGTGTCTGAGTGCTCCAAAGTAGTTAACACTAACCGGGAGGAAGAGCAGCTCTGTCTTGTTGAGCTTGAGGTGGTGGGTCGACATCCAAGCTGAGATATCTGCCGGGCACGCAGAGATGGGTTTCAGGAGGAGGGAAGGAGAAAAGTAGTTGAGTGTCATCGTCATAGCAGTGATAGGAGAGACCATGTGAAGATATTACGGAGCCGTGTGACTTGGTGTATAGAGAGAAGAGGGCTTAGAACCAAGCCCTGGGGGACACCAGTAGTGAGAGTACGCATCATATCGAAGTAAACTTGGAGTCACGCGACGATATGGTGTGTTGTCCTCCCACTACGACTTGGGGAAACCATGCAGTTTATTAGGCTACAGATTAAATAAATGATGATCAACTTCACAGGAGTGGTTAAAGTGCACGGTGATGATACGGATAGAACAACGAGTGAAATATTTCACTGGATGTAGAAATCTGAAGCATCTGGTTGGCATTTCCGCTCACTACCAAATATGGTGATGAGAGGAAGCCCAGTGGCCGGCAGTGGAGAAAGATGGAGCAAGATGGATTTTGGCCAATATTCTGCAAATTTTCCTCATCAATGAAACATTTGATCTCAATACAGTTTTCTGTTCACAAAACTAGAATCTGTTATGAACAGAGTGGACTATGTTTTGTAGACTTTGCCCTTTGCTAAATATTTTTAGTTGTTGCGTTGTTTAGAAGGAGTGCAAGGGGGAATTGACTAATTGCACACGTGTACTTCACAAAGTAGGCGTTCCCTAACGGAAATATGCAAATACATGCTAGAACACACCAATGGGCTCTCGCTAGCTCATCCTTGGCTCTGCCCACTTCCTTGCTTGTTCTGCCCACTATGATTCATTTGCTCCCATTGGAAACGACAGGCTGTGGTCTATCTTGGGTTAGTTATACAAATCTTTGGTTATGAGCTTGATGCTCCTTTCCAATAAATATCTATGGTCTTATTCTGGTGACGTGATGATCGATACTTGACTGCCAATTTGACAAATATTAATATTCTCGCTGTTATCCATAATGATCTCGTCATGTAGACTAGCCTACCCACACAGCTGTTAGCTGGAGCGTACATACTAAGACCAGAATATGCACATTTGCTGTTTTAAACAGTTTTTGTGACAGAAACTGATCAGTAGAGTTGGAAATACGATGGAAACACATTGAACTTTACATTTTTATTCGGTACATGAAAACTTAAACAAAGAAGTACATTTTATGTGCACTACATCATCATGTACTGATGTTTATCCGCAACAAGTCAGTTTGGTGGAAACATTATCACTGGTGGGAAAGTGCTTATATTTTCTTAATGCTGATTTTAAAATATTCGCATGAAAATCTGGATGGAAACCCAACCTGCTGTGTGTAGCTCAACAAGGGGACAATCTGTCTGTGTATGAAATTAGATTTCAGGCTTCTAATATGGAGGTAGAAATGTGTCCCGGCGCTTCAGTGTGACTCTGGGAAAATCAGTTTTGTCACCGTCTGAATCTGGAATGCTGTCAACATGTTGAATAATCTGTTTCTAACTTCCTCTTCCCTAGAGGAGAAACCACTCCGTTCAGCAGACAACTATTCAGTCAGGATGTTTCAGACACCATGTAGCGACGGTGATTTCATGTGGCTGTCTACTTCTGATATGCATTCCAATCAAATTGAATTCCTCTGATTTATAAAGAGCCTTTATCGGATAGTGTTCTTACAGAAAGCAGAGAAGAATATTTTTTTGTCGTAATTTATGTTCATTAAAAGAAACTCAATTAAGAGGCATTCTGTCAGTTCATTAGGAAGTTGTTTTACACACTTAATCAGTTTGGGTGCGGAGGACAGGAGAGTTTAGTTTCACTTCAGATCGCTGCAGTACTGTGTGTTCTTTGCTGCAGTCCTGGATTTGAATAGAAAATGTTCACAGCTCCTGTACAAAAATGTGTGTCTGTGTGTGTGTGTTTCCAGGGGAAATACATTCCAGATGTCTCCAGACTTGACCCCCAGGAAAGTGACCCAGATCCCCTTCAACCAAGCAGCCAGCTCCCACTACCATGGACTAGAGTAGGTATCTTTATACATACAGTAACCTACCATGGACTAGAGTAGGTATCTTTATACATACAGTAACCTACCATGGACTAGAGTAGGTGTCTTTATACATACAGTAACCTACCATGGACTAGAGTAGGTATCTTTATACATACAGTAACCTACCATGGACTAGAGTAGGTATCTTTATACATACAGTAACCTACCATGGACTAGAGTAGGTATCTTTATACATACAGTAACCTACCATGGACTAGAGTAGGTATCTTTATACATACAGTAACCTACCATGGACTAGAGTAGGTATCTTTATACATACAGGAACCTACCATGGACTAGAGTAGGTATCTTTATACATACAGTAACAGGGAACAGTGGGTTAACTGCCTTGTTCAGGGGCAGAATGACAGATTTTTACCTTGTCAGCTCAGGGATTTCGATCCAGCAACCTTTCGATTACTAGTCCAACGCTTTAACCGCCGCCCCAATCTACACATAAACCTATCCATCTCTTAGGGTAGAGGACTTGTCTCTAATCACCTGAGGGCCTGACGACACAAACTAGTTCCAGGACATATACTTGTGTAGTGTAAAGAGACTGATCTAGAGTCAACTCTCTCTTTAAGAGATGTCTCCCAAACTACCTCCTGAGGCTGATACCGCATCTGAGTGGCGATCCTTATTTTGTTAGTCTGTATACTATGGTATTTACGGTATGCTAATAGCTGCGCCAACACATGAAGCAGGAATGTGACTTTGGACATACCACATCCACGGCTACTGTTAACAGAAACGTTGCATATCTAATTTTGAAGAGAGATGGATCTCACTAGACTTATTTTACTCATGTAAACGGTACCTAATAGACTTGAACAAGTGGAGGCCTAGTCTCTCCCTCTTTATGCTAAATTATTCCTGATCGTTCAGTCTTTTGAATGTTGATGTTCCTTCTGGAAACCTCCCCCTGCTCTTTTATACCTTATTTACTACCAAGTACTAGCTTATTGACCGGTTATGGTCCAGACCTGTCTCTGTTTTGAATCAATAAGGTCTCCCTTCTCCCTGGGCAGGTCCTGTCTGGACGAGCAGGGCATCTGATGCAAATTTACTTCTGATCTTTCACAGTTTTTTGAATGGTGCTGATCTTCTTGTGAACCTCACCTATGACCTCTACCTACCTTATCTACTCCAGCAGACCCCTCTGTCTCTGTGTCCTGGCTCACTGTCTGACCCCTCTGTCTCTGTGTCCTGGCTCACTGTCTGACCCCTCTGTCTCTGTGTCCTGGCTCACTGTCTGACCCCTCTGTCTCTGTGTCCTGGCTCACTGTCTGACCCCTCTGTCTCTGTGTCCTGGCTCACTGTCTGACCCCTCTGTCTCTGTGTCCTGGCTCACTGTCTGACCCCTCTGTCTCTGTGTCCTGGCTCACTGTCTGACCCCTCTGTCTCTGTGTCCTGGCTCACTGTCTGACCCCTCTGTCTCTGTGTCCTGGTGTTACGAACCTCTTTGGCCCAGCGGTCTAGGGGGGATGGATACGAGACCCGTAACATAAATCATGCAAATTATAATCGTGACATGTAACAGTGAGAACCAAAAACCACAGACAACTGAAATCTACCGTCAAACTCAAAAGGTTTATTTTAAACACACGGTAAAGGGGTGTGGGAAAAGGGGCTGAGCTGGACCCAAGCAACGAAACAATAATCCAAAACCACCCCTAAGCTAGACTAGCCTATTTCAACAACAGCTAGCTAACTAACCAAAAATACAGTGGGTGGTCCGCCCAGTTCTAACTATGGTACTTAGACACAGTATTCCTACGGGTAATGTATGCCCATGGGCGACTTGTCTTGGTACCCCCTTTTCCCACCAAACAAACAAACAGTCAAATAACAAAACAATACTCACAGGATTACCGGACAAATGTGACATGTAGTTTGCAAAAACAAAAGAGATCAATACAGAGAGAGAGAGACACGGGGAGATAGAGATTGGACACAAGAGCGAATGAGCACAAAGATTGATCACAGAGTGAGAATGAGCTCGCGAGATAAAAATGAGCTCCGGGAGAAAACAACTGACTGGGTTTTTAAACCAAGGGAAAGGGACTGTGATTGGTTGAGGGAGAAGGAACAGGTGTCTTCTGATTGGGGACTGATGATTGTCACCTGTGATGGGGAGAAGGAGAGAAAAGAAACACACAGGATACACACTTGTATCCGTAACACTCCCACCCTTAAAAGAGCAACCCCCAGGGGGGATTGCGACTAAAAGTATGTACACAGTTTATACAAAAGTATCTACAATGAATACTCACAAAATCAAAGTCAATCTTCCGAAACATACAAAAATTATTACACACGAGACAAAGCATCTGCTAACATATTTTCAGAACCCTTTTTGTGGCAAATCTCCAAATTATAATTTTGTACAATAAGAGCCCAACGCATAAGGCGCTGGTTCTGGTTGTACATACGGTGGAGAAACACTAAGGGGTTATGGTCCGTATATACAGTCACAGGTAGGGCACTAGACCCTATGTACACCTCAAAATATTGCAGAGCTAACAACAACGCTAGAGCTTCTTGCTCGATGGTGGCATAGTTTGTCTGACATTTGTTAAATTTTCTGGAGAAATAACACACCGGATGATCCAGTCCACTCTTGTCCTGCTGAAGTAGAACAGCACCAGCACCTCTGGCACTAGCATCTACCTCAAGTTTAAATGGTTTTTCAAAATACGGAGCTGCAAGTACAGGGGTATTACATAATAGTGCTTTAGCAGTTTCAAAAGCTACCTTACAGTCCGGGGACCACACAAACGATCTTGCCGGACTGAGCAAATCGGTCAATGGAGCAACTACCGCAGAGAAGTTTTTACAGAAGCTACGGTAGTAGCCAACCATCCCCAAAAAGCGGCGTAGCTCTCGTCTGGTGGTAGGCGCAGGGAATGCAGTGATAGCCAAGACCTTAGCATCAACAGGGCGCACCTGTCCATGGCCTACCTCTTTGCCGAGATAGGTAACAGTGGCCTTCCCAAACTCGCACTTTGCCAAGTTCAGGGTTAAAGAAGCAGCGGCCAAACGTTCACATACTACCCTTAGAGAGTTAACATGATCTGTCCACTCAGATGAATAAATCACTAGATCATCTAGATATGCACTACAATTAGGAACGCCAGCTAATACGGTGTTAACCAGTCGTTGAAAAGTGGCTGGTGCATTTCGCATCCCAAAAGCCATGACAGAGTATTGTAGGAAGTTGTCTGGGGTAACAAAGGCAGAAATCTCAGAAGCACGTGAGGTTAACGGAACCTGCCAGTAACCTTTTAAGAGGTCCAACTTAGTTACATAAGTAGCAGCACCAACAGTGTCAATACAGTCGTCCAGTCTGGGTAACGGGAAAGAATCTGGCAATGTGACAGAATTTACCTTTCGATAATCCGTACATAACCTGGACGTACCATCAGGTTTAGGAACCAGAATGCAAGGAGAACTCCAAGGGCTTGAACTTGGCGTGGCCAGGTCATTTTCCAACAAATATTTCACTTCATCCCTCATTATCTTCCTCTTAGAAGCATTGACACGATATGGGTGTTGCTTGATAGGGGCAGCATTTCCAACATTAATGTCATGTTCCAACACATTTGTGCGAGTAGGAACGTCATTAAAGAGACATGGAAAACTGTGGAGTAGCCTCACAATATCGTCGGCCTGTCCTTCCGTTAAGTGAACCAGACCTGACTGGAGAGACATCAGCATTTCTGAGTTGGGCAATCTAACACACTGCTGCTGAGTATTGCGCAACTCCAATCCATCTCCATCAACATCATCAATATGACAGTCCACTATCATAGCCGTAGAAGCAGCAGAAATAGCAGTAACTTCCGCTGTGGTTGAACCATCTACCTGGGTGATGGGTCGGGTTTGGTATGCTTTCAACATGTTAATGTGGCACACACGAGATTGCCGTTTTCTATCAGGAGTTTGAAGCACATAATCAGTTTCACTTAACTTCTTTTCAATCAAATAAGGACCAGAGAAACGAGCTGACAGTGAAGATCCTGGAACAGGCAATAACACCAGCACTTGGTCACCTGGCTGTAGTGGACGAGAAACAGCCTGTTTATCATAGTGTCTTTTCATACTTGTTTGTGAGGAAGACAGAGCTTCCTTAGCGAGAGCACAGGCTTGGTGTAGGCGCTCACGAAAGCGACTAACGTAGTCCAACACATTCTCTTCTTCCGTACACAACTCTTGGGACAAAAACTGTTCTTTAAGGACTTTCATTGGTCCTCTCACTGTGTGACCAAACACTAGTTCAGCTGGGCTGAACCCTAGGGACTCCTGTACAGTTTCACGAGCAGCAAACAAAACTAGAGGAACTCCCTCATCCCAATCTTTCTCAGATTCCAAACAATATTTACGTAGCATAGACTTCAGTGTCTGATGCCATCGTTCAAGCGCACCCTGAGACTCTGGGTGATATGCGCTTGATACACGGTGCGCAACTGACAAGGATTTTAACACCTGCTTGAAGAGCTTTGACAGGAAATTTGTACCTTGATCAGTTTGTACCACCTTAGGTAACCCGAATGTCGTGAAGAACTTAATTAAGGCTTTACTCACCACTGGAGCTGTAATCCTTCTCAGAGGAATGGCTTCGGGGTATCTTGTTGCCATACACATTATCGTTAACAGAAACTGGTTACCCGATTTTGTCTTCGGTAACGGTCCAACACAATCAACCACCACATGTTCAAATGGTTCACCTATGACAGGTATAGGACAAAGAGGAGCAGGAGGAATAACCTGATTTGGTTTTCCTGTAACCTGACATGTGTGACATGTCCGACAGAACTGAGCCACATCTTGTTTTAAACCTGGCCAAAAGAAATGTCGAAGGATCCGATCATAAGTCTTCGTGATCCCTAAGTGTCCAGACCACTGGTGATCATGAGCAAGGGATAACACATTGTGTCGAAAGGCTGTAGGAATCACTATTTGGTAAACAGCATTCCAATCTCCCTCCGCGCCACCATGGGATGTCCATTTACGCATGAGGAGATTACCATCAAGAAAGTAAGCCACATTCTTCTTCTTTACCTCTTCCAATGAGACAACACTAGAAAAACATTTAGCAAGCTTGTTGTCAACCTTCTGGTTAGCAATCAGCTGCTCACGAGTGACTGGTAACTGTATTGCCTCAGCAATAAGTTCAACATACTTCGATTCTTCCCTTGTCTGTTTGTCAGAGGTGATCAGCTTCGCAGAGGTAGTACACAACCCATCCTCTTGATCATCTTCTTTGAACAGAACAGTGTTCGACAAATCTATCACGTCACCCACTTGTCTTGCCTGAGCACGAGTGACAGCACAAGCGGGGAACACATGGGGATAACTCTGTGCCAACTCATTGGAGAGAGAGTGGTCACTTTTATCCAACACTTCCAATACGGGTACTACCTTTCCTCCAGCAATATCGTTACCCATTATAAAGGTCACACCTTTTACTGGCAACATAGGACGTACCCCCACTCTGAATATTCCACTGATCAACTCAGAGTGTACATTCACAAAGTGCAATGGCACTGGGACAAAACCCATTTCAATACCCTGAACTAACACACTGGAACCACAGTATGTATTGTCGGATAAGGGCAACACATCAGACAATATAAATGACTGTGCCGCACCAGTATCTCTAAGGATTTTAACAGGACGCTGAGATGCTTCGTCATTCGCTATGGACACAAACCCCTCGAAAATGAACGGTTCGTAACTGCGGTCGGGTACTGAGACTTTCAAACTACATTTACCCTGAGGCACTGGTTTCGTTTCAGACCTCACAACAGTACGAATTAGCCCAACACCTGTCGGCGGCTTTGCACGAATAGGCATCCCTTGTTTGCGTTTTAGTAGGAAGCAATCATTAATCATATGTCCCACTTTATGACAATAGAAACAGGGACGCTCATTTTTCTGGCGTGCTTGATATACTGCGGGCCGACCAGGACTAAAAGTAGGCAACTCAGTAGCTCTACTCTCAGTATGAGCCGAAAACACACTCTTGTGCGTCAACACAAACTCGTCTGCCAACACAGACGCTTCTGACAGGGAGGATACTTTCTGTTCATTTAGGTATACTACAATGCGTTCGGGTAAACAATTTTTAAACTCTTCCAACAAAATTAACTCCCGGAGAGAGTTGAAATCAGTTACCTTACTAGCAGCATGCCATTTATCAAACAGATTTCCCTTGTCTCTAGCAAACTCCACATAAGTCTTATTAGAAGACTTTCTATGAGACCTAAATCTCTGTCGGTATGCCTCAGGCACAAGCTCATAAGCGCGAAGAACGGTAGCTTTGACCACTTCATAGTTCAAACTATCTTCCAGAGGTAGCGCTGATAAAACCTCTTGGGCTTTACCAGTTAATTTACATTGTAGCAATAAACACCATACTTCTTCAGGCCATTTCAAGGCTACAGCTATACGTTCAAACACACAAAAATAGGAGTCAACCTCTGACTCTCTAAACAAAGGTACTAAGGCAATCTGCCTACTAATGTCAAACGTGTTGGAAGCTACAGCTGGTGAGGACGACTCACTAACAGGCACAGTAGGAACGAAGGCTAGCCTCGCTGTCTCTGCTTCCAGTTCCATTTGGCGCATTTTGAAATCCATCTGCCGCTGTTCTCTTTCTTTTTCAGCCTCTATTTTACAGATTTCCAACTGCCGCTGTTCTCTTTCTTTTTCTGCCTCAAGTTTACACATTTCTAACTGGAGATTTTCTCGCCTAATTTGGGCTCTCTCTTCTGCCTCCAGTTGAAACTGTATAGAACGGACATCCCTTCTGGCATCACCAGTTGACAGTGGGGAGAGTGGATCAAAACGGGGCAATGTAGCTGGAGCTTTAGCCTCGCCTTCGGTCTCAGACACCGACGGGCTTACAGGAGCAGCAACATCCCCTACAGGGGTAGTAGGCTCAGGCAGCGGTAACACAAGCACCTGCTCTTTCAACAATACATTTAACACTAGTTTCTTAACCTCCGCCTTAACTAAATTGTGAGAAATAGACAATGAATAATGTTCTGCCAAGGTCATTAAATCAATTTTACGACATTTATTAAACACCTCCCACAAAGGGTTATCCAAAAAGGATTTCAACTCAAAAGTAGCCATCTTGAACTACTACCAAACACAAAAGCCAACAAATAGCAAACACTAATGCTTATGACGCTCAACACTGACTAACCACACAATAACAATCTGCATGAGCGGTATGGGCGTCAGTAATGACAGATCCTGGATGAGCCCCCACTTATGTTACGAACCTCTTTGGCCCAGCGGTCTAGGGGGGATGGATACGAGACCCGTAACATAAATCATGCAAATTATAATCGTGACATGTAACAGTGAGAACCAAAAACCACAGACAACTGAAATCTACCGTCAAACTCAAAAGGTTTATTTTAAACACACGGTAAAGGGGTGTGGGAAAAGGGGCTGAGCTGGACCCAAGCAACGAAACAATAATCCAAAACCACCCCTAAGCTAGACTAGCCTATTTCAACAACAGCTAGCTAACTAACCAAAAATACAGTGGGTGGTCCGCCCAGTTCTAACTATGGTACTTAGACACAGTATTCCTACGGGTAATGTATGCCCATGGGCGACTTGTCTTGGTACCCCCTTTTCCCACCAAACAAACAAACAGTCAAATAACAAAACAATACTCACAGGATTACCGGACAAATGTGACATGTAGTTTGCAAAAACAAAAGAGATCAATACAGAGAGAGAGAGACACGGGGAGATAGAGATTGGACACAAGAGCGAATGAGCACAAAGATTGATCACAGAGTGAGAATGAGCTCGCGAGATAAAAATGAGCTCCGGGAGAAAACAACTGACTGGGTTTTTAAACCAAGGGAAAGGGACTGTGATTGGTTGAGGGAGAAGGAACAGGTGTCTTCTGATTGGGGACTGATGATTGTCACCTGTGATGGGGAGAAGGAGAGAAAAGAAACACACAGGATACACACTTGTATCCGTAACACCTGGCTCACTGTCTGACCCCTCTGTCTCTGTGTCCTGGCTCACTGTCTGACCCCTCTGTCTCTGTGTCCTGGCTCACTGTCTGACCCCTCTGTCTCTGTGTCCTGGCTCACTGTCTGACCCTCTGTGTCCTGGCTCACTGTCTGACGCTCTGTCTCTGTGTCCTGGCTCACTGTCTGACCCCTCTGTCTCTGTGTCCTGGCTCACTGTCTGACCCTCTGTGTCCTAGCTCACTGTCTGACCCCTCTGTCTCTGTGTCCTGGCTCACTGTCTGACCCCTCTGTCTCTGTGTCCTGGCTCACTGTCTGACCCCTCTGTCTCTGTGTCCCGGCTCACTGTCTGACGCTCTGTGTCCTGGCTCACTGTCTGACCCCTCTGTCTCTGTGTCCTGGCTCACTGTCTGACCCCTCTGTCTCTGTGTCCTGGCTCACTGTCTGACCCCTCTGTCTCTGTGTCCTGGCTCACTGTCTGACCCCTCTGTCTCTGTGTCCTGGCTCACTGTCTGACCCCTCTGTCTCTGTGTCCTGGCTCACTGTCTGACCCCTCTGTCTCTGTGTCCTGGCTCACTGTCTGACCCCTCTGTCTCTGTGTCCTGGCTCACTGTCTGACCCCTCTGTCTCTGTGTCCTGGCTCACTGTCTGACCCCTCTGTCTCTGTGTCCTGGCTCACTGTCTGACCCCTCTGTCTCTGTGTCCTGGCTCACTGTCTGACCCCTCTGTCTCTGTGTCCTGGCTCACTGTCTGACCCCTCTGTCTCTGTGTCCTGGCTCACTGTCTGACCCCTCTGTCTCTGTGTCCTGGCTCACTGTCTGACCCCTCTGTCTCTGTGTCCTGGCTCACTGTCTGACCCCTCTGTCTCTGTGTCCTGGCTCACTGTCTGACCCCTCTGTCTCTGTGTCCTGGCTCACTGTCTGACCCCTCTGTCTCTGTGTCCTGGCACACTGTCTGACCCCTCTGTCTCTGTGTCCTGGCTCACTGTCTGACCCCTCTGTCTCTGTGTCCTGGCTCACTGTCTGACCCCTCTGTCTCTGTGTCCTGGCTCACTGTCTGACCCCTCTGTCTCTGTGTCCTGGCTCACTGTCTGACCCCTCTGTCTCTGTGTCCTGGCTCACTGTCTGACGCTCTGTGTCCTGGCTCACTGTCTGACGCTCTGTGTCCTGGCTCACTGTCTGACCCCCTCTGTCTCTGTGTCCTGGCTCACTATCAGCTCTTCTTCTCCCTGGTCAAGTTCTGCCGACTCATGAGAGAGACCCATCTCGTTCTGATGCTAATTTAGTCCTGATCTCAGTTTTTATCTATGATTAACTACTACCTTATTGGCTATATATCGCCCAGACTGGTCTATGTTTTGAATCACTAATTTCTTGACCCTACCCAGGTTCTGTCTGGACGTGCAGGGCCACAAGGCCTTGGACCGGGACCAGGGCTTCGTCCGTCTGCAGTCTCGTCTGATTCGCTACGAGACCCAGACCACCTGCTCCAAGGAGCCTTGTCCCGTCCCCTTCACCTTAAGCCCAGCCCCCTCGCCAGCCGTGCTGTCTGAACCAGGAAGTGTCCCGGACGGAGAGGCCCTCCTCAACTCTGACCTGCCCAGGATCAAGAGACGATCCTGGGATACAGACGCCGTCCACCCCCATAAGAGGTTAGTGAGGTTTGTATGGTCCTCTGGAGCTCAGTTGGTAGAGCATTGCTCTTGCAATGCCAGGATAGTGGGTTTGATTCCCGGGGCCACCTACACATAAAAAATGTATGCACACATGACTGTAAGTCGCTTTGGATAAAAGCGTCTGTTAAATGGCATATTAGAGACATCATGTTCTATATAGGCGAACGGTCCGTACATACAGCCTGTGGTTTAGAGCAGGTGCGAGAGGTCAAAGGTTACGTACATACAGCCTGTGGTTAGAGCAGGTGCTAGAGGTCAAAGGTTACGTACATACAGCCTGTGGTTTAGAGCAGGTGCTGGAGGTCAAAGGTTACGCACACACAGCCTGTAGTTTAGAGCAGATGCTAGAGGTCAAAGGTTACGTACATACAGCCTGTGGTTAGAGCAGGTGCTAGAGGTCAAAGGTTACGTACATACAGCCTGTGGTTAGAGCAGGTGCTAGAGGTCAAAGGTTACGTACATACAGCCTGTGGTTAGAGCAGGTGCTAGAGGTCAAAGACTATATTCAACAGGTGTTATTTTTTTACTCTGCAGACTGATTTAAACTCCCATATTTGTTATTGAAACAACATTTCCAGCCTTAGGTTACCTAAAGTGGAACTAGGCTTGAAACCTTGTAACAATAAACTTCATAGGGGAATAGATTACAATGTGATAGTCTTCCACTACTAGGTTGTATTGGCCACCCACTATCTCTACTCCTTACATTTCATCTTGGGATGTTTGCAGTCTCAGTATATTTGATCATCAAATCCCAGATTTTATACACAGATATTTCACAGGATGAATAAATGTGAAGCATTTGCTTAGCTTTTCCACTCACTACCAAATATGGTGATTAGAGGAAGCCCAGTGGCCGGCGGTGGGGAAAGATGGCGCACGATGGATTTTAGCCGACATTCTGTTTAATTTTTTTCATCGATTAAACATTTAATCTCAATACAGTTTTCTGTTCCCAAAACTAGAATCTGTTATGAACAGAGTGGACTAAGTTTAGTTGACTTTACCCTTTGACAAAGTTTTTTAAAATTGCATCGTTAGAAGGAGTGCAAAGGCGAATTTAGTTATTGCACACACTCACTCCACAAAGTAGGCGTTCCCTAATAGAAATTCTCTATTCCCTTTGATCAGAAACAACAGGATTTCTCTGTTCCCTTTGATCAGAAACAACAGGATTTCTCTGTTCCCTTTGATCAGAAACAACAGGATTTCTCTGTTCCCTTTGATCAGAAACAGCAGGATTTCTCTGTTCCCTTTGATCAGAAACAACAGGATTTCTCTGTTCCCTTTGATCAGAAACAACAGGATTTCTCTGTTCCCTTTGATCAGAAACAACAGGATTTCTCTGTTCCCTTTGATCAGAAACAACAGGATTTCTCTGTTCCCTTTGATCAGAAACAACAGGATTTCTCTGTTCCCTTTGATCAGAAACAACAGGATTTCTCTGTTCCCTTTGATCAGAAACAACAGGATTTCTCTGTTCCCTTTGATCAGAAACAACAGGATTTCTCTGTTCCCTTTGATCAGAAACAGCAGGATTTCTCTGTTCCCTTTGATCAGTAACAACAGGATTTCTCTGTTCCCTTTGATCAGAAACAACAGGATTTCTCTGTTCCCTTTGATCAGAAACAACAGGATTTCTCTGTTCCCTTTGATCAGAAACAACAGGATTTCTCTGTTCCCTTTGATCAGAAACAACAGGATTTCTCTGTTCCCTTTGATCAGAAACAGCAGGATTTCTCTGTTCCCTTTGATCAGAAACAACAGGATTTCTCTGTTCCCTTTGATCAGAAACAACAGGATTTCTCTGTTCCCTTTGATCAGAAACAACAGGATTTCTCTGTTCCCTTTGATCAGAAACAACAGGATTTCTCTGTTCCCTTTGATCAGAAACAACAGGATTTCTCTGTTCCCTTTGATCAGAAACAACAGGATTTCTCTGTTCCCTTTGATCAGAAACAACAGGATTTCTCTGTTCCCTTTGATCAGAAACAACAGGATTTCTCTGTTCCCTTTGATCAGAAACAACAGGATTTCTCTTCATCTTTCTAGCTCATCAGTGTTTTATCTTGGTTGTTGTTTACATGCCCCCTGGGTTAACACCAGTCATGTTCATCTATAGACTAGTTCCTAGAGAGGGCTGTCAGATCTGAGGACGGGACACCAGGATATCATTTCTCATGTCAGCAGGAGGTTTAGCAGCTCCTCAGCCTTTTAGAGCAGCAGTAGTTAACATCAAGCTGAAATGGGTTTCGTGGAAAAGTGGACAGTGTTGGTGACTTCTATGATGGTAGTAGAAAAGAAAATGGTGTTTCCGGGTTCTGAGGTATTCAGATGTGTTTGAAGTTTTTCCCCTTGAAAACTACACACACACACACACACACACACACACACAGACACAGACACAGACACACAGGGAGATAGTTCCCCTCTGCACTTACTGTTCTTTACGGACTGTTAATAGTTTATCGTGACTCCCTGCAGCACATTCCATTGCTGACTCTTATTGCATATACATACAGGGTTAATCCCAAATGGCACCCTATTCCCTATATAGTGCACTACTTTTGACCAGGGCCTACAGGGTAGAAGCAGTGCACTAAATAGGGAATAGGGTGCTATTTAGGATGCAGAGCCGTATAGTCTGTGGTCAGCATATTGTCTTTCAAAGTGGAACTGAATGTTAATTATTCACACATTGATACCCTTTATATGTCGTTTTATGTGAGATATAAATCTGCTGAGGAGGGTTTTATTACTCAGGTGATGTGACCAGCAGATATAAATTATGGTTTTATTACTCAGGTGATGTGACCAGCAGATATAAATGATGGTTTTATTACTCAGGTGATGTGACCAGCAGATATAAATGATGGTTTTATTACTCAGGTGATGTGACCAGCAGATATAAATGATGGTTTTATTACTCAGGTGATGTGACCAGCAGATATAAATGATGGTTTTATTACTCAGGTGATGTGACCTGCAGATATAAATGAGGGTTTTATTACTCAGGTGATGTGACCAGCAGATATAAATGAGGGTTTTATTACTCAGGTGATGTGACCAGCAGATATAAATGATGGTTTTATTACTCAGGTGATGTGACCAGCAGATATAAATGATGGTTTTATTACTCAGGTGATGTGACCAGCAGATATAAATGATGGTTTTATTACTCAGGTGATGTGACCAGCAGATATAAATGAGGGTTTTATTACTCAGGTGATGTGACCTGCAGATATAAATGAGGGTTTTATTACTCAGGTGATGTGACCAGCAGATATAAATGAGGGTTTTATTACTCAGGTGATGTGACCAGCAGATATAAATGATGGTTTTATTACTCAGGTGATGTGACCAGCAGATATAAATGAGGGTTTTATTACTCAGGTGATGTGACCAGCAGATATAAATGAGGGTTTTATTACTCAGGTGATGTGACCAGCAGATATAAATGATGGTTTTATTACTCAGGTGATGTGACCAGCAGATATACATGATGGTTTTATTACTCAGGTGATGTGACCAGCAGATATAAATGATGGTTTTATTACTCAGGTGATGTGACCAGCAGATATAAATGATGGTTTTATTACTCAGGTGATGTGACCAGCAGATATAAATGAGGGTTTTATTACTCAGGTGATGTGACCAGCAGATATAACTGATGGTTTTAAAACTAATAAAACTGGAATCGATGTTTCCACAGTGAATATCAAGCGATATAACCTAGTAGGCTTAATGATGTAATATGATGTCAGCAGCAACAGGTTGATGACCCTCTACATTACTTCCCAGATGAATATCTTTAGGAGCCCTCTTGGCTACTGTATTATTACATAGTGATGAAATATGTTGTCTGTTGCCATGGAATTGAACCTTAATTGATTATGGTGACAGCTGAGGTCATTAGTAGAGTAGATTCACAAAGTAGACACCACTTTGTCAAAAAGTATTCTGTGTGTGTGCGCGTGTCTGTGTGTGTTTAACTGTCTGTGTGTCTATTGTCCAGGCTGGCCAAGTCAGAGAGCAGTGAGTCCCTGGGCTCTGTGTGCAGTGGCAGCAGTGGAACTGATACCCACCCAGCTTTAAGAGGCTTGAGGCGGCAGAAAACCAGGTCTCAGTCCTCCTCCTCTGTCTCAGCCCTGAGACTGGGCCCCCAGGGGCCAGAGAAGCCACACCCTGACCCCCAAAACAGCCACAGAGCCCCCCAGGCCCAGGGACACAGGCAGGGACAGGCAGAGGACAAGGCCAGCAAGGAGTCTCGCTCCCAGAAACATGTCCGGGTAAGAGGCCATACTGGCGGATGGCTTATTGTACCGGTTGGGGAAATATTTCTGTTTTTGTACAGCATGTAGATATTCACAGATAGAGTATTTATCTCTATAGACAGACACACAGCATCTAGATTCATAGTCTTCCATTAGGTTATGCTGTGCTATATTGCCATATCGTAGCCCTCCACTAGGTAACTAGGACATGATGACGCTGCAGCAGATCTCTAACGACAGCGGTACATTCCTTTCTGTCCTACCATTATCCACAATGTTAAGATCCATGAGGGGCCTTCCGAGTGGCGAAGCGGTACATTCCTTTCTGTCTTACCATTATCCACAATGTTAAGATCCGTGAGGGGCCTCCCAAGTGGCGCATCGGTCTAAGGCACTGCATTGCAGTGTCACAGCCGGCCTTGACCCGGGAGACCCATGAGGCGGTCGCACAATTGGCCCAGCATTGTCTGGGTTAGGGGAGGTTTTGGCTGACCGCGATATCCTTGTCCCATCGCGCTCTAGCGATTCATTGTGGCGGGCCGGGCGCCTGCAAGCTGGCATCCGGTCGCCAGTTGTACGGTGTTTCCTCTGACACATTGGTGCGGCTGGCTTCCGGGTTAAGCGAGCAGTGTGTCAAGAAGCAGTGCGGCTTGGTTGGGTCGTGTTTCAGAGGACGCGTGGCTCTCGACCTTCGCCTCTCCTGAGTCCGTAGGGGAGTTGCAGCGATGAGACAAGACTGTAACTACCAATTGGAGAGAAAATTGGGTAAAAGTACAAAAAATAAATTAATTTAAAAAGTATCCTTGAGATAAGAGTTTCAAGGAACAAGACGTTAAGCTGTTCTGATTACTACGCAAACCCAAGCTTATCAACCACAACAAGACCAACGTGGCCCCGTGGAGAAAAATACAGGTTTATTTAGAGAAATGCATGGGATGGGCATTTGGGATGGGCAACTGGCGACCCCCCCCCCCCCTTTTTTTTGGGGGGGGGGGGGGGGGGGGGGGGGGGTCTAAACGCTAAAACGTTTTTCTTAAAGGTGGGGGTATGGATGTGGGTACACAGACCCGCGAGCCACTGCGGCCCCCCATGATAAATTCATATTTTGGTAGCCCTCACCCCCCATCAAAGTTGCCCATCCCTGAAGTAGAGAAATGTCAATGATTCCCATTGACACACACACATTTTTTTTTAAATTTAACCTTTTATTTAACTAGGCAAGTCAGAACAGCATGCAGAGAGTTTTCTGTTGTTTCTGTTCCAGATGCTAAAAGAGGTTGTGGCGAAGACGCTGAAGCATCATGGGATCACCAGAGAAAACAAGTATCTTGCCGCCTGCAGTCAAAGACTGTTTGAAATCTCCAAATTCTATCTGAAGGTTCCTCTCCTTTTTCCTTTCTTTGAATTTGACATTTAGCACCAATCGTGAGTTAACGTGAAAACTTCAACTAGAAGTCCCTTGGCCCCTCTTTGAAAAAGTTTTCAATGACAGAATGACACCTAAGACTGTAAGACAGATTGTTAGACAGATTGTTTTATATTGCCTTGTCCTAAGCTTTTAATTTGCCCTGTTCAACTATGTTAAATAAGAGAGATAAGCTGACTGTCTGACCTGACTATAGCAGCTGACTGTTACATCATCACCCCAGAGACTATAGAGATAAGCTGACTGTCTGACCTGACTATAGCAGCTGACTGTTACATCATCACCCCAGAGACTATAGAGAGATAAGCTGACTGTCTGACCTGACTATAGCAGCTGACTGTTACATCATCACCCCAGAGACTATAGAGAGATAAGCTGACTGTTACATCATCACCCCAGAGACTATAGAGAGATAAGCTGACTGTTACATCATCACCCCAGAGACTATAGAGATAAGCTGACTGTCTGACCTGACTATAGCAGCTGACTGTTACATCATCACCCCAGAGACTATAGAGAGATAAGCTGACTGTCTGACCTGACTATAGCAGCTGACTGTTACATCATCACCCCAGAGACTATAGAGAGATAAGCTGACTGTTACATCATCACCCCAGAGACTATAGAGAGATTAGCTGGCTGTCTGACCTGACTATAGCAGCTGACTGTTACATCATCACCCCAGAGACTATAGAGATAAGCTGACTGTCTGACCTGACTATAGCAGCTGACTGTTACATCATCACCCCAGAGACTATAGAGAGATAAGCTGACTGTCTGACCTGACTATAGCAGCTGACTGTTACATCATCACCCCAGAGACTATAGAGAGATAAGCTGACTGTTACATCATCACCCCAGAGACTATAGAGAGATAAGCTGACTGTTACATCATCACCCCAGAGACTATAGAGATAAGCTGACTGTCTGACCTGACTATAGCAGCTGACTGTTACATCATCACCCCAGAGACTATAGAGAGATAAGCTGACTGTCTGACCTGACTATAGCAGCTGACTGTTACATCATCACCCCAGAGACTATAGAGAGATAAGCTGACTGTTACATCATCACCCCAGAGACTACAGAGAGATTAGCTGGCTGTCTGACCTGACTATAGCAGCTGACTGTTACATCATCACCCCAGAGACTATAGAGAGATAAGCTGACTGTCTGACCTGACTATAGCAGCTGACTGTTACATCATCACCCCAGAGACTATAGAGAGATAAGCTGACTGTCTGACCTGACTATAGCAGCTGACTGTTACATCATCACCCCAGAGACTATAGAGAGATAAGCTGACTGTTACATCATCACCCCAGAGACTATAGAGAGATAAGCTGACTGTTACATCATCACCCCAGAGACTATAGAGAGATAAGCTGACTGTTACATCATCACCCCAGAGACTATAGAGAGATAAGCTGACTGTTACATCATCACCCCAGAGACTATAGAGATAAGCTGGCATCACAATGTATTCCTTTTCTCCAAAAGGATCTGAAAACGTCCAGGGGCCTTCATGAGGAAATGATGAAAGCAGCCAGCAGCAATGCCAAGCAGGTAACCTGTCAACCATTTATTACATATTTTACCTTCCCCTTACCAAGGCATACTTTGAATCATGTTCTTCAGAAGTCAAGGGGTATTCAGGTAGAAATAGGTCATGAAGAGTTTGTGAATTGTATGGCTTGCAGCGTTTAAACAGAGCCATATGTTTTATTGGTTGTATTGCAGGTCATTGACTGGGTTACGGAGAAGGCCTCTAAGTGACGAGGGAAGCTGAACGATCACCAGTGGTTTCAGACTGGTTGTTATAGTCACAGCAAACTGCAACCACCACTGGAATGTATTTCACCACAGGAAACATCAGTACAGTCTGTCAGGAAGTGAAAGTGTGATTAGCATGTTTATGTTTTAAGAACATCAGTGACTGTCAGTTGTCAGGCAGCCATTCATTAATGACATTGTTTATTTTACTGAGTTCTCTCTCATGTTGTTTTAATAGGGAATTCCAACAACTGGGACGTTTGTCTTTTAGATGTGTTTACATGGTTTATTTAACATGTGTGTATGTCTCTGTTCGTTGTAAAGCATTGGTAGAATTGTAGATATCACTATTTCTTTTAGTTGTGATGTGATGAAATATAATAAAATGTGTGTTGTGATCTTGTGTGCACACTACGACTGTTCTGTACAACACTGTCAGTTTCTAGTGACGTAACATTAGTCTATCTAGGTTCACAGTAGGAACAAATGCAAAGCCAACAGAGAATGTCACTTTCTCTCACACATATGAACAAAACAATGCTTTCAAAATCAGAACGGTACCCCATCAGTCCTCACTATTCTATACGCCCCTCAGTCCTCACTACTCTATACCCCCCTCATTACTCTTTATACCCCCCTCAGTCCTCACTTCTCTATATCCTCCTCAGTCCTCACTACTCTATACCACCCCCCTCAGTCCTCACTTCTCTATACCACCCTCCTCAGTCCTCACTACTCTATACCCCCCTCAGTCCTCACTACTCTATACCCCCCAGTCCTCATTACTCTATACCCACCTCAGTCCTCACTACTCTATACCCCCCTAAGTCCTCACTACTCTATACCCCCCTCAGTCCTCACTTCTCTATACCCCCCTCAGTCCTCACTAATCTATACCCCCCTCAGTCCTCACTACTCTATACCACCCTAAGTCCTCACTACTCTATACCCCCCTCAGTCCTCACTTCTCTATACCCCCCTAAGTCCTCACTACTCTATACCCCCCTCAGTCCTCACTTCTCTATACCCCCCTCAGTCCTCACTAATCTATACCCCCCTCAGTCCTCACTACTCTATACCACCCTAAGTCCTCACTACTCTATACCCCCCTCAGTCCTCACTTCTCTATACCCCCCTCAGTCCTCACTTCTCTATACCCCCCTCAGTCCTCACTACTCTATACCACCCCCCTCAGTCCTCACTACTCTATACCACCCCCCTCAGTCCTCACTACTCTATACCCCCCTCAGTCCTCACTACTCTATACCCCCCCAGTCCTCATTACTCTATACCCACCTCAGTCCTCACTACTCTATACCCCCCTAAGTCCTCACTACTCTATACCCCCCTAAGTCCTCACTACTCTATACCCCCCTCAGTCCTCACTACTCTATACCACCCTAAGTCCTCACTTCTCTATACCCCCCTCAGTCCTCACTAATCTATACCCCCCTAAGACACTCCTCTCTCCCCTGGCCAAGAGCATGAAAGGGATGATGGGAACTGAACTGGGGGTTGAGCCTCTGGTTAGCAACCTTGGGACCTGATACATTCTGAGGGGGCTTTGTTTTGTCCTCTGGCCTGGGTGCTTCTGTTCCTGCTCTACTGCCAAACAACAGACAGGCGTCCAGGCTAACAATGCTGCCCTATAGGTGCTCCACACCACCTATTGTGTTTGGTCTCATGATTCATCCCACCCCAGGCCACCCAATTAGACTAAGGTAAGGGTTGGACTTAAACAATTATTTTGGGATAACTACCAAGCATTCTATTTGTCATGGTATAAATATAGCATCTTCAATATTTATCTCCCTCTTGGTTAGGTCCTTATTGTAAAAGAGAACCTGTTCTCAATGACTTAAGGCAAAAAAGGATATAAGTAAATATTAGTACAGAGTTACTGAGTTCGGTCTAGGTCTGTCCTCATTAGTGATATTCAAAACCTGCTCCGTCTGTTAGGTCCTACTGAACAGAAGCAGGACCAACCACCCTCAGTCTGATAGTGGAGAGTTGACTTATTAAACGAGTTAGTGGAGGTGAAATCAGATCAGTGATTTGGACTCATGTAATAAAACAAGCAAGGAGAGTGAGCTTGTCCTAACCTTAACCCTAAACCTAACCCTTAAGCTTAACGTAGCATTTTAACAAATTCAGGACATAAAACAAGTCCTGACTTTTCTAAATTGTTCTTGTTTTCCTATCTTATCAGGACATTGTGGTGACTTGTCAGGACAGTGTGGTCCTGATAAGGTAGGAAAACATTTACACACACATTTTGTTCTTCTATCCTCATGGGGACCTACAATTGATTTCCATTCAAAATCCTACTTCCCCCTAATTCTAAACCTAACCCTAATTCTAAACCTAACCCTAAACTAACCCTAATCCTAGACCTAATTCTAAACCTAACCCCTAAGTTTAGAATAGCCTTTGTCCTCATGCGGATGTGGGAAATGTCCCCATGAGGGACAATTTTCCCTGTTTTACTGTCCTTGTGGGGACCTAAAATCCCCAAAAGTCCCCAGAAGAATCAACCCACACACACACACACACACACACACACACTCACCGTATTCCTAGAAACGGGCAGGCCACTGGGAGACGGAGCACTCAGGACACAACAAAGGACACACTAATTGCTGATTTCATTTGGAAAGTCTCCAGCAGGTCTCTGATTTCTAGAAGTTGACATTCAGAAAGTCTATCAATGCCCTTTGTGTTTGATTAGATGGGCTGAATGATGGCTTCAAGCTGTGGACAGTGGCTCTGAACAGCTCTGACGCTGAACAACAGGTTGTGTGTGAGTGGCTTGGATGCCTGCTCCTTACTCAGTGGCATGTAAACCCCAATCAGGAGCTGTGTTGTGCTGCTTTGGTCAATTCTCTGCTGAGCTATTCTATTCTAGTCTCTTATATTATAGTGTATTATATTATAGTCATTATATTATAGGCATATATTATAGTCTATTCTACTCTATTATATTATAGTCATATTATAATGTAGTCATATTATATTAGTCTTCTATTATATTATAGTCATTATAATACAGTCTTCTATTCTACTCTATTATAGTCTACTATATTAGTCATATATTATAGTCATTATAATATAGTCTTCTATTCTACTCTATTATAGTCTATTATATTAGTCATATTATAGTCATTATAATATAGTCTTCTGGTCTATTCTACTCTATTAAATTATAGTCTATTATATTATGGTCATATTATATTAGTCATATAATATAGTCTTCTATTCTATTCTACTCTATTATATTATAGTCATATTATATTAGTCATATATTATAGTCATTATAATATAGTCTTCTATTCTACTCTATTATAGTCATATTATATTAGTCATATATTATAGTTATTATAATATAGTCTTCTATTCTACTCTACTCTATTATATTATAGTCATATTATATTAGTCATATATTATAGTCATTATAATATAGTCTTCTAGTCTATTCTACTCTATTATATTATAGTCATATTATATTAGTCATATATTAGCCATTATAATATAGTCTTCTAGTCTATTCTACTCTATTATATTATAGTCATATTATATTAGTCATATATTAGCCATTATAATATAGTCTTCTAGTCTATTCTACTCTATTATAGTCTATTATATTATAGTCATTATATTACAGTCTTCTACTCTATTATATTATAGTCTATTCTGTTTTAGTCTATTCTACTCTATTATATTTTAGTATATTCTACTCTGTCCCATTATATTTTAGTATATTCTACTCTATTATATTTTAGTCTATTCTACTCTATTATATTATAGTCTATTCTGTTATATTTTAGTCTATTCTAGTCTATTCTATTTGTCTATTCTACTCTATTATATTTTAGTATATTCTACTCGATTATATTATAGTCTATTCTATTATATTTTAGTCTATTCTACTCTATTATATTCTAGTCTATTATATAATATTTTAGTCTATTCTATTATTATGTTCTAGTCTATTATGTTCTAGTCTACTCTATTCTTGTCTATTCTACTCTATTATAGTCTATTTTAATCTACTCTATTCTACTCTATTCTATTGTATGGAATGGGCCATCCCAAGTTGCAGCGTGTGGAAGTGTTTTGACATTTTAATTGTCATATTGCATTCATTGGATGCACCCCATTCCTCCACAAGTGAAGCCATTGTTTGGACAGAGACTTTTGTGGGATGTTGGTTTGATTGGTTCTTGTTGAGGAAATACAGTGAACACCAGTTAGACCACAAGAACAACCTGAAATACAAAGACAATCCAGAAATATGTCATTTATGTGCATCATTAACAGAGTTAAAATAAAACTAATCCTTGAATTATAATAGCTGCCAAAGGCATAGGACAATTCAAATTTTCAAGCAGCCTTTACTAGCTTTTTCACCGTAACTTTTTAATATAAGTTAACAGTAATCGCTGAATTATTTGCAGACAGAGATTGCCGAATAAACAATTAGCGTAGGATGGATGGATGCTAGATAGATAATACTTCCAGTATGTTTTTAGTACCAAAACAATAGATTATTGTTCTTCTACAGCTTAACGATTTGAACAAAACAATTTCTTCTGCTGTAACTGATCTTTTACGCTCTCACTATGATGTCATCGGTAATGCATGTGTTTCTATAAATATACAAATCAACTCAATCAAGTTTTTGAAACATGATCCATTCATTTTGAGCTGTTTGTGTGGACTTTGAATCAGGGTAGATCCTGTGTCTAGTTCACTGCACATCACAGTCCTTGTTCTCGTATTTCAGTTATAAGCCATGTTCTCATCTGTTCTGTACACTCCACTGTGGAACTCCGGGACACTCCACTCTAGAACTCTGGAACAGTTCAGTCCTTGTGGTCCGTCGGTGGTAAACAGATCCTTTATGCTACCAGGCCGAGTCTGGCGATCTTTGCCGAGAGGAATGAGTGGAGGATGAAGACAATAGGCTTTGGGCATGAGTGGAGGTCCAGCTGCTGAACATAGAACAGGAGAGAATGTTAGATGTTACATTCCAGTTCCATGAGTTCTAATGGTGAGTTCCATTAGTTCTGTTCTATTACAGTTCCATGAGTTCTAATGGTGAGTTCCATTAGTTCTGTTCTATTACAGTTCCATGAGTTCTAATGGTGAGTTCCATTAGTTCTATTATATTACAGTTCCATTAGTTCTAATGGTGAGTTCCATTAGTTGTAATCTGTTACAGTTCCATTAGTTCTGTTCTATTACAGTTCCATGAGTTCTAATGGTGAGTTCCATTAGTTGTAATCTGTTACAGTTCCATTAGTTCTAATGGTGAGTTCCCTTAGTTCTATTATATTACAGTTCCATGAGTTCTAATGGTGAGTTCCATTAGTTCTATTATATTACAGTTCCATTAGTTCTAATGGTGAGTTCCATTAGTTCTATTATATTACAGTTCTATTATATTACAGTTCCATGAGTTCTAATGGTGAGTTCCATTAGTTCTATTATATTACAGTTCCATTAGTTCTAATGGTGAGTTCCATTAGTTCTATTATATTACAGTTCTATTATATTACAGTTCCATGAGTTCTAATGGTGAGTTCCATTAGTTCTATTATATTACAGTTCTATTATATTACAGTTCCATGAGTTCTAATGGTGAGTTCCATTAGTTCTATTATATTACAGTTCCATTAGTTCTAATGGTGAGTTCCATTAGTTCTATTATATTACAGTTCTATTATATTACAGTTCCATGAGTTCTAATGGTGAGTTCCATTAGTTCTATTATATTACAGTTCTATTATATTACAGTTCCATGAGTTCTAATGGTGAGTTCCATTAGTTCTATTATATTACAGTTCCATGAGTTCTAATGGTGAGTTCCATTAGTTGTAATCTGTTACAGTTCCATTAGTTCTAATGGTGAGTTCCATTAGTTCTATTATATTACAGTTCCATGAGTTCTAATGGTGAGTTCCATTAGTTGTAATCTGTTACAGTTCCATTAGTTCTAATGGTGAGTTCCATTAGTTCTATTCTATTACAGTTCCATGAGTTCTAATGGGGAGTTCCATTAGTTATATTATATTACAGTTCCATTAGTTCTAATGGTGAGTTCCATTAGTTCTAATCTATTACAGTTCCATTAGTTCTAATGGTGAGTTCCATTAGTTATATTCTATTACAGTTCCATGAGTTCTAATGGTGAGTTCCATTAGTTATATTATATTACAGTTCCATGAGTTCTAATGGTGAGTTCCATTAGTTCTGTTATATTACAGTTCCATGAGTTCTAATGGTGAGTTCCATTAGTTGTAATCTGTTACAGTTCCATTAGTTCTAATGGTGAGTTCCCTTAGTTCTATTATATTACAGTTCCATTAGTTCTAATGGTGAGTTCCATTAGTTCTAATCTATTACAGTTCCATTAGTTCTAATGGTGAGTTCCATTAGTTATATTCTATTACAGTTCCATGAGTTCTAATGGTGAGTTCCATTAGTTATATTATATTACAGTTCCATGAGTTCTAATGGTGAGTTCCATTAGTTCTGTTATATTACAGTTCCATGAGTTCTAATGGTGAGTTCCATTAGTTGTAATCTGTTAGAGTTCCATTAGTTCTAATGGTGAGTTCCATTAGTTGTATTATATTACAGTTCCATGAGTTCTAATGGTGAGTTCCATTAGTTGTAATCTGTTACAGTTCCATTAGTTCTAATGGTGAGTTCCATTAGTTCTAATCTATTACAGTTCCATTAGTTCTAATGGTGAGTTCCATTAGTTCTATTCTATTACAGTTCCATGAGTTCTAATGGTGAGTTCCATTAGTTATATTATATTACAGTTCCATGAGTTCTAATGGTGAGTTCCATTAGTTATATTATATTACAGTTCCATTAGTTCCAATGGTGAGTTCCATTAGTTCTAATCTATTACAGTTCTATTATATTACAGTTCCATTAGTTCTAATGGTGAGTTCCATTAGTTATATTATATTACAGTTCCATTAGTTCCAATGGTGAGTTCCATTAGTTCTATTCTATTACAGTTCCATGAGTTCTAATGGGGAGTTCCATTAGTTATATTATATTACAGTTCTAATGGTGAGTTCCATTAGTTCTACTCTATTACAGTTCCATTAGTTCTAATGGTGAGTTCCATTAGTTCTATTCTATTACAGTTCCATGAGTTCTAATGGTGAGTTCCATTAGTTATATTATATTACAGTTCCATTAGTTATAATGGTGAGTTCCATTAGTTCTGTTCTATTACAGTTCCATTAGTTCTAATGGTGAGTTCCATTAGTTGTAATCTATTACAGTTCCATGAGTTCTAATGGTGAGTTCCATTAGTTCTAATGGTGTGTTCCATTAGTTGTATTCTATTACAGTTCCATTAGTTCTAATGGTGAGTTCCATTAGTTCTATTCTATTACAGTTCCATGAGTTCTAATGGTGAGTTCCATTAGTTGTAATCTATTACAGTTCCATTAGTTCTAATGGTGAGTTCCATTAGTTCTAATCTATTACAGTTCCATGAGTTCTAATGGTGAGTTCCATTAGTTCTATTATATTACAGTTCCATGAGTTCTAATGGTGAGTTCCATTAGTTCTATTATATTACAGTTCCATTAGTTCTAATGGTGAGTTCCATTAGTTGTAATCTATTACAGTTGTAGTGTTCTGAGAGCAGAACACATCTAAACATAGTTATTTTCATTAACAGCAGAGGGACTTGCAGGACAGTGTTTCAGTATGCCCATGTATGACTCATTTCCTGTTTAACGTATAGGGGATTCTGTGGAAACTGTTCCATCTTTACTTGTTTGTGTTCATTTAACCGTGGCTAGGTAGAGCAGAACAGAAACTGAAATGAAATATGAGTCAACTGGGTTTTTTTATCCTCTATGAAATACGGTCTCATGTATAGTCATCAACTAACAGAGACGGTTGTTAAGAGTGGTCCTAGTAGAAACAATGGTCCTGATAGTGTGAATGATAACCAGGTTAATGTAGGGGAAAGGTCACATGGTGGAGCTACTGTAGTGTGGAATATCAAGAGGAGGATGCCTTGCTTCTTGTTTAAAAAAACCACTTACAATTTCACCCTCTTTTCCACTGAAATCCAGGAAGAGCATCCGGACCCCGTCGTCGGAGGACATCTTGAGGCGTTCGAAGGGGTAGCAAAGGAGAGGTTTGGCCTGGTTCTGGTTCCCCTGGTCCACCTGGTCCTCCCCCTTCTGCTCAGCCAGGACAGAGAAGCCCTGCTCGTAGTGGATCACCAGCCTGCACTCCTGGCCCTTGTATACACAGCCTGGGACAGGACAATAGAATGGGTAACAGCCTGGCCCTTGAACATACAGCCTGGAACAGGACAATAGAATGGGTAACAGCCTGGCCCTTGAACATACAGCCTGGAACAGGACAATAGAATGGGTAACAGCCTGGCCCTTGAACATACAGCCTGGAACAAGACAATAGAATGGGTAACAGCCTGGCCCTTGAACATACAGCCTGGAACAGGACAATAGAATGGGTAACAGCCTGGCCCTTGAACATACAGCCTGGAACAGGACAATAGAATGGGTAACAGCCTGGCCCTTGAACATACAGCCTGGAACAGGACAATAGAATGGGTAACAGCCTGGCCCTTGAACATACAGTCTGGAACAGGACAATAGAATGGGTAACAGCCTGGCCCTTGAACATACAGCCTGGAACAGGACAATAGAATGGGTAACAGCCTGGCCCTTGAACATACAGCCTGGAACAGGACAATAGAATGGGTAACAGCCTGGCCCTTGAACATACAGCCTGGAACAAGACAATAGAATGGGTAACAGCCTGGCCCTTGAACATACAGCCTGGAACAGGACAATAGAATGGGTAACAGCCTGGCCCTTGAACATACAGCCTGGAACAGGACAATAGAATGGGTAACAGCCTGGCCCTTGAACATACAGCCTGGAACAAGACAACATACTGCTGGGTGAATAAAGTTCCACTAACCTTTCAGTATTTTTTAAACTGTATACACATCCCAAATCAAAGGGGGAGCTAGAGAACAGGTAGGAACAGTATGAAGGGAGGACGCAGGATTCCAACCCCTGTCTCCGGGCTTGCAATATTACAGTATGTGCTTGTGCTGGGAATGTTGCTACTAGACCACAACAAGCTATGTACTGCTAGGTCATTCCTGAACCTTGCACATCCAGCCTGTAACAGGACAACAGAAGGATGAAAACAAGGCCCTGTCCTGGCTGTATATTAGGACTACTGCTGCTTGGTGCTAGTGGGTGGGAAATTAGTTCTGGAGCAGATGCCAGCCATTTTAAATCCAGATACGTGATTTGGCTTGTAAAAACAGACAACGGCTGTATTTCACATTTGTTGTTTTTCTAATCAATCCCTTTTAAATTCATCTCCAGCTCTTGAGAAAAAACTACCATTCATGACCCTGCCTTGCCTATAGATCTTTTTTAATATATAATGTTGTACTCTTTGAAAGGCTGATTCCTTGTCTGTCCCATATACAATACACTGATCTGTGTGTCAGATATATGGATTCCCATGCTGTCAATCCTAGGCCTCGCCATTGCTCCATGCTCGTCAGACATGATCTCCTGTGCTGAGAACAGGATGTACCAGCTCTATTGTATCAGTGTCAACAAGCTACTTCTCAAACTACTTTACATGTGTTCCAGTAAACCTCTGCAAATTACTCTAAGGCTTGTGTGGCTCTCTGTCAAGAGGTAAGAGCCTTTTGTAAAGACTCAAGCTAAGATGGAACACTTTACTGATAAACACACACTGTTGCTTGGCAAGACAGTTTCACAAAGGACTTATCTTCTTTAGAGGGTAGTCCGAAAGGTATTGTTGTGTTAAAGGCATCGTCCGTATCATATCGTCCTCATATTGCTGTCACAACAACATTATCTTAATACTGACTTAGAATGACCTGTGGGAAGAAGTTGTATAGAAAGGTCAGAGGTCAAACTAACATGTACCCGACTCTCTCAAGTGTTAGTGTTTTTTTGTTCCACAATAAGGAAATACTACTCCCTACCTGAAATGCTTGACCTGTGTGACTCCCACCACTTTCCCACCAACAGGGAAACACACACACAAAGATGCTTTCAGTCAGACACAAAGAACCTCCATTCAGAGTGGCAAAACACAGAAACCTCCCCAAGGAAAGCAAGGTGGATCCAGTTTGGTTACTATAACTACCAGAATCCTTAAAAGGTAATTTACGGACAGAGGAACTTTTGAGTGCTTTCTAACCCTGTAGGGTCTAGGAGTAGTTTATCCCCAAGCACTAACCCTGTAGGGTCTGGGAGTAGTTTATCCCCAAGCTCTAACCCTGTAGGGTCTAGGAGTAGTTTATCCCCAAGCTCTAACCCTGTAGGGTCTGAGAGTAGTTTATCCCCAAGCCCTAACCCTGTAGGGTCTAGGAGTAGTTTATCCCCAAGCTCTAACCCTGTAGGGTCTAGGAGTAGTTTATCCCCAAACAATAACCCTGTAGGGTCTAGGAGTAGTTTATCCCCAAACAATAACCCTGTAGGGTCTGGGAGTAGTTTATCCCCAAGCTCTAACCCTGTAGGGTCTAGGAGTAGTTTATCCCCAAGCTCTAACCCTGTAGGGTCTGGGAGTAGTTTATCCCCAAGCTCTAACCCTGTAGGGTCTAGGAGTAGTTTATCCCCAAGCTCTAACCCTGTAGGGTCTAGGAGTAGTTTATCCCCAAGCTCTAACCCTGTAGGGTCTGGGAGTAGTTTATCCCCAAGCTCTAACCCTGTAGGGTCTGGGAGTAGTTTATCCCCAAGCTCTAACCCTGTAGGGTCTGGGAGTAGTTTATCCCCAAGCTCTAACCCTGTAGGGTCTGGGAGTAGTTTATCCCCAAGCTCTAAGCCTGTAGGGTCTAGGAGTAGTTTATCCCCAAGCTCTAACCCTGTAGGGTCTGGGAGTAGTTTATCCCCAAGCTCTAACCCTGTAGGGTCTGGGAGTAGTTTATCCCCAAGCTCTAACCCTGTAGGGTCTGGGAGTAGTTTATCCCCAAGCTCTAACCCTGTAGGGTCTGGGAGTAGTTTATCCCCAAGCTCTAAGCCTGTAGGGTCTAGGAGTAGTTTATCCCCAAGCTCTAACCCTGTAGGGTCTGGGAGTAGTTTATCCCCAAGCTCTAACCCTGTAGGGTCTGGGAGTAGTTTATCCCCAAGCTCTAACCCTGTAGGGTCTAGGAGTAGTTTATCCCCAAGC
This sequence comes from Salmo salar, assembly GCF_965601325.2. Lineage (NCBI taxonomy): Eukaryota > Metazoa > Chordata > Actinopteri > Salmoniformes > Salmonidae > Salmo > Salmo salar. Next base: position 6,198,348 of record NC_138292.1, read on the forward strand.
TCTAACCCTGTAGGGTCTGGGAGTAGTTTATCCCCAAGCTCTAACCCTGTAGGGTCTAGGAGTAGTTTATCCCCAAGCTCTAACCCTGTAGGGTCTGGGAGTAGTTTATCCCCAAGCTCTAACCCTGTAGGGTCTGGGAGTAGTTTATCCCCAAGCTCTAACCCTGTAGGGTCTGGGAGTAGTTTATCCCCAAGCCCATGTCTATGTTAGATTTCTTTCCCACTTGTGACAAACAGTATGATATTCAGTATAGGCGTCACTCCTTGATAGAGAGCCCTTCTCCTTGTGTGCTTTAGGTGCTTAAGTTATAATATTAAGCAAACACAACTGTGATGACATCATAAACCCCTATAGGTAGTGTATCAACAATACCTCTGTATTACAGACCACTGATCACAACCCTTAATATGCCAGTGGATAAATACATGCCCTTTACAATAAATAAGAGACTAGATAATAAATAATACATAATAAATTGTTAATACATTATAAATAATAAAACAGCCCCTGAACAATATCTGATTCTGACCATCGCTTTATTTTGAGCCAGTTCAATAACGGTGAAGTTGGCCTCAAACGCGAAAAGCCACATCCCTCAAGATGCGTCCTAAATGACACCATATATAGTGCACTGCGTTCGGTAATAGGGTGCCGTTTGGGACGCAATCTCCGTAATAATCATCACTGGACTCAATGGAAATGTAGCTCCTCAGCCAAAATAGGCCTTTTTCCTCTAAAACGCCACAATATGGCGCTAGGCCCAGACCCCGACGTAGAGTTCAGCTATTCTTAGGACTAAATATTGTAATACTAATATTAACAACGTTTTCACTGTAAATAAAAGATTAAAAAGATTTAGCCAAATTTAGCCACAGTCTACAAAGAGACAAAAACAGTCAATCACACGCTCCAGAGGTCCATAGAGGTCCATAGAGGTCCATAGAGGACCATAGAGGTCCATAGAGGACCATAGAGGACTATAGCATGCCTCTTTCACAGATTCACAGACACTGAGTTTCCTATTCTATACCCTGTCCAGACATATTGTATTAGTTTCCTATTCTATAACCTGTCCAGACATGTCCAGACACAAATCTAAAGGGGTGAATGAGAATATGTACATGTAAGTATATGGATGAGCGATGGCTGAGCGGCATAGGCAAGATGCAGTAGATGGTATAGAATACCAATGCCATACAGTATATACATGTGATATGTGTAATGTAAGATATGTAAACATTATTAAAGTGGCATTATTTAAAGTGGCATTGCGTAAAGTGACTAGTAATCCATTTATTAAAGTGGCCAGTGATTGGGTCTCAATGTAGGCAGCAGCCTCTCTGAGTTAGTGATTGCAGTTTAGCAGTCTGATGGCCTTGAGAAAGAAGCTGTTTTTCAGTTTCTCGGTCCCAGCTATGATACACCTGTACTAACCTCACCTTCTGGATGATAGCGGGGTGAACAGGCAGTGGCTCGGGTGGTTGATGTCCTTGATGATCTTTTTGGCCTTCCTGTGACATTGGGTGCTGTAGGTGTCATGGAGGGCAGGTAGTTTGCTCCCGGTGATGCGTTGAGCAGACCGCACCACCCTCTGGAGAGCCCTGCGGTTGAGGGCAGTGCAGTTGCCGTACCAGGCGGTGATACAGCCCAACAGGATGCTCTCGATTGTGCATCTGTAAAAGTTTGTCAGTGTTTTGGGTGATAAGCCAAATATCTTCAGCCTCCTGAGGTTGAAGAGGGGCTGTTGCGCCTTCTTCACCACGCTGTCTGTGTGGGTGGACCATTTCAGTTTGTCTGTGATGTGTACGCCGAGGAACTTAAAACTTTCCACCTTCTCCACTGCGGTCTCGTCGATGTGGATAGGGGGGTGCTCCCTCTGCTGTTTCCTGAAGTCCACGATCATCTCCTTTGTTTTGATTACGTTGAGTGAGAGTTTTTTTTCCTGACACCACACTCTGAGTGCCCTCACCTCCTCCCTGTAGGCTGTCTCGTCGTTGTTGGTAATCAAGCCCACTAATGTTGTGTCGTCTGCAAACTTGATGATTGAGTTGGAGGCGTGCATGGCCATGCAGTCGTGGGTGAACAGGGAGTACAGGAGGGGGCTGAGCACGCACCCTTGTGAGGCCCCAATGTTGAGGGTCAGGGAAGTGGAGATGTTGTTTCCTACCTTCACCACTTGGGGGCGGCCCGTCAGAAAGTCCAGGATCCAATTTAACACGGCGGGGTTGAGACCCTGGGCCTCTAGCTTGATGATGAGCTTGGAGGGTACTATGGTGTTGAATGCTGAGCTGTAGTCAATGAACAGCATTCTTACATAGGTATTCCTCTTGTCCAGATGGGATAGGGCAGTGTGCAGTGGGATGGCGATTGCGTCGTTTGTGGACCTGTTGGGGCGGTATGCAAACTGAAGTGGGTCTAGGGTGGCCGGTAAGGTGGAGGTGATATGATCCTTGACTAGTCTCTCAAAGCACTTCATGATGACAGAAGTGAGTGCTACGGGCGGTAGTCATTTGGTTCAGTTATCTTTTCCTTCTTGGGTACAGGAACAATGGTAGCCATCTTGAAGCATGTGGGGACAACAGACTGGGATAGGGAGCGATGGAATATGTCCGTAAACACACCAGCCAGCTGGTCTGCGCATGCTCTGAGGACGCGGCTAGGGCTGCCGTCTAGGCCAGCAGCCTTGCGAGGGTTAACACGTTTAAATGTTTTACTCACGTTAGCCACGGAGAAGGAGGGGGGGGCGCAGTCCTTGTTAGCGGACCGCGACGGTGGCACTGTATTATCCTCATAGAAAAGAAGGTGTTTAGTTTGTCTGGAAGTGTGACGTCGGTGTACATGACGTGGCTGGTTTTCTTTTTGTAGTCCGTGATTTCCTGTAGACCCTGCCACATATGTCTTGTGTCTGAGCCGTTGAATTGCGACTCCACCTTGTCCCTGTACTGTCATTTCGCTTGTTTGATTGCCTTGCAGAGGGAATAACTACATTGTTTATATTCAGTCATATTCCCAGACCTCTTTCCATGGTTAAATGCGGTGGATCGCGCTTTCAGTTTTGCACGAATGCCGCCATCCATTCAAGGTTTCTGGTTAAGGTAGGTTTTAATAGTCACAGTGGGTACAACATCTCCAATGCACTTCTTTATAAACACAATCACAGAATCAGCGTATAGGTCGATGTTGTTCTCTGAGGCTGTTTGAGTTTCTGCCTATAAGACGGTAGGAGCAAGATGGTGTCGTGTTCGGATTTGCCGAAGGGAGGGCAGGGGAGGGCTTTGTATGCATCACGGAAGTTTGAGTAGCAGTGGTCGAGGGTATTGCCCATGCACGTAGCGTAATCAATATGCTGGTAGAATTTAGGTAGCCCTGTTCTCAAATTTGCTATGTTAAAATCTCCAGCTACAATAAATGCAGCCTCAGGGTGTATGGTTTCCAGTTTGCATACAGTCCAGTGAAGTTCCTTGATGGCCATGTTGGTGTCTTCTTAATGGGGAATGTACACAGCTGTGACTATAACTGATGGGAATTCTCTTGGTAGGTAAAATTTGATTGTAAGGAATTCTTTGTCAGGTGAGCAGAAGGACTTGAGTTCCTGTATGTTGTTATGATTACACCATAAGTCGTTAATCATAAAGCCCCGCCCTTCCTCTTCCCAGAGAGGTGTTTATCTCTGTCGGTGCGATGCATGGAGAAGCCCGGTGGCTGAACTGATTCCGAAAACATATCCCGAGAGAGCCATGTTTCTGTGAAACAGAGAATGTTACAATCTCTGATGTCTCTCTGGAAGGCGACCGTTGCTCGAATTTCCTCTACCTTGTTGTCAAGAGACTGGACATTGGCTAGTAGTGTACTCGGGAGCGGTGGGTGATGTGCACATCTATGGAGCCTGACCAGGTGGCCGCTTCATCTGCCCCTTCTGCGGCGCCGTTGTTTTGGGTCGACTACTGGAATTAGATCCATTGTCCTGGGTGGTGGTCCAAACAGAGGATCCGCTTCGGGAAAGTCGTATTCCTGGTCGTAATGTTGGAAAGTTGACGTTGCTCTTATATCTAATAGTTCTTCCCGGCTGTATGTAATAAGACTTAAGATTTCCTGGGGTAACAATGTAAGAAATAATACATAAAAAAACAAAATACTGCATAGTTTCCTAAGAACTCGAAGCGAGGCGACCATCACTGTCGGCGCCATCTATATAAACTCAGCAAAAAAAGAAACGTCCCTTTTTCAGGACCCTGTTTTAAAAGATAATTTGTAAAAATCCAAATAACTTTACAGATCTTCATTGTAAAGGGTATAAACACTGTTTCCCATGCTTGTTCAATGAACCATAAACAAATTAATGAACATGCACCTGTGGAACGGTCGTTAAGACACTAACAGCTTACAGACGGTAGGCAATTAAGGTCAGAGTTATGAAAACTTAGGACACTAAAGAGGCCTTTCTACTGACTCTGAAAAACACCAAAAGAAAGACGCCCAGGGTCCCTGCTCATCTGCGTGAACGTGCCTTAGGCATGCTGCAAGGAGGCATGAGGACTGCAGATGTGGCCAGGGCAATAAATTGCAATGTGCGTAATGTGAGACGCCTAAGACAGCGCTACAGGGAGACAGGACGGACAGCTGATCGTCCTCACCGTGGCAGACCATGTGTAACAACACCTGCACAGGATTGATACATCCGAACATCACACCTGCGGGACAGGTACAGGACGGCAACAACAACTGCCCGAGTTACACCAGGAACGCACAATCCCTCCATCAGTGCTCAGATGGTCCGCAATAGGCTGAGAGAGGCTGGACTGAGGGCTTGTAGGCCTGTTGTAAGGCAGCCTATGGCTCTGGGCACAAACCCACCGTCGCTGGACCAGACAGGACTGGCAAAAAGTGCTCTTCACTGACGAGTCGCGGTTTTGTCTCACCAGGGGTGATGGTCGGATTCGCGTTTATCGTCGAAGGAATGAGCGTTACACCGAGGCCTGTACTCTGGAGCGAGATCGATTTGGAGGTGGAGGGTACGTCATGGTCTGGGGCAGTGTGTCACAGCATCATCGGACTGAGCTTGTTGTCATTGCAGGCAATCTCAATGCTGTGCGTTACGGGGAAGACATCCTCCTCCCTCATGTGGTGCCCTCCTGCAGGCTCATCCTGACATGACCCTCCAGCATGACAATGCCACCAGCCATACTGCTCGTTCTGTGCGTGATTTCCTGCAAGACAGGAATGTCAGTGTTCTACCATGGCCAGCGAAGAGCCCGGATCTCAATCCCATTGAGCACGTCTGGGACCTGTTGGATCGGAGGGTGAGGGCTAGGGCCATTCCCCCCAGAAATGTCTGGGAACTTGCAGGTGCCTTGGTGGAAGAGTGGGGTAACATCTCACAGCAAGAACTGGCAAATCTGGTGCAGTCCATGAGGAGGAGATGCACTGCAGTACTTAATGCAGCTGGTGTTAGGTTCCTACTGTATACCCTCCTATGACAACAATGTTCACGTGGACCTAGCAAAGATAGTAAAGCTTATGTCTGACAGCTGATGCCATGTCACAATAAGTGAAGTGATATATGATCCATTCCTAAAGAGCTCTTAGTGAAAACAACATATTTTACATGGTTCCCTGAGTCACTGGATCAATAACAACATGTATGACATAGTTCCCTCAGACACTGGATCAATAACAACATGTATGACATAGTTCCCTCAGACACTGGATCAGTAACAACATGTATGACATAGTTCCCTCAGACACTGGATCAGTAACAACATGTATGACATAGTTCCCTCAGACACTGGATCAGTAACAACATGTATGACATAGTTCCCTCAGACACTGGATCAGTAACAACATGTATGACATAGTTCCCTCAGTCACTGGATCAGTAACAACATGTATGACATAGTTCCCTCAGACAATGGATCAGTAACAACATGTATGACATAGTTCCCTCAGACACTGGATCAGTAACAACATGTATGACATAGTTCCCTCAGTCACTGGATCAGTAACAACATGTATGACATAGTTCCCTCAGACACTGGATCAGTAACAACATGTATGACATAGTTCCCTCAGACACTGGATCAGTAACAACATGTATGACATAGTTCCCTCAGACACTGGATCAGTAACAACATGTATGACATAGTTCCCTCAGACACACAGTTGATAAACACTGGTTGCGTCCCAAACAGCACCCTATTTCCCATAGGGTTCTGGTCAGATGTAGTGCACTATACTGTATAGGTAATAGGGTGTTATTTGGGACACAGCTTTGTTTTGACATGTTGTAATAGACTCTGATCAACTGAACTAAGTCAGTGAGGAAAATCCCTCCTCCCTTTGTCTCTCCCATTCCTAACATGTGTCTGATCTCCACTGTAGCTTATGACAGAGGGGGAGGAGAGAGAGATCCTCCTGATAAATCATGAAGCTGTTTAACAGCTAAATAAAACGCTGAAACGTACAGGAAACTCTCTCCTCTCCTGGCTGGGTAGTGTGGACGTCTCTCATCTAACAGCTGTTTAACAGCTAAATAAAACGCTGAAACGTACAGGAAACTCTCTCCTCTCCTGGCTGGGTAGTGTGGACGTCTCTCACCTAACAGCTGTTTAACAGCTAAATAAAACGCTGAAACGTACAGGAAACTCTCTCCTCTCCTGGCTGGGTAGTGTGGACGTCTCTCACCTAACAGCTGTTTAACAGCTAAATAAAACGCTGAAACGTACAGGAAACTCTCTCCTCTCCTGGCTGGGTAGTGTGGACGTCTCTCATCTAACAGCTGTTTAACAGCTAAATAAAACGGTGAAACGTACAGGAAACTCTCTCCTCTCCTGGCTGGGTAGTGTGGACGTCTCTCACCTAACAGCTGTTTAACAGCTAAATAAAACGCTGAAACGTACAGGAAACTCTCTCCTCTCCTGGCTGGGTAGTGTGGACGTCTCTCACCTAACAGCTGTTTACATTTCCACTAGTGACGAGATCTCTGCTCCTCTCTACCAGTCAGCTACAACAAGCCTGCAGACAAGACATCAGGAACATCTCAGATAGCAGCATGTGTGTTTGTGTGGTAGCAGTATCTTCCAGTAAGTAACTCTAAAGTAACTGAAGGTTAGCCTGTTGTTGTGAGCTACGTGCTGAACCATGAACTACTTAATAGACGACCAAAACATTGTAGTGACGCCAGTAAAAGTAATGTGAGCCATATTGAGAGAGAGAGAATATAACTCATATTTCTGTTTATTTATTTTCCCTTTTGTACTTTAACTATTTGCACATCGTTACAACCTTGTATATAGACATAATATGACAAATGAAATGTCTCTATTCCTCTGAAACGTTTGTGAGTGTAGTGTTTACTGTGCATTCCATTGTTTATTTCACTTTTGTTTATTATCCACACACACACACACACACACACACACACACACACACACACACACACACACACACACACACACACACACACACACACACACACACAGACCACACACAGACCACACACAGACCACACACACACACACAGACAGACCACACACAGACAGACCACACACATACAGACCACACACACACAGACCACACACATAGACCACACACACACACACAGAGACCACACACACAGAGACCACACACAGACAGACCACACACACAGACCACACACATAGACCACACACACACACAGAGACCACACACACAGAGGCCACACACACACAGAGGCCACACACACACACAGAGACCACACACACACAGACCACACTCACACACACACACAGGCGGCAGGTAACCTAGTGGTTAGAGCGTTGGACTAGTAACCGAAAGGTTGCAAGATCGAATCCCTGAGCTGACAAGGTAAAAATCTGTCGTTCTGCCCCTGAACAAGGCAGTTAACCCACTGTTCCTAGACTGTCATTGAAAATAAGAATGTGTTCTTAACTGTCTTGCCTGGTTAAATAAAGGTAATTTTTTAAAATAAAACACACACACACACACACACACACACACACACACACAGAGAGAGACACAGACACAGGATCTCACAGTGACATTCCATTCCTTTTGAAAAACATGGACTCCTTTCTCAATGTCTTCCATGTGACTGACCAGCAGTAACCCCCCCTTACCAAATACTGCAGCTATGAGTACTGTACTGAGACTGACATACCCGTCTATGTTACAATCACACTAACATGATAAGTAACCTTGATTTGAGTTACTCCCCAAGCTAATGTCTACCTAGGCTCACTGGTAGTGACTTGGTTAATCAAGGCTTTAGCTCAGCAGGCTCACACAGTCTTATAGCAGGGTCGGTGTAGTGGTACTCACTGGTAGTGATTTGGTTAATCAAGGCTTTAGCTCAGCAGGCTCACACAGTCTTATAGCAGGGTCGGTGTAGTGGTACTGACTGGTAGTCATTTCATTTCATTTATCATTTACATTTTTTAGCAGACGCTCTTATCCAGAGCGACTTACAGTAGTGAATGCATACATTTCATGCATTGGTTTTTCTTTTTTTTTTGTGCTGGCCCACCGTGGGAATCAAACCCACAACCCTGGCGTTGCACACACCATACTGGCGTTGCAAACACCATGCTCTACCAACTGAGCCACAGGGAAGCTAGTGACTTGGTTAATCAAGGCTTTAGCTCAGCGGGCTCACACAGTCTTATAGCAGGGTCGGTGTAGTGGTACTGACTGGTAGTGACTTGGTTAATCAAGGCTTTAGCTCAGCGGGCTCACACAGTCTTATAGCAGGGTCGGTGTAGTGGTACTGACTGGTAGTGACTTGGTTAATCAAGGCTTTAGCTCAGCGGGCTCACACAGTCTTATAGCAGGGTCGGTGTAGTGGTACTGACTGGTAGTGACTTGGTTAATCAAGGCTTTAGCTCAGCGGGCTCACACAGTCTTATAGCAGGGTCGGTGTAGTGGTACTCACTGGTAGTGACTTGGTTAATCAAGGCTTTAGCTCAGCGGGCTCACACAGTCTTATAGCAGGGTCGGTGTAGTGGTACTCACTGGTGGTGACTTGGTTAATCAAGGCTTTAGCTCAGCGGGCTCACACAGTCTTATAGCAGGGTCGGTGTAGTGGTACTCACTGGTGGTGACTTCTTTGATCATCTGGGCAGAGGAGTGACAGCCCGTAACGATGTGCCTGGTCCACAGTGAAAGGTCCTGACAGGTTTCAGCTCTGAACAGGTGGGCCTCGATACCCAGTCTGGTTCCTGTACGTGTGGCGAAGGACAGCTCCACGCCCGGCTGGGGAGAGCCTCGGTCTGGGCCAGAATGCACCAGCCTACAGACAGACACACATTCTGTTATATTCTGCTGTTGAGAGAGACTAGCTAGTCAGTGCTGTAACCATTTAACCCTCTTCACATCAAGGACATAAAGGTGGAATGATTGATAACATGATAAAAAGTAACACAGTTCTTGGCTGTGTTCAGTAATGGAAACATGTTGTGGATGTGTCCTCCAGTGCCACCTCATCTTTCACATGTGTTCTGCACCATGAGGCCAATAGAGGGTAGATATCTTCTGATTAATGCTTGGCCAATAGAGTGTAGGTGTGTAATGATTATTGCTTGGCCAATAGAGGGTAGATATCTTCTGATTAACGCTTGGCCAATAGAGTGTAGGTGTGTAATGATTATTGCTTGGCCAATAGAGGGTAGATATCTTCTGATCAATGCTTGGCCAATAGAGGGTAGATATCTTCTGATTATTGCTTGGCCAATAGACGGTAGGTGTGTTCTGATTATTGCTTGGCCAATAGAGGGTAGATATCTTCTGATCAATGCTTGGCCAATAGAGGGTAGATGTCTTCTGATTATTGCTTGGCCAATAGAGGGTAGATGTCTTCTGATTATTGCTTGGCCAATAGAGGGTAGATATCTTCTGATCAATGCTTGGCCAATAGAGGGTAGATATCTTCTGATCAATGCTTGGCCAATAGAGGGTAGATGTCTTCTGATTATTGCTTGGCCAATAGAGGGTAGATATCTTCTGATTATTGCTTGGCCAATAGAGGGTATGTGTGTTATGATTATTGCTTGGCCAATAGAGGGTATGTGTGTTATGATTATTGCTTGGCCAATAGAGGGTATGTGTGTTCTGATTATTGCTTGGCCAATAGAGTGTAGGTGTGTTCTGATTATTGCTTGGCCAATAGAGTGTAGGTGTGTTCTGATTATTGCTTGGCCAATAGAGTGTAGGTGTGTTCTGATTATTGCTTGGCCAATAGAGTGTAGGTGTGTTCTGATTATTGCTTGGCCAATAGAGTGTAGGTGTGTTCTGATTATTGCTTGGCCAATAGAGGGTATGTGTGTTCTGATTATTGCTTGGCCAATAAAGGGTAGGTGTGTTTGGAGTGGCGGAGGATTACCATGTGGTCATGGTTGGGTTGTTCAGGGTGGATGCTACTAACCATGTGGCTAAGATAAGATAAATGTGTTTTGCTATTTGACTAGCAGGAAGACGGTGTCTTTTGCTTACTGTGTGGATAGCAGCAGCTATTTTTCTTGTGGCTAGCAGAGAGAGGGTGTGTGTAGCGTACCGTGTAGCTAACAGTGGGTATGTGTGTGCAGGGCTGTGCCAGGATGCCTTCATGCGTGGAAGGCTGTGATAGAGGAGCAGGTCTTTCTCTGTCACCATCACCAGCACTGGCTTCCACTGCTGCTTCTCATTCTCTGTCTGGAGAAAACACACCACACTGTGTTAGAATATTCTCTGTCTGGAGAAAACACACCACACTGTGTTAGAATACTCTCTGTCTGGAGAAAACACACCACACTGTGTTAGAATACTCTCTGTCTAGGAGAAAACACACCACACCGTGTTAGAATACTCTCTGTCTGGGAGAAAACACACCACACTGTGTTAGAATATTCTCTGTCTAGGAGAAAACACACCACACCGTGTTAGAATACTCTCTGTCTGGGAGAAAACACACCACACTGTGTTAGAATATTCTCTGTCTGGAGAAAACACACCACACTGTGTTAGAATACTCTCTGTCTAGGAGAAAACACACCACACTGTGTTAGAATATTCTCTGTCTGGAGAAAACACACCACACCGTGTTAGAATACTCTCTGTCTGGAGAAAACACACCACACTGTGTTAGAATATTCTCTGTCTAGGAGAAAACACACCACACTGTGTTAGAATACTCTCTGTCTGGGAGAAAACACACCACACTGTGTTAGAATATTCTCTGTCTGGAGAAAACACACCACACTGTGTTAGAATACTCTCTGTCTGGAGAAAACACACCACACTGTGTTAGAATACTCTCTGTCTAGGAGAAAACACACCACACCGTGTTAGAATACTCTCTGTCTGGGAGAAAACACACCACACTGTGTTAGAATATTCTCTGTCTAGGAGAAAACACACCACACCGTGTTAGAATACTCTCTGTCTGGGAGAAAACACACCACACTGTGTTAGAATATTCTCTGTCTGGAGAAAACACACCACACTGTGTTAGAATACTCTCTGTCTAGGAGAAAACACACCACACTGTGTTAGAATATTCTCTGTCTGGAGAAAACACACCACACCGTGTTAGAATACTCTCTGTCTGGAGAAAACACACCACACTGTGTTAGAATATTCTCTGTCTAGGAGAAAACACACCACACTGTGTTAGAATATTCTCTGTCTGGAGAAAACACACCACACCGTGTTAGAATACTCTCTGTCTGGAGAAAACACACCACACTGTGTTAGAATATTCTCTGTCTAGGAGAAAACACACCACACTGTGTTAGAATACTCTCTGTCTGGGAGAAAACACACCACACTGTGTTAGAATATTCTCTGTCTGGAGAAAACACACCACACCGTGTTAGAATACTCTCTGTCTGGGAGAAAACACACCACACTGTGTTAGAATATTCTCTGTCTGGAGAAAACACACCACACTGTGTTAGAATACTCTCTGTCTAGGAGAAAACACACCACACTGTGTTAGAATATTCTCTGTCTGGAGAAAACACACCACACCGTGTTAGAATACTCTCTGTCTGGAGAAAACACACCACACTGTGTTAGAATATTCTCTGTCTAGGAGAAAACACACCACACTGTGTTAGAATATTCTCTGTCTGGAGAAAACACACCACACCGTGTTAGAATACTCTCTGTCTGGAGAAAACACACCACACTGTGTTAGAATATTCTCTGTCTAGGAGAAAACACACCACACCGTGTTAGAATACTCTCTGTCTGGGAGAAAACACACCACACTGTGTTAGAATATTCTCTGTCTGGAGAAAACACACCACACTGTGTTAGAATACTCTCTGTCTAGGAGAAAACACACCACACTGTGTTAGAATACTCTCTGTCTGGAAGAAAACACACCACACCGTGTTAGAATATTCTCTGTCTAGGAGAAAACACACCACACTGTGTTAGAATATTCTCTGTCTAGGAGAAAACACACCACACTGTGTTAGAATACTCTCTGTCTGGAGAAAACACACCACACTGTGTTAGAATACTCTCTGTCTAGGAGAAAACACACCACACTGTGTTAGAATACTCTCTGTCTGGAGAAAACACACCACACTGTGTTAGAATACTCTCTGTCTAGGAGAAAACACACCACACTGTGTTAGAATACTCTCTGTCTGGAGAAAACACACCACACTGTGTTAGAATACTCTCTGTCTAGGAGAAAACACACCACACTGTGTTAGAATACTCTCTGTCTAGGAGAAAACACACCACACTGTGTTAGAATATTCTCTGTCTAGGAGAAAACACACCACACTGTGTTAGAATACTCTCTGTCTAGGAGAAAACACACCACACTGTGTTAGAATACTCTCTGTCTGGAGAAAACACACCACACCGTGTTAGAATACTCTCTGTCTGGAGAAAACACACCACACCGTGTTAGAATACTCTCTGTCTGGAAGAAAACACACCACACTGTGTTAGAATACTCTCTGTCTAGGAGAAAACACACCACACTGTGTTAGAATACTCTCTGTCTGGAAGAAAACACACCACACTGTGTTAGAATACTCTCTGTCTAGGAGAAAACACACCACACCATGTTAGAATATTCTCTGTCTAGGAGAAAACACACCACACTGTGTTAGAATATTCTCTGTCTAGGAGAAAACACACCACACTGTGTTAGAATACTCTCTGTCTGGAGAAAACACACCACACTGTGTTAGAATACTCTCTGTCTAGGAGAAAACACACCACACTGTGTTAGAATACTCTCTGTCTAGGAGAAAACACACCACACTGTGTTAGAATACTCTCTGTCTAGGAGAAAACACACCACACTGTGTTAGAATACTCTCTGTCTGGAGAAAACACACCACACAGCATGACAGGCTGCTGTTGTCATTTGCATGGGGGTTACTGGTGCAATGGAGGGAATGTTATGGACTAGAAAATACAATTTAGCAAGAGTGATAAGCACATACTACTACAAACAACAAAGACACAACCTTGAATGTCTTCAGCATTTCTCTGTGACTAAGTCTTAGTAACAATATCTTAGTTATTTTTCACAGGAAGGCACTTTATACAGTTTATTCATCTTGGCCTGTAGCTAAACTCTCAACTCCCAGACACCCAATACAACACCGACTTGCATAACATTATACAGCATAACAATCCTCATTATGAACGTTACAGCACAATCCTCATTATGAAAGTTACAGCACAATCCTCATTATGAAAGCTTAGTTACAGCACAATCCTTATGATGAACGTTTAGTTACAGCACAATCCTCATTATGAAAGATACAGCACAAACCTCATTATGAAAGTTACAGCACAATCCTCATTATGAAAGCTTTGGTACAGCACAATCCTCATAACTATAAGCCTCGTCTCACTATGAGGTCCTCAGCTAGTTATGAGAACATATGATTCTGGTGGCCATAGGTCAATCCTATAACATTACCAACACATGTTGCCAAGTAACCATATTAAAACACCATATACAGGCTCACAAACGTAGATCTAACTAAAGCCTACACAACCACATAATTAGTGTGTAACAATCATTCATTTTAAAATGCTGCCACTGTATAATTGGCTATAGTATGAGAGTGAATATAAAGTCTGTGGTTAAAGCCAGGCTCAGGACAGTTGCACAGAGCAACCTCAACAAGGCTGTAAAACAAGGATCCCCTCCCTCCCTCTCCTCTCCTCCCCCACCTCTCCATCTCCTCTACTGTCCTCTCCCCCTCCTCTCCTGTCCTCTCCCCCTCCTCTCCTGTCCTCTTCCCCTCCTCTCCCCTTCCCCTCCTCTCTGCCTCTCATCTCCGCCTCCTCTCCTCTCCTCTCTGCCTCCTCTCCTCTCTGCCTCCTCTCCCCCTGCCTCCTCTCCCCCTTCCCTTCCTCTCCCCCTCCTCTCCTCTCCTCTCTGACTCCCCTCCCCTCCCTAGAATACTCTCTGTCTGGAGAAAACACACCACACAGCATGACAGACTGCTGTTGTCATTTGCATGGGGGTTACTGGTGCAATGGAGGGAATGTTATGGACTAGAAAATACAATTTAGCAAGAGTGATAAGCACATACTACTACAAACAGCAAAGACACAACCTTGAATGTCTTCAGCATTTCTCTGTGACTAAGTCTTAGTAACAATATCTTCGTTATTTTTCACAGGAAGGCACTTTATACAGTTTATTCATCTTGGCCTGTAGCTAAACTCTCAACTCCCAGACACCCAATACAACACTGGCTTGCATAACATTATACAGCATAACAATCCTCATTATGAACGTTACAGCACAATCCTTATTATGAAAGTTACAGCACAATCCTCATTATGAAAGCTTAGTTACAGCACAATCCTTATTATGCAAGCTTTGCTACAGAACAATCCTCATTATGAAAATTACAGCACAATCCTCATTATGAACGCTTTGCTACAGCACAATCCTCATTATGAAAGCTTTGCTACAGCACAATCCTCATTATGAAAGTTACAGCACAATCCTCATTATGAAAGCTTAGTTACAGCACAATCCTTATTATGCAAGCTTTGCTACAGCACAATCCTCATTATGAAAGTTATAGCACGATCCACATTGCGAAAGGTACAGAACAATCCTCATTATGAAAGCTTAGTTACAGCACAATTGTCATTGTGAAAGCTGAGTTACAGCACAATCCTCATTATGAACGCCTAGTTACAGCATCATCCTCATTATACAAGCTTAGTTACAGCACAATCCTCATTATGAACGCCTAGTTACAGCACAATCCTCATTATAAAAGCTTAGTTACAGCACAATCCTTATTATGAAAGCTTAACTACAGAACAATCCTCATAATGAAAGCTTATCTACAGCACAATCCTAATTATTAAAGTTACAGCACAATCCTCATTATGAATGTTATAGCACAATCCTCATTATGAAAGTTACAGCACAATCCTTATTATGAAAGTTACAGCACAACCATCATTATGAAAGTTATAGCACAATCCTCATTATGAAAGTTACAGCATAATCCTCATTATGAAAGCTTATCTACAGCACAATCCTCATTATGAAAGCTTTGCTAAAGCACAATCCTCATTATGAAAGCTTTGCTACAGCACAGTCCTCATTATGAATGCTTAGTTACAGCACAATCCTAATGATGAAAGTTACAGCACAATCCTCATTATGAAAGGTACAACACAATCCTCATTATGAACGCCTAGTTACAGCACAATCCTCATTATAAAAGCTTAGTTACAGCACAATCCTTATGATGAACGTTTAGTTACAGCACAATCCTCATTATGAAAGATACAGCACAATCCTCATTATGAAAGTTACAGCACAATCCTCATTATGAAAGCTTTGCTACAGCACAATCCTCATAACTATAAGCCTCGTCTCACTATGAGGTCCTCAGCTAGTTATGAGAACATATGATTCTGGTGGCCATAGGTCAATCCTATAACATTACCAACACATGTTGCCAAGTAACCATATTAAAACACCATATACAGGCTCACAAACGTAGATCTAACTAAAGCCTACACAACCACATAATTAGTGTGTAACAATCATTCAATTTAAAATGCTGCCACAGTATAATTGGCTATAGTATGAGAGTGAATATAAAGTCTGTGGTTAAAGCCAGGCTCAGGACAGTTGCACAGAGCAACCTCAACAAGGCTGTAAAACAAGGATCCCCTCCCTCCCTCTCCTCTCCTCCCCCACCTCTCCATCTCCTCTACTGTCCTCTCCCCCTCCTCTCCTGTCCTCTCCCCCTCCTCTCCTGTCCTCTCCCTCTCCTCTCCTTTCCTCTTCTCTACTGTCCTCTCCATCTCCTCTCCTCTCCATCTCCTCTACCCCTCCTCTCCTGTCCTCTCCTCCTCTCCCCTTCATCTCCTCTCCATCTCCTCTACCCCTCCTCTCCTCTCCTCTCCTCCTCTCCCCTTCCCCTCCTCTCCTCTCTGATATCTGATCACATTAGCATGCTGAACTCCAGAGGGTCTGCTCTGTAGTGTGTTGACCATCACACAGCTAAGTAGAGACTCAGACTCCAGCCTGTAGTGTGTTGACCATCACACAGCTAAGTAGAGACTCAGACTCCAGCCTGTAGTGTGTTGACCATCACACAGCAAAGTAGAGACTCAGACTCCAGCCTGTAGTGTGTTGACCATCACACAGCTAAGTAGAGACTCAGACTCCAGCCTGTAGTGTGTTGACCATCACACAGCTAAGTAGAGACTCAGACTCCAGCCTGTAGTGTGTTGACCATCACACAGCTAAGTAGAGACTCAGACTCCAGCCTGTAGTGTGTTCACCATCACACAGCTAAGTAGAGACTCAGACTCCAGCCTGTAGTCTGTTGACCATCACACAGCTAAGTAGAGACTGACTCCAGCCTGTAGTGTGTTGACCATCACACAGCTAAGTAGAGACTCAGACTCCAGCCTGTAGTGTGTTGACCATCACACAGCTAAGTAGAGACTCAGACTCCAGCCTGTAGTGTGTTGACCATCACACAGCTAAGTAGAGACTCAGACTCCAGCCTGTAGTGTGTTGACCATCACACAGCTAAGTAGAGACTCAGACTCCAGCCTGTAGTGTGTTGACCATCACACAGCTAAGTAGAGACTGACTCCAGCCTGTAGTGTGTTGACCATCACACAGCTAAGTAGAGACTCAGACTCCAGCCTGTAGTGTGTTGACCATCACACAGCTAAGTAGAGACTCAGAGTCCAGCCTGTAGTGTGTTGACCATCACACAGATAAGTAGAGACTCAGACTCCAGCCTATAGTGTGTTGACCATCACACAGCTAAGTAGAGCCTCAGACTCCAGCCTGTAGTGTGTTGACCATCACACAGCTAAGTAGAGACTCAGACTCCAGCCTGTAGTGTGTTGACCATCACACAGCTAAGTAGAGACTCAGACTCCAGCCTGTTGTGTGTTGACCATCACACAGCTAAGTAGAGACTCAGACTCCAGCCTGTAGTGTGTTGACCATCACACAGCTAAGTAGAGACTCAGACTCCAGCCTGTAGTCTGTTGACCATCACACAGCTAAGTAGAGACTGACTCCAGCCTGTAGTGTGTTGACCATCACACAGCTAAGTAGAGACTCAGACTCCAGCCTGTAGTGTGTTGACCATCACACAGCTAAGTAGAGACTCAGACTCCAGCATGTAGTGTGTTGACCATCACACAGCTAAGTAGAGACTCAGACTCCAGCCTGTAGTGTGTTGACCATCACACAGCTAAGTAGAGACTCAGACTCCAGCCTGTAGTGTGTTGACCATCACACAGCTAAGTAGAGACTCAGACTCCAGCCTGTAGTGTGTTGACCATCACACAGCTAAGTAGAGACTCAGACTCCAGCCTCCTGAGTGCGTCAGATTGACGATGTGCAAAGGAACTTGGACGGCAGGCGAAGCCTAGGCAGACCTCTCCACTCCACACACGCTGAAAGGCTTTAGTCCCTTATAATTATTCACAGACTCCAGAAACTGCATCCCAAATGGAACCATATTCCCTATATAGTGCACTAGGGTGCCATTTGTGACTCACAATGGGGCAGGCAGGCAGTAATAAAAGAGGAACTCATTAAGAAGCCTGGAAAGCATCCTCTGGCTTGGCTTGGTTTGGCTTGGCTTGGCAGACTGACCTACTGACTAGCTGACTGATTGACTGACTGCCCAAAGTACAGGGCTGTAGTCTACTCAGTATTAGCCGTCTCGCTCTCTCTCTCTGCCAGGCAGGCCCTGACTAATAAGAGAGTGATGAAAGAGGATTTAGAGGAGGACGAGGAGGGGGGAAAAGTCACCTGCGATAAATAGCTGCTGTACTGTATAGAAGGAACACTACAAAGCCCCCATCCAGGCTTCTTCTGTTGGAAACTACTGCATCAGCTATACTGTATGAGGTTCCTAGAATGCTTGGCTCACCATCGTATAACTGCCTCACAAAAATCACATATGAGTTATTATCAGAAGGTGGGCTGTGAATGCATATTATTCATCTGATTAAAGGTAAGCACGTTTATTTGAGGTGTTTTCCTGCACCAACATTCAATAAAGTACAGAGTAGCTCCTACCTTCTCAGCCAGCCAGCCCAGCTGTCTGATCTCTCTGCTCCCTGCGATTCCTGTTCTTCCTGTGTGCTCTTTGACCTCTGTGATGACCTTGTTGATGAGGTTAGAGGTCGCCGACTGCATGACCTCGAACCAGGCCTGGGCCGAGGCTGTGTCTTTACACCGTAACACCACAGTATGCTTGGCGTCCGGAGAGTGCAGCTCTAACTGCCTGGAGAACACAAACAGACAGGAAGACATTGAGAAAGCTGTGAATTTGTTTTGTCACAGGCAAATAGCTCCCATGGCACAGCTTTCAGTGGACATGAGAAAAGGCTTCTTCAGTTCAACAAAGGCGACTTCCCTTTGAAGGGAAAGGAAGATGGCCCCTGTGTGCTTGATGATGTCCTAAGTGAATGGAAATGATCCCAGCACCACTAAAAGACTGTTTCACACAGTGTCTCTTGTTCTTTTTCTGGCTGAGATAAACATTTCCTTTGATGTACCTAGCCCTGTGTACCGGGGTATGTATTTATTTCCACACATGCTTACTCATCATGGGTTGATAACGTTTGGTTTGTTTCTTGTGGGATGTGCAGTAAGTTTCAAGCCTTTTGGCATTGGAAACATTAGCTAAGTATATTATGAATACATTCAGCTAACAACAAAAATAAATAAAATGAACAAGGTTGAAGGAAACTGTTTTCACCTCAGACCTGGGACTTGAATATGACCATTGTTGATAAATCTACCTGTCATTAATCAGAGACAGCGGGAGACCATGTTATCATGATGTCACAAACCACTACATCAACTGCAGGTGCTGTCTCCTACTCGCCCCCACCAACCCTCCCCCACTCCCCCACCAACCCTCCCCCCACTCCCCCACCAACCCTCCCCCCACTCCCCCACCAACCCTCCCCCACTCCCCCACCAACCCTCCCCCCACCTACCACTCCCCCACCAACCCTCCCCCACTTCCCACTCCCCCACCAACCCTCCCCCCACTCCCCACTCCCCCACCAACCCTCCCCCCACTCCCCCACCAACCCTCCCCCCACTTCCCACCAACCCCCCCCCCCCACTCCCCACTCCCCCACCAACCCTCCCCCCACTTCCCACTCCCCCACCAACCCTCCCCCCACTCCCCAGTCCCCCATCAACCCTCCCCCCACTCCCCCACCAACCCTCCCCCCACTCCCCAGTCTCCCACCAACCCTCCCCCACTCCCCCACCAACCCTCCCCCCACTCCCCCACCAACCCTCCCCCCACTCCCCAGTCCCTCACCAAGCCTCCCCCCACTCCCCCACCAACCCTCCCCCACTCCCCAGTCCCTCACCAACCCTCCCCCACTCCCCAGTCCCCCACCAACCCTCCCCCACTCCCCAGTCCCTCACCAACCCTCCCCCCACTCCCCAGTCCCTCACCAACCCTCCCCCCACTCCCCAGTCCCTCACCAACCCTCCCCCACTCCCCAGTCCCCCGCCACAGTTAAAAATAGAAACCAGAGAGTTGATTGAGGAGGAACAGAAGCCAGATGTCATATGGAGGGAGCTGAAGTGTTTACGTTAGTTAGACAGAGACAGACAGAGAGGTTCATGGAAACAGGCCCAAGCTCTCCCCCAGACCTGCGGGGTTCAAAGACTATTTGGAATCCTTTTATAAACTTCCAGCGTTTGCTTTAGTCTGCCTGGAGTGCCAGATGGGTGGGCATTGCACTTACAAGCTCAATCAAGCACAACTGAAATATTTGAAAGACTTTAAATAGTATTTGAACCCAGGTGTGTTCTCCCCATTCAAGGCCCATCCACATCCAGGTCATCTGTCCAACATGGGACACTAACTGCTGAGCCATTAAAGAAGCCAAGGCCAGATTTAGAAAGTGGACTCAATGTGTGGCAAATCTTTCAATGCCTTTCCTGGTCAATGATGGTCTGTCTGCCTGTTCGTTTTCCACTGACAAACTGCTTTTTATTTGAGAGGAAAAAAACTGCTCGCAAAAGGCAAATATCTCAAGCTAAAATAGGCATGAGAAAACTACACTTTAGCATCGTTTTACTCTCTATGACGTCCTAAGTTAATACTAAATCAGTCAATATTAAGCCTAGTCTATTTATAGTCCTACAATAAATGAGAGAGAGAGAGAGAGAGAGAGAGAGAGAGAGAGAGAGAGAGAGAGAGAGAGAGACAGAGAGAGAGATATGCAGTAAATCTGTCTGATGAGGGAGGAAACTCTCTCCTCTCCTGGCTGGGTAGTGTGGACGTCTCTCACCTAACAGCTGTTTATCAGCTAAATAAAACGGTGAAACGTACAGGAAACTCTCTCCTCTCCTGGCTGGGTAGTGTGGACGTCTCTCACCTAACAGCTGTTTAACAGCTAAATAAAACGCTGAAACGTACAGGAAACTCTCTCCTCTCCTGGCTGGGTAGTGTGGACGTCTCTCACCTAACAGCTGTTTAACAGCTAAATAAAACGCTGAAACGTACAGGAAACTCTCTCCTCTCCTGGCTGGGTAGTGTGGACGTCTCTCACCTAACAGCTGTTTAACAGCTAAATAAAACGCTGAAACGTACAGGAAACTCTCTCCTCTCCTGGCTGGGTAGTGTGGACGTCTCTCACCTAACAGCTGTTTAACAGCTAAATAAAACGCTGAAACGTACAGGAAACTCTCTCCTCTCCTGGCTGGGTAGTGTGGACGTCTCTCACCTAACAGCTGTTTAACAGCTAAATAAAACGCTGAAACGTACAGGAAACTCTCTCCTCTCCTGGCTGGGTAGTGTGGACGTCTCTCACCTAACAGCTGTTTACATTTCCACTAGTGACGAGATCTCTGCTCCTCTCTACCAGTCAGCTACAACAAGCCTGCAGACAAGACATCAGGAACATCTCAGATAGCAGCATGTGTGTTTGTGTGGTAGCAGTATCTTCCAGTAAGTAACTCTAAAGTAACTGAAGGTTAGCCTGTTGTTGTGAGCTACGTGCTGAACCATGAAGTACTTAATAGACGACCAAAACATTGTAGTGACGCCAGTAAATATCACTCAATACAAACACATGCTAGGTTGTGATAGTGTGTTAGATGAACCTCTGTGTTTAGTGACTTATATCTGATGTGTCTTGGGACTGACTGGATAAAACATTCACTACTTTGATGGTTATATTGTCATGTTTGTTACTGTCGTTCTACTGTTGGTGTGATACTGCAACACTGACAACAGAGGTAAGACCAATGTGCTGTGGCATAGAAATAGAATTACTAGAAGGGGAAGGCCCTCAGAGCCATGGTAAGTTGACTAGAAAGGGATTGTCCCACCGTTCTAGTACTCTGTCTATGCTCTTTGGTCTGTGAGGTGAACCACACTATGAACAGGAAATCAGTCACTGAGGGGTTAGACTACAGCTAACCTACTTAATGAAGAGACAATATGGCTCATATACAGAGCATTCAGAAAGTATTCAGACCTCCTGACTCTTTCCACTGTTTGTTACGTTACAGTCTTATTCTAAAATGGATTAAAAAAAATCTATCTACACACAATACCCCATATTGACAAAGCAAAGACAGGTTTCTTTTGTGCAAATTGATATAACATTTTAAAAAATGAAATATCACATTTACAGCACATTGGTCTTACCTCTGTTGTCAGTGTTGCAGTATCACACCAACAGTAGAACGACAGTAACAAACATGACAATATAACCATCAAAGTAGTGAATGTTTTATCCAGTCAGTCCCAAGACACATCAGATATAAGTCACTAAACACAGAGGTTCATCTAACACACTATCACAACCTAGCATGTGTTTGTATTGAGTGATAATGTTTGTGTGTCTTATCTAAATAAGTGTATAAAGACCAGGCCTGTCTAAATGACTGTATAAAGACCAGGCCTGTCTAAATGACTGTATAAAGACCAGGCCTGTCTAAATGACTGTATAAAGACCAGGCCTGTCTAAATGACTGTATAAAGACCAGGCCTGTCTAAATGACTGTATAAATACCAGGCCTGTCTAAATGACTGTATAAATACCAGGCCTGTCTAAATGACTGTATAAAGACCAGGCCTGTCTAAATGACTGTATAAATACCAGGCCTGTCTAAATGACTGTATAAAGACCAGGCCTGTCTAAATGACTGTATAAAGACCAGGCCTGTCTAAATGACTGTATAAAGACCAGGCCTGTCTAAATGACTGTATAAAGACCAGGCCTGTCTAAATGACTGTATAAAGATCAGGCCTGTCTAAATGACTGTATAAAGACCAGGCCTGTCTAAATGACTGTATAAAGACCAGGCCTGTCTAAATGACTGTATAAAGACCAGGCCTGTCTAAATGACTGTATAAAGACCAGGCCTGTCTAAATGACTGTATAAAGACCAGGCCTGTCTAAATGACTGTATAAATACCAGGCCTGTCTAAATGACTGTATAAAGACCAGGCCTGTCTAAATGACTGTATAAATACCAGGCCTGTCTAAATGACTGTATAAAGACCAGGCCTGTCTAAATGACTGCATAAATACCAGGCCTGTCTAAATGACTGCATAAAGACCAGGCCTGTCTAAATGACTGTATAAATACCAGGCCTGTCTAAATGACTGCATAAAGACCAGGCCTGTCTAAATGACTGTATAAAGACCAGGCCTGTCTAAATGACTGTATAAAGACCAGGCCTGTCTAAATGACTGCATAAAGACCAGGCCTGTCTAAATGACTGTATAAAGACCAGGCCTGTCTAAATGACTGTATAAAGACCAGGCCTGTCTAAATGACTGTATAAAGACCAGGCCTGTCTAAATGACTGTATAAAGACCAGGCCTGTCTAAATGACTGTATAAAGACCAGGCCTGTCTAAATGACTGTATAAAGACCAGGCCTGTCTAAATGACTGTATAAAGACCAGGCCTGTCTAAATGACTGTATAAAGACCAGGCCTGTCTAAATGACTGTATAAAGACCAGGCCTGTCTAAATGACTGTATAAAGACCAGGCCTGTCTAAATGACTGTATAAATACCAGGCCTGTCTAAATGACTGTATAAAGACCAGGCCTGTCTAAATGACTGTATAAATACCAGGCCTGTCTAAATGACTGTATAAAGACCAGGCCTGTCTAAATGACTGTATAAAGACCAGGCCTGTCTAAATGACTGTATAAAGACCAGGCCTGTCTAAATGACTGTATAAAGACCAGGCCTGTCTAAATGACTGTATAAAGACCAGGCCTGTCTAAATGACTGTATAAATACCAGGCCTGTCTAAATGACTGTATAAAGACCAGGCCTGTCTAAATGACTGTATAAAGACCAGGCCTGTCTAAATGACTGTATAAAGACCAGGCCTGTCTAAATGACTGTATAAAGACCAGGCCTGTCTAAATGACTGTATAAATACCAGGCCTGTCTAAATGACTGTATAAAGACCAGGCCTGTCTAAATGACTGTATAAATACCAGGCCTGTCTAAATGACTGTATAAATGTCACGGGTGTCGTCGGTGAAGGAGGACCAAAACGCAGCAGGTATGTGCAGGCTCATCTTGATGTTTATTTGCTTTCAAAATGAACGTACAAAAATAACTAAACACGAACGATCAACAAAAACAGTCTGGTAAGGCACAAGGCGAAACACAGAACAATCTCCCACAAAATACAAGACAAACACACCCAACTAATATAGGACTTCCAATCAAAGGCAACACCAAACAGCTGCCTTCAATTGGAAGTCCACCCCCAATTAACTCAACATAGAACCAGACACACTAGACTAAACATAGAAATACCCAAACATAAACCAAAACCCGGAAATACTAAATCAAACACCCTTTTAACAAACACACCACCCCGAACCACATAAAACGAATACCCTCTGCCACGTCCTGACCAAACTACAACACTAATTAACCCTTATACTGGCCAGGACGTGACAATAAAGACCAGGCCTGTCTAAATGACTGTATAAAGACCAGGCCTGTCTAAATGACTGTATAAAGACCAGGCCTGTCTAAATGACTGTATAAAGACCAGGCCTGTCTAAATGACTGTATAAATACCAGGCCTGTCTAAATGACTGTATAAAGACCAGGCCTGTCTAAATGACTGTATAAATACCAGGCCTGTCTAAATGACTGCATAAAGATCAGGCCTGTCTAAATGACTGTATAAAGACCAGGCCTGTCTAAATGACTGTATAAAGACCAGGCCTGTCTAAATGACTGTATAAAGACCAGGCCTGTCTACATGACTGCATAAAGATCAGGCCTGTCTAAATGACTGTATAAAGACCAGGCCTGTCTAAATGACTGTATAAAGACCAGGCCTGTCTAAATGACTGTATAAAGACCAGGCCTGTCTAAATGACTGTATAAAGACCAGGCCTGTCTAAATGACTGTACAAAGACCAGGCCTGTCTAAATGACTGTATAAATACCAGGCCTGTCTAAATGACTGTATAAAGACCAGGCCTGTCTAAATGACTGTATAAATACCAGGCCTGTCTAAATGACTGTATAAAGACCAGGCCTGTCTAAATGACTGCATAAATACCAGGCCTGTCTAAATGACTGCATAAAGACCAGGCCTGTCTAAATGACTGTATAAATACCAGGCCTGTCTAAATGACTGCATAAAGACCAGGCCTGTCTAAATGACTGTATAAAGACCAGGCCTGTCTAAATGACTGTATAAAGACCAGGCCTGTCTAAATGACTGTATAAAGACCAGGCCTGTCTAAATGACTGTATAAAGACCAGGCCTGTCTAAATGACTGTATAAAGACCAGGCCTGTCTAAATTACTGTATAAAGACCAGGCCTGTCTAAATGACTGTATAAAGACCAGGCCTATCTAAATGACTGTATAAATACCAGGCCTATCTAAATGAATGTATAAAGACCAGGCCTGTCTAAATGACTGTATAAAGACCAGGCCTGTCTAAATGACTGTATAAAGACCAGGCCTGTCTAAATGACTGTATAAAGACCAGGCCTGTCTAAATGACTGTATAAATACCAGGCCTGTCTAAATGACTGTATAAAGACCAGGCCTGTCTAAATGACTGTATAAATACCAGGCCTGTCTAAATGACTGTATAAAGACCAGGCCTGTCTAAATGACTGTATAAAGACCAGGCCTGTCTAAATGACTGTATAAAGACCAGGCCTATCTAAATGACTGTATAAAGACCAGGCCTGTCTAAATGACTGTATAAAGACCAGGCCTATCTAAATGACTGTATAAATACCAGGCCTGTCTAAATGAATGTATAAAGACCAGGCCTGTCTAAATGACTGTATAAAGACCAGGCCTGTCTAAATGACTGTATAAAGACCAGGCCTGTCTAAATGACTGTATAAATACCAGGCCTGTCTAAATGACTGTACAAAGACCAGGCCTGTCTAAATGACTGTATAAATACCAGGCCTGTCTAAGTGACTGTACAAAGACCAGGCCTGTCTAAGTGACTGTATAAAGACCAGGCCTGTCTAAATGACTGTATAAAGACCAGGTCTGTCTAAATGACTGTATAAAGACCAGGCCTGTCTAAATGACTGTATAAAGACCAGGCCTGTCTAAATGACTGTATAAAGACCAGGCCTGTCTAAATGACTGTATAAAGACCAGGCCTGTCTAAGTGACTGTATAAAGACCAGGCCTGTCTAAATGACTGTATAAAGACCAGGCCTGTCTAAATGACTGTATAAAGACCAGGCCTGTCTAAGTGACTGTATAAAGACCAGGCCTGTCTAAATGACTGTATAAAGACCAGGCCTGTCTAAATGACTGTATAAAGACCAGGCCTGTCTAAATGACTGTATAAAGACCAGGCCTGTCTAAATGACTGTATAAAGACCAGGCCTGTCTAAATGACTGTATAAATACCAGGCCTATCTAAATGACTGTATAAAGACCAGGCCTGTCTAAATGACTGTATAAAGACCAGGCCTGTCCTAATGACTGTATAAAGACCAGGCCTGTCTAAATGACTGTATAAAGACCAGGCCTGTCTAAATGACTGTATAAAGACCAGGCCTGTCTAAATGACTGTATAAAGACCAGGCCTGTCTAAATGACTGTATAAAGACCAGGCCTGTCTAAATGACTGTATAAAGACCAGGCCTGTCTAAATGACTGTATAAAGACCAGGCCTGTCTAAATGACTGTATAAATACCAGGCCTGTCTAAGTGACTGTATAAAGACCAGGCCTATCTAAATGACTGTATAAAGACCAGGCCTGTCTAAATGACTGTATAAATACCAGGCCTGTCTAAATGACTGTATAAATACCAGGCCTGTCTAAGTGACTGTATAAAGACCAGGCCTGTCTAAATGACTGTACAAAGACCAGGCCTGTCTAAATGACTGTATAAAGACCAGGCCTGTCTAAATGACTGTATAAAGACCAGGCCTGTCTAAGTGACTGTATAAAGACCAGGTCTGTCTAAGTCTAAGGCCATGGACTCAGATCCTCCCGATGCTCCGGTGCGAGGGTGGACATAGGCTCGCTGTAAAGGACGGGCTCAGGGCGATCGAGTTCCTGGTCGGGTGGAGGTGTCGGCCTTGGATAGGTTAAAGATGAGGAGGTAAGGGAGGACGGCAAAGTCAGATCCATAACTTCAGGATAAAATAGAACCGTAAAAATGTACCGTGGGGCAGCAGGTAGCCTAGTGGTTAGAGCGTTGGGCCAGTAACCGAAAGGTTGCTAGATTGAATCACTGAACTGAGAAGGTAAAAATCTGTAGTTCTGCCCCTGAACAAGGTAGTTAACCCACTGTTCCTAGGCCATCATTGTGAATAAGAATTTGTTCTGAACTGACTTGCCTGGTTAAA
This sequence comes from Salmo salar, assembly GCF_965601325.2. Classification (NCBI taxonomy): domain Eukaryota; kingdom Metazoa; phylum Chordata; class Actinopteri; order Salmoniformes; family Salmonidae; genus Salmo; species Salmo salar. Next base: position 6,225,705 of record NC_138292.1, read on the forward strand.
TAAAGGTAAAAAAAATTAAAATATATATATCTAAAGACAAGGCGAGCATGATCAATTGGACCCTAAAGTAAAGGTAAAGCTGAGGATATAAGGTAGGCTATGTGTGTCAGATAGAAACCGTTTCTCTATGCTGGTTAATTAAGGTAGACTATGTGTGTCAGATAGATACCGTTTCTCTATGCTGGTTAATTAAGGTAGACTATGTGTGTTGAATAGAAACCGTTTCTCTATGCTGGTTAATTAAGGTAGACTATGTGTGTTGAATAGAAACCGTTTCTCTATGCTGGTTAATTAAGGTAGACTATGTGTGTCAGATAGAAACCGTTTCTCTATGCTGGTTAATTAAGGTAGGCTATGTGTGTCAGATAGAAACCGTTTCTCTATGCTGGTTAATTAAGGTAGACTATGTGTGTCAGATAGAAACCGTTTCTCTATGCTGGTTAATTAAGGTAGACTATGTGTGTCAGATAGAAACCGTTTCTCTATGCTGGTTAATTAAGGTAGGCTATGTGTGTCAGATAGAAACCGTTTCTCTATGCTGGTTAATTAAGGTAGGCTATGTGTGTCAGATAGAAACCGTTTCTCTATGCTGGTTAATTAAGGTAGGCTATGTGTGTCAGATAGAAACCGTTTCTCTATGCTGGTTAATTAAGGTAGGCTATGTGTGTCAGATAGAAACCGTTTCTCTATGCTGGTTAATTAAGGTAGACTATGTGTGTCAGATAGAAACCGTTTCTCTATGCTGGTTAATTAAGGTAGGCTATGTGTGTCAGATAGAAACCGTTTCTCTATGCTGGTTAATTAAGGTAGACTATGTGTGTCAGATAGAAACCGTTTCTCTATGCTGGTTAATTAAGGTAGACTATGTGTGTCAGATAGAAACCGTTTCTCTATGCTGGTTAATTAAGGTAGGCTATGTGTGTCAGATAGAAACCGTTTCTCTATGCTGGTTAATTAAGGTAGGCTATGTGTGTCAGATAGAAACCGTTTCTCTATGCTGGTTAATTAAGGTAGGCTATGTGTGTCAGATAGAAACCGTTTCTCTATGCTGGTTAATTAAGGTAGACTATGTGTGTTGAATAGAAACCGTTTCTCTATGCTGGTTAATTAAGGTAGGCTATGTGTGTCAGATAGAAACCGTTTCTCTATGCTGGTTAATTAAGGTAGGCTATGTGTGTCAGATAGAAACCGTTTCTCTATGCTGGTTAATTAAGGTAGGCTATGTGTGTCGAATAGAAACCGTTTCTCTATGCTGGTTAATTAAGGTAGGCTATGTGTGTCAGATAGAAACCGTTTCTCTATGCTGGTTAATTAAGGTAGGCTATGTGTGTCAGATAGAAACCGTTTCTCTATGCTGGTTAATTAAGGTAGGCTATGTGTGTCAGATAGAAACCGTTTCTCTATGCTGGTTAATTAAGGTAGGCTATGTGTGTCAGATAGAAACCGTTTCTCTATGCTGGTTAATTAAGGTAGGCTATGTGTGTCAGATAGAAACCGTTTCTCTATGCTGGTTAATTAAGGTAGGCTATGTGTGTCAGATAGAAACCGTTTCTCTATGCTGGTTAATTAAGGTAGGCTATGTGTGTCAGATAGAAACCGTTTCTCTATGCTGGTTAATTAAGGTAGGCTATGTGTGTCAGATAGAAACCGTTTCTCTATGCTGGTTAATTAAGGTAGGCTATGTGTGTCAGATAGAAACCGTTTCTCTATGCTGGTTAATTAAGGTAGGCTATGTGTGTCAGATAGAAACCGTTTCTCTATGCTGGTTAATTAAGGTAGGCTATGTGTGTCAGATAGAAACCGTTTCTCTATGCTGGTTAATTAAGGTAGACTATGTGTGTTGAATAGAAACCGTTTCTCTATGCTGGTTAATTAAGGTAGGCTATGTGTGTCAGATAGAAACCGTTTCTCTATGCTGGTTAATTAAGGTAGGCTATGTGTGTCAGATAGAAACCGTTTCTCTATGCTGGTTAATTAAGGTAGGCTATGTGTGTCAGATAGAAACCGTTTCTCTATGCTGGTTAATTAAGGTAGGCTATGTGTGTCAGATAGAAACCGTTTCTCTATGCTGGTTAATTAAGGTAGGCTATGTGTGTCAGATAGAAACCGTTTCTCTATGCTGGTTAATTAAGGTAGACTATGTGTGTCAGATAGAAACCGTTTCTCTATGCTGGTTAATTAAGGTAGACTATGTGTGTTGAATAGAAACCGTTTCTCTATGCTGGTTAATTAAGGTAGGCTATGTGTGTCAGATAGAAACCGTTTCTCTATGCTGGTTAATTAAGGTAGGCTATGTGTGTTGAATAGAAACCGTTTCTCTATGCTGGTTAATTAAGGTAGGCTATGTGTGTCAGATAGAAACCGTTTCTCTATGCTGGTTAATTAAGGTAGGCTATGTGTGTCAGATAGAAACCGTTTCTCTATGCTGGTTAATTAAGGTAGGCTATGTGTGTCAGATAGAAACCGTTTCTCTATGCTGGTTAATTAAGGTAGGCTATGTGTGTCAGATAGAAACCGTTTCTCTATGCTGGTTAATTAAGGTAGGCTATGTGTGTCAGATAGAAACCGTTTCTCTATGCTGGTTAATTAAGGTAGGCTATGTGTGTCAGATAGAAACCGTTTCTCTATGCTGGTTAATTAAGGTAGGCTATGTGTGTTGAATAGAAACCGTTTCTCTATGCTGGTTAATTAAGGTAGGCTATGTGTGTCAGATAGAAACCGTTTCTCTATGCTGGTTAATTAAGGTAGGCTATGTGTGTCAGATAGAAACCGTTTCTCTATGCTGGTTAATTAAGGTAGGCTATGTGTGTCAGATAGAAACCGTTTCTCTATGCTGGTTAATTAAGGTAGGCTATGTGTGTCAGATAGAAACCGTTTCTCTATGCTGGTTAATTAAGGTAGGCTATGTGTGTCAGATAGAAACCGTTTCTCTATGCTGGTTAATTAAGGTAGGCTATGTGTGTCAGATAGAAACCGTTTCTCTATGCTGGTTAATTAAGGTAGGCTATGTGTGTCAGATAGAAACCGTTTCTCTATGCTGGTTAATTAAGGTAGGCTATGTGTGTCAGATAGAAACCGTTTCTCTATGCTGGTTAATTAAGGTAGGCTATGTGTGTCAGATAGAAACCGTTTCTCTATGCTGGTTAATTAAGGTAGACTATGTGTGTCAGATAGAAACCGTTTCTCTATGCTGGTTAATTAAGGTAGGCTATGTGTGTCAGATAGAAACCGTTTCTCTATGCTGGTTAATTAAGGTAGGCTATGTGTGTCAGATAGAAACCGTTTCTCTATGCTGGTTAATTAAGGTAGGCTATGTGTGTCAGATAGAAACCGTTTCTCTATGCTGGTTAATTAAGGTAGACTATGTGTGTCAGATAGAAACCGTTTCTCTATGCTGGTTAATTAAGGTAGACTATGTGTGTCGAGATAGAAACCGTTTCTCTATGCTGGTTAATTAAGGTAGGCTATGTGTGTCAGATAGAAACCGTTTCTCTATGCTGGTTAATTAAGGTAGGCTATGTGTGTCAGATAGAAACCGTTTCTCTATGCTGGTTAATTAAGGTAGGCTATGTGTGTTGAATAGAAACCGTTTCTCTATGCTGGTTAATTAAGGTAGGCTATGTGTGTCAGATAGAAACCGTTTCTCTATGCTGGTTAATTAAGGTAGGCTATGTGTGTCAGATAGAAACCGTTTCTCTATGCTGGTTAATTAAGGTAGGCTATGTGTGTCAGATAGAAACCGTTTCTCTATGCTGGTTAATTAAGGTAGGCTATGTGTGTCAGATAGAAACCGTTTCTCTATGCTGGTTAATTAAGGTAGGCTATGTGTGTCAGATAGAAACCGTTTCTCTATGCTGGTTAATTAAGGTAGGCTATGTGTGTCAGATAGAAACCGTTTCTCTATGCTGGTTAATTAAGGTAGGCTATGTGTGTCAGATAGAAACCGTTTCTCTATGCTGGTTAATTAAGGTAGGCTATGTGTGTTGAATAGAAACCGTTTCTCTATGCTGGTTAATTAAGGTAGGCTATGTGTGTCAGATAGAAACCGTTTCTCTATGCTGGTTAATTAAGGTAGGCTATGTGTGTCAGATAGAAACCGTTTCTCTATGCTGGTTAATTAAGGTAGGCTATGTGTGTCAGATAGAAACCGTTTCTCTATGCTGGTTAATTAAGGTAGGCTATGTGTGTCAGATAGAAACCGTTTCTCTATGCTGGTTAATTAAGGTAGGCTATGTGTGTCAGATAGAAACCGTTTCTCTATGCTGGTTAATTAAGGTAGGCTATGTGTGTCGAGATAGAAACCGTTTCTCTATGCTGGTTAATTAAGGTAGGCTATGTGTGTCAGATAGAAACCGTTTCTCTATGCTGGTTAATTAAGGTAGGCTATGTGTGTTGAATAGAAACCGTTTCTCTATGCTGGTTAATTAAGGTAGGCTATGTGTGTCAGATAGAAACCGTTTCTCTATGCTGGTTAATTAAGGTAGGCTATGTGTGTCAGATAGAAACCGTTTCTCTATGCTGGTTAATTAAGGTAGGCTATGTGTGTCAGATAGAAACCGTTTCTCTATGCTGGTTAATTAAGGTAGGCTATGTGTGTCAGATAGAAACCGTTTCTCTATGCTGGTTAATTAAGGTAGGCTATGTGTGTCAGATAGAAACCGTTTCTCTATGCTGGTTAATTAAGGTAGGCTATGTGTGTCAGATAGAAACCGTTTCTCTATGCTGGTTAATTAAGGTAGGCTATGTGTGTCAGATAGAAACCGTTTCTCTATGCTGGTTAATTAAGGTAGGCTATGTGTGTCAGATAGAAACCGTTTCTCTATGCTGGTTAATTAAGGTAGGCTATGTGTGTCAGATAGAAACCGTTTCTCTATGCTGGTTAATTAAGGTAGGCTATGTGTGTCGAGATAGAAACCGTTTCTCTATGCTGGTTAATTAAGGTAGGCTATGTGTGTCAGATAGAAACCGTTTCTCTATGCTGGTTAATTAAGGTAGGCTATGTGTGTCAGATAGAAACCGTTTCTCTATGCTGGTTAATTAAGGTAGGCTATGTGTGTCAGATAGAAACCGTTTCTCTATGCTGGTTAATTAAGGTAGGCTATGTGTGTCAGATAGAAACCGTTTCTCTATGCTGGTTAATTAAGGTAGGCTATGTGTGTTGAATAGAAACCGTTTCTCTATGCTGGTTAATTAAGGTAGGCTATGTGTGTCAGATAGAAACCGTTTCTCTATGCTGGTTAATTAAGGTAGGCTATGTGTGTCAGATAGAAACCGTTTCTCTATGCTGGTTAATTAAGGTAGGCTATGTGTGTCAGATAGAAACCGTTTCTCTATGCTGGTTAATTAAGGTAGGCTATGTGTGTCAGATAGAAACCGTTTCTCTATGCTGGTTAATTAAGGTAGGCTATGTGTGTCAGATAGAAACCGTTTCTCTATGCTGGTTAATTAAGGTAGGCTATGTGTGTCAGATAGAAACCGTTTCTCTATGCTGGTTAATTAAGGTAGGCTATGTGTGTCAGATAGAAACCGTTTCTCTATGCTGGTTAATTAAGGTAGGCTATGTGTGTGAATAGAAACCGTTTCTCTATGCTGGTTAATTAAGGTAGGCTATGTGTGTTGAATAGAAACCGTTTCTCTATGCTGGTTAATTAAGGTAGGCTATGTGTGTCAGATAGAAACCGTTTCTCTATGCTGGTTAATTAAGGTAGGCTATGTGTGTCAGATAGAAACCGTTTCTCTATGCTGGTTAATTAAGGTAGGCTATGTGTGTCTGAATAGAAACCGTTTCTCTATGCTGGTTAATTAAGGTAGGCTATGTGTGTCAGATAGAAACCGTTTCTCTATGCTGGTTAATTAAGGTAGGCTATGTGTGTTGAATAGAAACCGTTTCTCTATGCTGGTTAATTAAGGTAGGCTATGTGTGTCAGATAGAAACCGTTTCTCTATGCTGGTTAATTAAGGTAGGCTATGTGTGTCAGATAGAAACCGTTTCTCTATGCTGGTTAATTAAGGTAGGCTATGTGTGTCAGATAGAAACCGTTTCTCTATGCTGGTTAATTAAGGTAGGCTATGTGTGTCAGATAGAAACCGTTTCTCTATGCTGGTTAATTAAGGTAGGCTATGTGTGTCAGATAGAAACCGTTTCTCTATGCTGGTTAATTAAGGTAGGCTATGTGTGTCAGATAGAAACCGTTTCTCTATGCTGGTTAATTAAGGTAGGCTATGTGTGTCAGATAGAAACCGTTTCTCTATGCTGGTTAATTAAGGTAGGCTATGTGTGTTGAGATAGAAACCGTTTCTCTATGCTGGTTAATTAAGGTAGGCTATGTGTGTCTGAATAGAAACCGTTTCTCTATGCTGGTTAATTAAGGTAGGCTATGTGTGTCAGATAGAAACCGTTTCTCTATGCTGGTTAATTAAGGTAGGCTATGTGTGTCAGATAGAAACCGTTTCTCTATGCTGGTTAATTAAGGTAGGCTATGTGTGTTCAGATAGAAACCGTTTCTCTATGCTGGTTAATTAAGGTAGGCTATGTGTGTCAGATAGAAACCGTTTCTCTATGCTGGTTAATTAAGGTAGGCTATGTGTGTTGAATAGAAACCGTTTCTCTATGCTGGTTAATTAAGGTAGGCTATGTGTGTCAGATAGAAACCGTTTCTCTATGCTGGTTAATTAAGGTAGACTATGTGTGTTGAATAGAAACCGTTTCTCTATGCTGGTTAATTAAGGTAGGCTATGTGTGTCAGATAGAAACCGTTTCTCTATGCTGGTTAATTAAGGTAGGCTATGTGTGTCAGATAGAAACCGTTTCTCTATGCTGGTTAATTAAGGTAGGCTATGTGTGTCAGATAGAAACCGTTTCTCTATGCTGGTTAATTAAGGTAGGCTATGTGTGTCAGATAGAAACCGTTTCTCTATGCTGGTTAATTAAGGTAGGCTATGTGTGTCAGATAGAAACCGTTTCTCTATGCTGGTTAATTAAGGTAGGCTATGTGTGTCAGATAGAAACCGTTTCTCTATGCTGGTTAATTAAGGTAGGCTATGTGTGTCAGATAGAAACCGTTTCTCTATGCTGGTTAATTAAGGTAGGCTATGTGTGTCAGATAGAAACCGTTTCTCTATGCTGGTTAATTAAGGTAGGCTATGTGTGTCAGATAGAAACCGTTTCTCTATGCTGGTTAATTAAGGTAGGCTATGTGTGTCAGATAGAAACCGTTTCTCTATGCTGGTTAATTAAGGTAGGCTATGTGTGTTGAATAGAAACCGTTTCTCTATGCTGGTTAATTAAGGTAGACTATGTGTGTTGAATAGAAACCGTTTCTCTATGCTGGTTAATTAAGGTAGGCTATGTGTGTCAGATAGAAACCGTTTCTCTATGCTGGTTAATTAAGGTAGGCTATGTGTGTCAGATAGAAACCGTTTCTCTATGCTGGTTAATTAAGGTAGGCTATGTGTGTCAGATAGAAACCGTTTCTCTATGCTGGTTAATTAAGGTAGGCTATGTGTGTCAGATAGAAACCGTTTCTCTATGCTGGTTAATTAAGGTAGGCTATGTGTGTCAGATAGAAACCGTTTCTCTATGCTGGTTAATTAAGGTAGGCTATGTGTGTCAGATAGAAACCGTTTCTCTATGCTGGTTAATTAAGGTAGGCTATGTGTGTCAGATAGAAACCGTTTCTCTATGCTGGTTAATTAAGGTAGGCTATGTGTGTTGAATAGAAACCGTTTCTCTATGCTGGGTAATTAAGGTAGGCTATGTGTGTCAGATAGAAACCGTTTCTCTATGCTGGTTAATTAAGGTAGACTATGTGTGTTGAATAGAAACCGTTTCTCTATGCTGGTTAATTAAGGTAGGCTATGTGTGTCAGATAGAAACCGTTTCTCTATGCTGGTTAATTAAGGTAGGCTATGTGTGTCAGATAGAAACCGTTTCTCTATGCTGGTTAATTAAGGTAGGCTATGTGTGTCAGATAGAAACCGTTTCTCTATGCTGGTTAATTAAGGTAGGCTATGTGTGTCAGATAGAAACCGTTTCTCTATGCTGGTTAATTAAGGTAGGCTATGTGTGTCAGATAGAAACCGTTTCTCTATGCTGGTTAATTAAGGTAGGCTATGTGTGTCAGATAGAAACCGCTTCTCTATGCTGGTTAATTAAGGTAGGCTATGTGTGTCAGATAGAAACCGTTTCTCTATGCTGGTTAATTAAGGTAGGCTATGTGTGTTGAATAGAAACCGTTTCTCTATGCTGGTTAATTAAGGTAGACTATGTGTGTTGAATAGAAACCGTTTCTCTATGCTGGTTAATTAAGGTAGGCTATGTGTGTCAGATAGAAACCGTTTCTCTATGCTGGTTAATTAAGGTAGGCTATGTGTGTCAGATAGAAACCGTTTCTCTATGCTGGTTAATTAAGGTTGGCTATGTGTGTCAGATAGAAACCGTTTCTCTATGCTGGTTAATTAAGGTAGGCTATGTGTGTCAGATAGAAACCGTTTCTCTATGCTGGTTAATTAAGGTAGGCTATGTGTGTCAGATAGAAACCGTTTCTCTATGCTGGTTAATTAAGGTAGGCTATGTGTGTCAGATAGAAACCGTTTCTCTATGCTGGTTAATTAAGGTAGGCTATGTGTGTCAGATAGAAACCGTTTCTCTATGCTGGTTAATTAAGGTAGGCTATGTGTGTTGAATAGAAACCGTTTCTCTATGCTGGGTAATTAAGGTAGACTATGTGTGTCAGATAGAAACCGTTTCTCTATGCTGGTTAATTAAGGTAGACTATGTGTGTTGAATAGAAACCGTTTCTCTATGCTGGTTAATTAAGGTAGGCTATGTGTGTCAGATAGAAACCGTTTCTCTATGCTGGTTAATTAAGGTAGACTATGTGTGTTGAATAGAAACCGTTTCTCTATGCTGGTTAATTAAGGTAGGCTATGTGTGTCAGATAGAAACCGTTTCTCTATGCTGGTTAATTAAGGTAGGCTATGTGTGTCAGATAGAAACCGTTTCTCTATGCTGGTTAATTAAGGTAGGCTATGTGTGTCAGATAGAAACCGTTTCTCTATGCTGGTTAATTAAGGTAGGCTATGTGTGTCAGATAGAAACCGTTTCTCTATGCTGGTTAATTAAGGTAGGCTATGTGTGTCAGATAGAAACCGTTTCTCTATGCTGGTTAATTAAGGTAGGCTATGTGTGTCAGATAGAAACCGTTTCTCTATGCTGGTTAATTAAGGTAGGCTATGTGTGTCAGATAGAAACCGTTTCTCTATGCTGGTTAATTAAGGTAGGCTATGTGTGTCAGATAGAAACCGCTTCTCTATGCTGGTTAATTAAGGTAGGCTATGTGTGTCAGATAGAAACCGTTTCTCTATGCTGGTTAATTAAGGTAGGCTATGTGTGTTGAATAGAAACCGTTTCTCTATGCTGGTTAATTAAGGTAGACTATGTGTGTTGAATAGAAACCGTTTCTCTATGCTGGTTAATTAAGGTAGGCTATGTGTGTCAGATAGAAACCGTTTCTCTATGCTGGTTAATTAAGGTAGGCTATGTGTGTCAGATAGAAACCGTTTCTCTATGCTGGTTAATTAAGGTAGACTATGTGTGTTGAATAGAAACCGTTTCTCTATGCTGGTTAATTAAGGTAGGCTATGTGTGTCAGATAGAAACCGTTTCTCAATGCTGGTTAATTAAGGTTGGCTATGTGTGTCAGATATAAACCGTTTCTCTATGCTGGTTAATTAAGGTAGGCTATGTGTGTCAGATAGAAACCGTTTCTCTATGCTGGTTAATTAAGGTAGGCTATGTGTGTCAGATAGAAACCGTTTCTCTATGCTGGTTAATTAAGGTAGGCTATGTGTGTCAGATAGAAACCGTTTCTCTATGCTGGTTAATTAAGGTAGGCTATGTGTGTCAGATAGAAACCGTTTCTCTATGCTGGTAATTAAGGTAGGCTATGTGTGTTGAATAAAAACCGTTTCTCTATGCTGGTTAATTAAGGTAGGCTATGTGTGTCAGATAGAAACCGTTTCTCTATGCTGGTTAATTAAGGTAGGCTATGTGTGTCAGATAGAAACCGTTTCTCTATGCTGGTTAATTAAGGTAGGCTATGTGTGTCAGATAGAAACCGTTTCTCTATGCTGGTTAATTAAGGTAGGCTATGTGTGTCAGATAGAAACCGTTTCTCTATGCTGGTTAATTAAGGTAGGCTATGTGTGTTGAATAGAAACCGTTTCTCTATGCTGGTTAATTAAGGTAGGCTATGTGTGTCAGATAGAAACCATTTCTCTATGCTGGTTAATTAAGGTAGGCTATGTGTGTTGAATAGAAACCGTTTCTCTATGCTGGTTAATTAAGGTAGGCTATGTGTGTCAGATAGAAACCGTTTCTCTATGCTGGTTAATTAAGGTAGACTATGTGTGTCAGATAGAAACCGTTTCTCTATGCTGGTTAATTAAGGTAGACTATGTGTGTCAGATAGAAACCGTTTCTCTATGCTGGTTAATTAAGGTAGACTATGTGTGTTGAATAGAAACCGTTTCTCTATGCTGGTTAATTAAGGTAGGCTATGTGTGTCAGATAGAAACCGTTTCTCTATGCTGGTTAATTAAGGTAGCCTATGTGTGTCAGATAGAAACCGTTTCTCTATGCTGGTTAATTAAGGTAGGCTATGTGTGTCAGATAGAAACCGTTTCTCTATGCTGGTTAATTAAGGTAGGCTATGTGTGTCAGATAGAAACCGTTTCTCTATGCTGGTTAATTAAGGTAGGCTATGTGTGTCAGATAGAAACCGTTTCTCTATGCTGGTTAATTAAGGTAGACTATGTGTGTCAGATAGAAACCGTTTCTCTATGCTGGTTAATTAAAGTAGGCTATGTGTGTCAGATAGAAACCGTTTCTCTATGCTGGTTAATTAAGGTAGACTATGTGTGTTGAATAGAAACCGTTTCTCTATGCTGGTTAATTAAGGTAGGCTATGTGTGTCAGATAGAAACCGTTTCTCTATGCTGGTTAATTAAGGTAGACTATGTGTGTTGAATAGAAACCGTTTCTCTATGCTGGTTAATTAAGGTAGGCTATGTGTGTTGAATAGAAACCGTTTCTCTATGCTGGTTAATTAAGGTAGGCTATGTGTGTCAGATAGAAACCGTTTCTCTATGCTGGTTAATTAAGGTAGACTATGTGTGTCAGATAGATACCGTTTCTCTATGCTGGTTAATTAAGGTAGGCTATGTGTGTCAGATAGAAACTGTTTCTCTATGCTGGTTAATTAAGGTAGGCTATGTGTGTCAGATAGAAACCGCTTCTCTATGCTGGTTAATTAAGGTAGGCTATGTGTGTCAGATAGAAACTGTTTCTCTATGCTGGTTAATTAAGGTAGGCTATGTGTGTTGAATAGAAACCGTTTCTCTATGCTGGTTAATTAAGGTAGGCTATGTGTGTCAGATAGAAACCGTTTCTCTATGCTGGTTAATTAAGGTAGACTATGTGTGTCAGATAGAAACCGTTTCTCTATGCTGGTTAATTAAGGTAGGCTATGTGTGTCAGATAGAAACCGTTTCTCTATGCTGGTTAATTAAGGTAGGCTATGTGTGTCTGAATAGAAACCGTTTCTCTATGCTGGTTAATTAAGGTAGGCTATGTGTGTCAGATAGAAACCGTTTCTCTATGCTGGTTAATTAAGGTAGACTATGTGTGTTGAATAGAAACCGTTTCTCTATGCTGGTTAATTAAGGTAGGCTATGTGTGTTGAATAGAAACCGTTTCTCTATGCTGGTTAATTAAGGTAGGCTATGTGTGTCAGATAGAAACCGTTTCTCTATGCTGGTTAATTAAGGTAGGCTATGTGTGTCAGATAGAAACCGTTTCTCTATGCTGGTTAATTAAGGTAGGCTATGTGTGTTGAATAGAAACCGTTTCTCTATGCTGGTTAATTAAGGTAGGCTATGTGTGTCAGATAGAAACCGTTTCTCTATGCTGGTTAATTAAGGTAGGCTATGTGTGTCAGATAGAAACCGTTTCTCTATGCTGGTTAATTAAGGTAGGCTATGTGTGTCAGATAGAAACCGTTTCTCTATGCTGGTTAATTAAGGTAGGCTATGTGTGTCAGATAGAAACCGTTTCTCTATGCTGGTTAATTAAGGTAGGCTATGTGTGTCAGATAGAAACCGTTTCTCTATGCTGGTTAATTAAGGTAGGCTATGTGTGTCAGATAGAAACCGTTTCTCTATGCTGGTTAATTAAGGTAGGCTATGTGTGTTGAATAGAAACCGTTTCTCTATGCTGGTTAATTAAGGTAGGCTATGTGTGTCAGATAGAAACCGTTTCTCTATGCTGGTTAATTAAGGTAGGCTATGTGTGTTGAATAGAAACCGTTTCTCTATGCTGGTTAATTAAGGTAGGCTATGTGTGTCAGATAGAAACCGTTTCTCTATGCTGGTTAATTAAGGTAGGCTATGTGTGTCAGATAGAAACCGTTTCTCTATGCTGGTTAATTAAGGTAGACTATGTGTGTCAGATAGAAACCGTTTCTCTATGCTGGTTAATTAAGGTAGACTATGTGTGTCAGATAGAAACCGTTTCTCTATGCTGGTTAATTAAGGTAGGCTATGTGTGTCAGATAGAAACCGTTTCTCTATGCTGGTTAATTAAGGTAGACTATGTGTGTTGAATAGAAACCGTTTCTCTATGCTGGTTAATTAAGGTAGGCTATGTGTGTTGAATAGAAACCGTTTCTCTATGCTGGTTAATTAAGGTAGGCTATGTGTGTTGAATAGAAACCGTTTCTCTATGCTGGTTAATTAAGGTAGGCTATGTGTGTCAGATAGAAACCGTTTCTCTATGCTGGTTAATTAAGGTAGGCTATGTGTGTCAGATAGAAACCGTTTCTCTATGCTGGTTAATTAAGGTAGGCTATGTGTGTTGAATAGAAACCGTTTCTCTATGCTGGTTAATTAAGGTAGGCTATGTGTGTCAGATAGAAACCGTTTCTCTATGCTGGTTAATTAAGGTAGGCTATGTGTGTCAGATAGAAACCGTTTCTCTATGCTGGTTAATTAAGGTAGGCTATGTGTGTCAGATAGAAACCGTTTCTCTATGCTGGTTAATTAAGGTAGGCTATGTGTGTCAGATAGAAACCGTTTCTCTATGCTGGTTAATTAAGGTAGGCTATGTGTGTCAGATAGAAACCGTTTCTCTATGCTGGTTAATTAAGGTAGGCTATGTGTGTCAGATAGAAACCGTTTCTCTATGCTGGTTAATTAAGGTAGGCTATGTGTGTCAGATAGAAACCGTTTCTCTATGCTGGTTAATTAAGGTAGACTATGTGTGTTGAATAGAAACCGTTTCTCTATGCTGGTTAATTAAGGTAGGCTATGTGTGTCAGATAGAAACCGTTTCTCTATGCTGGTTAATTAAGGTAGGCTATGTGTGTCAGATAGAAACCGTTTCTCTATGCTGGTTAAATAAGGTTGGCTATGTGTGTCAGATAGAAACCGTTTCTCTATGCTGGTTAATTAAGGTAGGCTATGTGTGTCAGATAGAAACCGTTTCTCTATGCTGGTTAATTAAGGTAGGCTATGTGTGTCAGATAGAAACCGTTTCTCTATGCTGGTTAATTAAGGTAGGCTATGTGTGTCAGATAGAAACCGTTTCTCTATGCTGGTTAATTAAGGTAGGCTATGTGTGTTGAATAGAAACCGTTTCTCTATGCTGGTTAATTAAGGTAGGCTATGTGTGTCAGATAGAAACCGTTTCTCTATGCTGGTTAATTAAGGTAGGCTATGTGTGTTGAATAAAAACCGTTTCTCTATGCTGGTTAATTAAGGTAGGCTATGTGTGTCAGATAGAAACCGTTTCTCTATGCTGGTTAATTAAAATAGGCTATGTGTGTCAGATAGAAACCGTTTCTCTATGCTGGTTAATTAAGGTAGACTATGTGTGTCAGATAGAAACCGTTTCTCTATGCTGGTTAATTAAGGTAGGCTATGTGTGTCAGATAGAAACCGTTTCTCTATGCTGGTTAATTAAGGTAGGCTATGTGTGTTGAATAGAAACCGTTTCTCTATGCTGGTTAATTAAGGTAGGCTATGTGTGTCAGATAGAAACCGTTTCTCTATGCTGGTTAATTAAGGTAGGCTATGTGTGTCGAGATAGAAACCGTTTCTCTATGCTGGTTAATTAAGGTAGGCTATGTGTGTCGATAGAAACCGTTTCTCTATGCTGGTTAATTAAGGTAGACTATGTGTGTCAGATAGAAACCGTTTCTCTATGCTGGTTAATTAAGGTAGGCTATGTGTGTCAGATAGAAACCGTTTCTCTATGCTGGTTAATTAAGGTAGGCTATGTGTGTCAGATAGAAACCGTTTCTCTATGCTGGTTAATTAAGGTAGGCTATGTGTGTCAGATAGAAACCGTTTCTCTATGCTGGTTAATTAAGGTAGGCTATGTGTGTTGAATAGAAACCGTTTCTCTATGCTGGTTAATTAAGGTAGGCTATGTGTGTCAGATAGAAACCGTTTCTCTATGCTGGTTAATTAAGGTAGGCTATGTGTGTCAGATAGAAACCGTTTCTCTATGCTGGTTAATTAAGGTAGGCTATGTGTGTCAGATAGAAACCGTTTCTCTATGCTGGTTAATTAAGGTAGGCTATGTGTGTCAGATAGAAACCGTTTCTCTATGCTGGTTAATTAAGGTAGGCTATGTGTGTCAGATAGAAACCGTTTCTCTATGCTGGTTAATTAAGGTAGGCTATGTGTGTCAGATAGAAACCGTTTCTCTATGCTGGTTAATTAAGGTAGGCTATGTGTGTTGAGATAGAAACCGTTTCTCTATGCTGGTTAATTAAGGTAGGCTATGTGTGTCAGATAGAAACCGTTTCTCTATGCTGGTTAATTAAGGTAGGCTATGTGTGTCGAGATAGAAACCGTTTCTCTATGCTGGTTAATTAAGGTAGGCTATGTGTGTCAGATAGAAACCGTTTCTCTATGCTGGTTAATTAAGGTAGGCTATGTGTGTCAGATAGAAACCGTTTCTCTATGCTGGTTAATTAAGGTAGACTATGTGTGTCAGATAGAAACCGTTTCTCTATGCTGGTTAATTAAGGTAGGCTATGTGTGTCAGATAGAAACCGTTTCTCTATGCTGGTTAATTAAGGTAGGCTATGTGTGTTGAATAGAAACCGTTTCTCTATGCTGGTTAATTAAGGTAGGCTATGTGTGTCAGATAGAAACCGTTTCTCTATGCTGGTTAATTAAGGTAGGCTATGTGTGTCAGATAGAAACCGTTTCTCTATGCTGGTTAATTAAGGTAGGCTATGTGTGTCACATAGAAACCGTTTCTCTATGCTGGTTAATTAAGGTAGGCTATGTGTGTCAGATAGAAACCGTTTCTCTATGCTGGTTAATTAAGGTAGGCTATGTGTGTCAGATAGAAACCGTTTCTCTATGCTGGTTAATTAAGGTAGGCTATGTGTGTCAGATAGAAACCGTTTCTCTATGCTGGTTAATTAAGGTAGACTATGTGTGTCAGATAGAAACCGTTTCTCTATGCTGGTTAATTAAGGTAGGCTATGTGTGTCAGATAGAAACCGTTTCTCTATGCTGGTTAATTAAGGTAGGCTATGTGTGTCAGATAGAAACCGTTTCTCTATGCTGGTTAATTAAGGTAGGCTATGTGTGTCAGATAGAAACCGTTTCTCTATGCTGGTTAATTAAGGTAGGCTATGTGTGTCAGATAGAAACCGTTTCTCTATGCTGGTTAATTAAGGTAGGCTATGTGTGTTGAATAGAAACCGTTTCTCTATGCTGGTTAATTAAGGTAGGCTATGTGTGTCAGATAGAAACCGTTTCTCTATGCTGGTTAATTAAGGTAGGCTATGTGTGTCAGATAGAAACCGTTTCTCTATGCTGGTTAATTAAGGTAGGCTATGTGTGTCAGATAGAAACCGTTTCTCTATGCTGGTTAATTAAGGTAGGCTATGTGTGTCAGATAGAAACCGTTTCTCTATGCTGGTTAATTAAGGTAGGCTATGTGTGTCAGATAGAAACCGTTTCTCTATGCTGGTTAATTAAGGTAGGCTATGTGTGTCAGATAGAAACCGTTTCTCTATGCTGGTTAATTAAGGTAGGCTATGTGTGTCAGATAGAAACCGTTTCTCTATGCTGGTTAATTAAGGTAGGCTATGTGTGTCAGATAGAAACCGTTTCTCTATGCTGGTTAATTAAGGTAGGCTATGTGTGTCAGATAGAAACCGTTTCTCTATGCTGGTTAATTAAGGTAGGCTATGTGTGTCAGATAGAAACCGTTTCTCTATACTGGTTAATTAAGGTAGGCTATGTGTGTCAGATAGAAACCGTTTCTCTATGCTGGTTAATTAAGGTAGACTATGTGTGTCAGATAGAAACCGTTTCTCTATGCTGGTTAATTAAGGTAGGCTATGTGTGTCAGATAGAAACCGTTTCTCTATGCTGGTTAATTAAGGTAGGCTATGTGTGTTGAATAGAAACCGTTTCTCTATGCTGGTTAATTAAGGTAGGCTATGTGTGTCAGATAGAAACCGTTTCTCTATGCTGGTTAATTAAGGTAGGCTATGTGTGTCAGATAGAAACCGTTTCTCTATGCTGGTTAATTAAGGTAGGCTATGTGTGTCACATAGAAACCGTTTCTCTATGCTGGTTAATTAAGGTAGGCTATGTGTGTCAGATAGAAACCGTTTCTCTATGCTGGTTAATTAAGGTAGGCTATGTGTGTTGAATAGAAACCGTTTCTCTATGCTGGTTAATTAAGGTAGGCTATGTGTGTCGATAGAAACCGTTTCTCTATGCTGGTTAATTAAGGTAGACTATGTGTGTTGAATAGAAACCGTTTCTCTATGCTGGTTAATTAAGGTAGGCTATGTGTGTCAGATAGAAACCGTTTCTCTATGCTGGTTAATTAAGGTAGGCTATGTGTGTCAGATAGAAACCGTTTCTCTATGCTGGTTAATTAAGGTAGGCTATGTGTGTCAGATAGAAACCGTTTCTCTATGCTGGTTAATTAAGGTAGGCTATGTGTGTCAGATAGAAACCGTTTCTCTATGCTGGTTAATTAAGGTTGGCTATGTGTGTTGAATAGAAACCGTTTCTCTATGCTGGTTAATTAAGGTAGGCTATGTGTGTCAGATAGAAACCGTTTCTCTATGCTGGTTAATTAAGGTAGACTATGTGTGTCAGATAGAAACCGTTTCTCTATGCTGGTTAATTAAGGTAGGCTATGTGTGTCAGATAGAAACCGTTTCTCTATGCTGGTTAATTAAGGTAGACTATGTGTGTCAGATAGAAACCGTTTCTCTATGCTGGTTAATTAAGGTAGGCTATGTGTGTCAGATAGAAACCGTTTCTCTATGCTGGTTAATTAAGGTTGGCTATGTGTGTTGAATAGAAACCGTTTCTCTATGCTGGTTAATTAAGGTAGGCTATGTGTGTCAGATAGAAACCGTTTCTCTATGCTGGTTAATTAAAATAGGCTATGTGTGTCAGATAGAAACCGTTTCTCTATGCTGGTTAATTAAGGTAGGCTATGTGTGTCAGATAGAAACCGTTTCTCTATGCTGGTTAATTAAGGTAGGCTATGTGTGTCAGATAGATACCGTTTCTCTATACTGGTTAATTAAGGTAGACTATGTGTGTCAGATAGAAACCGTTTCTCTATGCTGGTTAATTAAGGTAGACTATGTGTGTCAGATAGAAACCGTTTCTCTATGCTGGTTAATTAAGGTAGGCTATGTGTGTCAGATAGATACCGTTTCTCTATACTGGTTAATTAAGGTAGGCTATGTGTGTTGAATAGAAACCGTTTCTCTATGCTGGTTAATTAAGGTAGACTATGTGTGTCAGATAGAAACCGTTTCTCTATGCTGGTTAATTAAGGTAGACTATGTGTGTCAGATAGAAACCGTTTCTCTATGCTGGTTAATTAAGGTAGGCTATGTGTGTCAGATAGAAACCGTTTCTCTATGCTGGTTAATTAAGGTAGACTATGTGTGTTGAATAGAAACCGTTTCTCTATGCTGGTTAATTAAGGTAGGCTATGTGTGTTGAATAGAAACCGTTTCTCTATGCTGGTTAATTAAGGTAGGCTATGTGTGTTGAATAGAAACCGTTTCTCTATGCTGGTTAATTAAGGTAGGCTATGTGTGTTGAATAGAAACCGTTTCTCTATGCTGGTTAATTAAGGTAGACTATGTGTGTCAGATAGAAACCGTTTCTCTATGCTGGTTAATTAAGGTAGGCTATGTGTGTCAGATAGAAACCGTTTCTCTATGCTGGTTAATTAAGGTTGGCTATGTGTGTTGAATAGAAACCGTTTCTCTATGCTGGTTAATTAAGGTAGGCTATGTGTGTCAGATAGAAACCGTTTCTCTATGCTGGTTAATTAAGGTAGGCTATGTGTGTCAGATAGATACCGTTTCTCTATACTGGTTAATTAAGGTAGACTATGTGTGTCAGATAGAAACCGTTTCTCTATGCTGGTTAATTAAGGTAGGCTATGTGTGTCAGATAGAAACCGTTTCTCTATGCTGGTTAATTAAGGTAGGCTATGTGTGTTGAATAGAAACCGTTTCTCTATGCTGGTTAATTAAGGTAGGCTATGTGTGTCAGATAGAAACTGTTTCTCTATGCTGGTTAATTAAGGTTGGCTATGTGTGTCAGATAGAAACCGTTTCTCTATGCTGGTTAATTAAGGTAGGCTATGTGTGTCAGATAGAAACCGTTTCTCTATGCTGGTTAATTAAGGTAGACTATGTGTGTCAGATAGAAACCGTTTCTCTATGCTGGTTAATTAAGGTAGGCTATGTGTGTCAGATAGAAACCGTTTCTCTATGCTGGTTAATTAAGGTAGGCTATGTGTGTCAGATAGAAACCGTTTCTCTATGCTGGTTAATTAAGGTAGGCTATGTGTGTCAGATAGAAACCGTTTCTCTATGCTGGTTAATTAAGGTAGACTATGTGTGTTGAATAGAAACCGTTTCTCTATGCTGGTTAATTAAGGTAGGCTATGTGTGTTGAATAGAAACCGTTTCTCTATGCTGGTTAATTAAGGTAGGCTATGTGTGTTGAATAGAAACCGTTTCTCTATGCTGGTTAATTAAGGTAGGCTATGTGTGTTGAATAGAAACCGTTTCTCTATGCTGGTTAATTAAGGTAGACTATGTGTGTCAGATAGAAACCGTTTCTCTATGCTGGTTAATTAAGGTAGGCTATGTGTGTCAGATAGAAACCGTTTCTCTATGCTGGTTAATTAAGGTAGACTATGTGTGTCAGATAGAAACCGTTTCTCTATGGTGGTTAATCAAGGTAACATCTCTTAAACTCTGAACACTGAGCGTTGAGAACTATAGCAGTTAATCCACTGTGACTGTCACCGAGACGACCATCCCAGGAAAAACACGTGGGAGAGATGGGAGTTACGTGGGAGAGGTGGGAGTTACTCATTGGTGGTGGATGAGATGAGTCCCTCCCCCCTCACAATGTAATGTGTTGCTTTTATTCCAGCGCCTGCAGAAAGGATTCACACCCCTTGTCTTTTTACACATTTTGTTGTGTTACAGTCTGGATTCAAAATGGATTAAATTGAGATTTTGTGTCACCGGTCTACACACCATACCCCATTATATCAAAGTGGAATTATGTTTTACGAAATATTTAAAAATGCAACGGTGAAATGTCTTGAGTCAATTCAACCCCTTTGTTATGGCAAGCCTAAATAAGTTCAGGAGTAAAGATATGCTTAACAAGTCACATAATAAGTTGCATGGACTCTGTGTGCAATAATAGTTTCTAAGATTATTTTTGAATGACTACCTCATCTCTGTACCCCACACATACAATTATCTGTAAGGTTCCTCAGTCGAGCAGTGAATTTCAAACACAGATTCAACCACAAAGACCAGGGAGGTTTTCCAATGCCTCGCAAAGAAGGGCACCTATTGGTAGATGGGGGGGAAGTAGACATTGAATGTCCCTTTGAGCATGGTGAAGATATTAATTACACTAACCTAAATGACAGCGTGAAAAGAAGGCAGTACAGAATACAAATATTCCAAAACATGCATCCTGTTTGCAATAAGGCACTAAAGTAAAACTGCAAAAAATGTGGCAAAGAAATTAACTTCATGTCCTGAATACAAAGTGTTATGTCTGGGGCAAATCGAACACAACACATTAATGAGTACCATGCTTCCTATTTTCAAGCATGGTGGTGGCTGCATCATGTTATGGGTATGCTTGTCATCGGCAAGGATTATGTAGATTTCAGGATAAAGTAAACAGAATAGAGCTAAGCACAAGCAAAATCTTAGATGAAAACCTTGTTCAGTCTGCTTTCCAACAGACACTGGGAGACAAGTTGACCTCACAGCAGGACAATAACTTAAAACATAAGGCCAAATATATCCTGGAGTTGCTAACCAAGAAGTCAGTGAATGTTCCTGAGTGGCCTAGTTACAGTTTTGACTTATATAGGTTTGAAAATCTATGGCAAGACTTGAAAATGGCTGTCTAGCAATGATCAATAACCAACTTGACAGAGCTTGAAGAATTAAAAAAAATAATAATGTGCAAATATTGTACAATCCAGGTGAGCAAAGCTCTTAGAGACTTACCCAGAAAGACTCACAGCTCTTAGAGACTTACCCAGAAAGACTCACAGCTGTAATCACTGCCAAATGTGATTCCAACATGTATTGAGGCTGGGTTTCTGTACAGCACTTTGTGACATCAGCTGATGTAAGAAGGGCTTTATAAATAAATGTGATTGATTGATTATAAATACATTTGATTATTGACTCAGTGGTGGGAATACTTAAGTAAATGAGATATTTCTGTATTTAATTGTCAATACATTTGCTAAAAACATGTTTTCACTTTGTAATTATGGGTTATTGTGTGTACATGGGTGGGCTGAAAAAATCAATGGAATCGATTTTGAATTCAGGCTGTAACACAACAAAATGTGGAATAAGTGAAGGGGTATGAGTACTTTCTGAAGGCACTGCATCTGGCAAAACACTAGCAATATAAATCCAATCAATTCTAATTGTAGAAGTGTTAGCCCACCTAGCTCTGCACCCCCTGCCGTTACGCCCCTGCCGTTACGCCCCTGTGGATAATAATATACGGGGGGAAACAGAATAATAGTAATGCAGAATGATGCTGGAGACTTTACCTGTTTTCAGGGTCTGGAGAAGTCATGCTCCTGGTGATGTAACACATCTTTAAGGGGATGTACCTCCTGTCCCCCTGTAGGGACATGGTGGGGGTGACGGGGACGTCACAGTGGGGGCTACCCAGCCTCGGGGACTCAGGTGGGGGCGTCTCCCAGCCTATCTCTGACACAGGAGAACCCTTCTTCACATAGGGGGTGGCTTCTCTCATGTACTTCACTGAAATATGAGAGACGAGAATTATGAGTAAGCTTTTTCACAACCTGTCTAGGGGCTGGCTTCCCACATGTACATCACTGGACCAACAAGACAAAGGAATAATTGCCTATGTTTTCATTGGTAGACAGGTCATGCCTGTACTGCTGTTATTCTGGTGAGGATAGTGCTAAGAGTCCTTGCTAACGTAACTTCAGTAAAAATAGCTAGGATACTATAGAGGAGATTGACATGCAGACTCAAAAAGTGACCCTGCTGTAACCCCACAATCTGTACCAGGCAGGTAGTGGTCCAATTATATTACACAGTTCTATTAGTGGTGCAATTATATTACACAGTTCTATTAGTGGTCCAGTTCTATTAGTGGTCCAGTTCTATTAGTGGTCCAGTTCTATTAGTGGTGCAATTATATTACACAGTTCTATTAGTGGTCCAGTTCTATTAGTGGTCCAGTTCTATTAGTGGTCCAGTTCTATTAGTGGTCCAGTTATATTATACAGTTCTATTAGTGGTCCAGTTCTATTAGTGGTCCAGTTCTATTAGTGGTCCAATTATATTACACAGTTCTATTAGTGGTCCAGTTCTATTAGTGGTCCAGTTCTATTAGTGGTCCAATTATATTACACAGTTCTATTAGTGGTCCAGTTCTATTAGTGGTCCAATTATATTACACAGTTCTATTAGTGGTCCAATTATATTACACAGTTTTATTAGTGGTCCAATTATATTACACAGTTTTATTAGTGGTCCAGTTCTATTAGTGGTCCAGTTCTATTAGTGGTCCAATTATATTACACAGTTCTATTAGTGGTCCAGTTCTATTAGTGGTCCAGTTCTATTAGTGGTCCAATTATATTACACAGTTCTATTAGTGGTCCAGTTCTATTAGTGGTCCAGTTCTATTATACAGTTCTATTAGTGGTCCAGTTCTATTAGTGGTCCAGTTCTATTAGTGGTCCAGTTCTATTAGTGGTCCAATTATATTACACAGTTCTATTAGTGCTCCAGTTCTATTAGTGGTCCAGTTCTATTAGTGGTCCAATTATATTACACAGTTCTATTAGTGGTCCAGTTCTATTAGTGGTCCAATTATATTATACAGTTCTATTAGTGGTCCAGTTCTATTAGTGGTCCAATTATATTACACAGTTCTATTAGTGGTCCAGTTCTATTAGTGGTCCAGTTCTATTAGTGGTCCAATTATATTACACAGTTCTATTAGTGGTCCAGTTCTATTATACAGTTCTATTAGTGGTCCAGTTCTATTAGTGGTCCAGTTCTATTAGTGGTCCAATTATATTATACAGTTCTATTAGTGGTCCAGTTCTATTAGTGGTCCAGTTCTATTAGTGGTCCAGTTCTATTAGTGGTCCAGTTCTATTAGTGGTCCAGTTCTATTAGTGGTTCAATTATATTATACAGTTCTATTAGTGGTCCAGTTCTATTAGTGGTCCAATTATATTATACAGTTCTATTAGTGGTCCAGTTCTATTAGTGGTCCAGTTCTATTATACAGTTATATTAGTGGTTCAATTATATTACACAGTTCTATTAGTGGTCCAATTATATTACACAGTTTTATTAGTGGTCCAGTTCTATTAGTGGTCCAATTATATTACACAGTTCTATTAGTGCTCCAGTTCTATTAGAGGTCCAGTTCTATTATAGAGTTCTATTAGAGGTCCAGTTCTATTAGTGGTCCAATTATATTACACAGTTCTATTAGTGGTCCAGTTCTATTAGTGGTCCAGTTCTATTAGTGGTCCAATTATATTACACAGTTCTATTAGTGGTCCAGTTCTATTAGTGGTCCAATTATATTACACAGTTCTATTAGTGGTCCAGTTCTATTAGTGGTCCAGTTCTATTAGTGGTCCAATTATATTACACAGTTCTATTAGTGGTCCAGTTCTATTAGTGGTCCAGTTCTATTAGTGGTCCAATTATATTACACAGTTCTATTAGTGGTCCAGTTCTATTAGTGGTCCAGTTCTATTAGTGGTCCAGTTCTATTAGTGGTCCAGTTATATTAGTGGTCCAATTATATTATACAGTTCTATTAGTGGTCCAGTTCTATTAGTGGTCCAGTTCTATTAGTGGTCCAGTTCTATTAGTGGTCCAGATCTATTAGTGGTTCAATTATATTATACAGTTCTATTAGTGGTCCAGTTCTATTAGTGGTCCAATTATATTATACAGTTCTATTAGTGGTCCAGTTCTATTAGTGGTCCAGTTCTATTAGGGTCCAGTTCTATTAGTGGTCCAGATCTATTAGTGGTTCAATTATATTACACAGTTCTATTAGTGGTCCAATTATATTACACAGTTTTATTAGTGGTCCAGTTCTATTAGTGGTCCAGTTCTATTAGTGGTCCAATTATATTACACAGTTCTATTAGTGGTCCAGTTCTATTAGTGGTCCAATTATATTACACAGTTCTATTAGTGGTCCAGTTCTATTAGTGGTCCAGTTTATTACAGTTATTAGTGGTCCAATTATATTACACAGTTCTATTAGTGGTCCAGTTATATTAGTGGTCCAGTTCTATTAGTGGTCCAATTATATTACACAGTTCTATTAGTGGTCCAGTTCTATTAGTGGTCCAATTATATTACACAGTTCTATTAGTGGTCCAGTTATATTAGTGGTCCAGTTCTATTAGTGGTCCAATTATATTACACAGTTCTATTAGTGGTCCAGTTCTATTAGTGGTCCAATTATATTACACAGTTCTATTAGTGGTCCAGTTCTATTAGTGGTCCAGTTCTATTAGTGGTCCAATTATATTACACAGTTCTATTAGTGGTCCAGTTCTATTAGTGGTCCAATTATATTATACAGTTCTATTAGTGGTCCAGTTCTATTAGTGGTCCAATTATATTACACAGTTCTATTAGTGGTCCAGTTCTATTAGTGGTCCAGTTCTATTAGTGGTCCAATTATATTACACAGTTCTATTAGTGGTCCAGTTCTATTAGTGGTCCAATTATATTACACAGTTCTATTAGTGGTCCAGTTCTATTAGTGGTCCAGTTCTATTATACAGTTCTATTAGTGGTCCAGTTCTATTAGTGGTCCAGTTCTATTAGTGGTCCAGTTCTATTATAGAGTTCTATTAGAGGTCCAGTTCTATTAGTGGTCCAATTATATTACACAGTTCTATTAGTGGTCCGGTTTTATTAGTGGTCCAGTTCTATTAGTGGTCCAATTATATTACACAGTTCTATTAGTGGTCCAGTTCTATTAGTGGTCCAATTACATTACACAGTTCTATTAGTGGTCCAGTTCTATTAGTGGTCCAGTTCTATTAGTGGTCCAATTATATTACACAGTTCTATTAGTGGTCCAGTTCTATTAGTGGTCCAATTATATTACACAGTTCTATTAGTGGTCCAGTTCTATTAGTGGTCCAATTATATTACACAGTTCTATTATAGAGTTCTATTAGAGGTCCAGTTCTATTAGTGGTCCAATTATATTACACAGTTCTATTAGTGGTCCAGTTCTATTAGTGGTCCAATTATATTACACAGTTCTATTAGTGGTCCAGTTCTATTAGTGGTCCAGTTCTATTAGTGGTCCAATTACATTACACAGTTCTATTAGTGGTCCAGTTCTATTAGTGGTCCAATTATATTACACAGTTCTATTAGTGGTCCAGTTCTATTAGTGGTCCAATTATATTATACAGTTCTATTAGTGGTCCAGTTCTATTAGTGGTCCAATTATATTACACAGTTCTATTACTGGTCCAGTTCTATTAGTGGTCCAGTTCTATTAGTGGTCCAATTATATTATACAGTTCTATTAGTGGTCCAGTTCTATTAGTGGTCCAGTTCTATTAGTGGTCCAATTATATTATACAGTTCTATTAGTGGTCCAGTTCTATTAGTGGTCCAGTTCTATTAGTGGTCCAGTTCTATTAGTGGTCCAGATCTATTAGTGGTTCAATTATATTATACAGTTCTATTAGTGGTCCAGTTCTATTAGTGGTCCAATTATATTATACAGTTCTATTAGTGGTCCAGTTCTATTAGTGGTCCAGTTCTATTATACAGTTATATTAGTGGTCCAATTATATTACACAGTTCTATTAGTGGTCCAGTTCTATTATACAGTTATATTAGTGGTCCAATTATATTACACAGTTTTATTAGTGGTCCAGTTCTATTAGTGGTCCAATTATATTACACAGTTCTATTAGTGCTCCAGTTCTATTAGTGGTCCAGTTCTATTAGTGGTCCAATTATATTACACAGTTCTATTAGTGGTCCAGTTCTATTAGTGGTCCAGTTCTATTAGTGGTCCAATTATATTACACAGTTCTATTAGTGGTCCAGTTCTATTAGTGGTCCAATTACATTACACAGTTCTATTAGTGGTCCAGTTATATTAGTGGTCCAGTTCTATTAGTGGTCCAATTATATTACACAGTTCTATTAGTGGTCCAGTTCTATTAGTGGTCCAGTTCTATTAGTGGTCCAATTATATTACACAGTTCTATTAGTGGTCCAGTTCTATTAGTGGTCCAATTACATTACACAGTTCTATTAGTGGTCCAGTTCTATTAGTGGTCCAGTTCTATTAGTGGTCCAATTATATTACACAGTTCTATTAGTGGTCCAGTTCTATTAGTGGTCCAATTACATTACACAGTTCTATTAGTGGTCCAGTTCTATTAGTGGTCCAGTTCTATTAGTGGTCCAATTATATTACACAGTTCTATTAGTGGTCCAATTATATTATACAGTTCTATTAGTGGTCCAGTTCTATTAGTGGTCCAGTTCTATTAGTGGTCCAATTATATTATACAGTTCTATTAGTGGTCCAGTTCTATTAGTGGTCCAATTATATTACACAGTTCTATTAGTGGTCCAGTTCTATTAGTGGTCCAGTTCTATTAGTGGTCCAATTATATTACACAGTTCTATTAGTGGTCCAGTTCTATTAGTGGTCCAATTATATTACACAGTTCTATTAGTGGTCCAGTTCTATTAGTGGTCCAATTATATTACACAGTTCTATTAGTGGTCCAGTTCTATTAGTGGTCCAATTATATTACACAGTTCTATTAGTGGTCCAGTTCTATTATAGAGTTCTATTAGAGGTCCAGTTCTACTAGTGGTCCAATTATATTACACAGTTCTATTAGTGGTCCGGTTCTATTAGTGGTCCAGTTCTATTAGTGGTCCAATTATATTACACAGTTCTATTAGTGGTCCAGTTCTATTAGTGGTCCAATTACATTACACAGTTCTATTAGTGGTCCAGTTCTATTAGTGGTCCAGTTCTATTAGTGGTCCAATTATATTACACAGTTCTATTAGTGGTCCAGTTCTATTAGTGGTCCAATTATATTATACAGTTCTATTAGTGGTCCAGTTCTATTAGTGGTCCAATTATATTACACAGTTCTATTAGTGGTCCAGTTCTATTAGTGGTCCAGTTCTATTAGTGGTCCAATTATATTACACAGTTCTATTAGTTAGAGGTCCAGTTCTATTAGTGGTCCAATTATATTACACAGTTCTATTAGTGCTCCAGTTCTATTAGTGGTCCAGTTCTATTATACAGTTCTATTAGTGGTCCAGTTCTATTAGTGGTACAGTTATATTAGTGGTCCAATTATATTACACAGTTTTATTAGTGGTCCAGTTCTATTAGTGGTCCAGTTCTATTAGTGGTCCAATTATATTACACAGTTCTATTAGTGGTCCAGTTCTATTAGTGGTCCAGTTCTATTATAGAGTTCTATTAGAGGTCCAGTTCTATTAGTGGTCCAATTATATTACACAGTTCTATTAGTGGTCCAGTTCTATTAGTGGTCCAATTATATTATACAGTTCTATTAGTGGTCCAGTTCTATTAGTGGTCCAATTATATTACACAGTTCTATTAGTGGTCCAGTTCTATTAGTGGTCCAATTATATTACACAGTTCTATTAGTGGTCCAGTTCTATTAGTGGTCCAATTATATTACACAGTTCTATTAGTGGTCCAGTTCTATTAGTGGTCCAGTTCTATTAGTGGTCCAATTATATTACACAGTTCTATTAGTGGCTCCAGTTCTATTAGTGGTCCCAAGTTCATATTACTACAGTTCTATTAGTGGTCCAGTTCTATTAGTGGTCCAGTTCATAGTGGTCACACAGTTCTATTAGTGGTCCAGTTCTATTAGTGGTCCAGTTCTATTAGTGGTCCAATTATATTACACAGTTCTATTAGTGGTCCAGTTCTATTAGT
This sequence comes from Salmo salar, assembly GCF_965601325.2. Lineage (NCBI taxonomy): Eukaryota > Metazoa > Chordata > Actinopteri > Salmoniformes > Salmonidae > Salmo > Salmo salar. Next base: position 6,253,359 of record NC_138292.1, read on the forward strand.
GGTCCAATTATATTACACAGTTCTATTAGTGGTCCAGTTCTATTAGTGGTCCAATTATATTATACAGTTCTATTAGTGGTCCAGTTCTATTAGTGGTCCAATTATATTACACAGTTCTATTAGTGGTCCAGTTCTATTAGTGGTCCAGTTCTATTAGTGGTCCAATTATATTACACAGTTCTATTAGTGGTCCAGTTCTATTAGTGGTCCAATTATATTACACAGTTCTATTAGTGCTCCAGTTCTATTAGTGGTCCAGTTCTATTATACAGTTCTATTAGTGGTCCAGTTCTATTAGTGGTCCAGTTCTATTAGTGGTCCAATTATATTACACAGTTCTATTAGTGGTCCAGTTCTATTAGTGGTCCAGTTCTATTAGTGGTCCAATTATATTACACAGTTCTATTAGTGGTCCAGTTCTATTAGTGGTCCAGTTCTATTAGTGGTCCAATTATATTACACAGTTCTATTAGTGGTCCAGTTCTATTAGTGGTCCAATTATATTACACAGTTCTATTAGTGGTCCAGTTCTATTAGTGGTCCAGTTCTATTAGTGGTCCAATTACATTACACAGTTCTATTAGTGGTCCAGTTCTATTAGTGGTCCAATTATATTACACAGTTCTATTAGTGGTCCAGTTCTATTAGTGGTCCAATTATATTATACAGTTCTATTAGTGGTCCAGTTCTATTAGTGGTCCAGTTCTATTAGTGGTCCAATTATATTACACAGTTCTATTAGTGGTCCAGTTCTATTAGTGGTCCAGTTCTATTAGTGGTCCAATTATATTACACAGTTCTATTAGTGGTCCAGTTCTATTAGTGGTCCAGTTCTATTAGTGGTCCAGTTCTATTAGTGGTCCAATTATATTACACAGTTCTATTAGTGCTCCAGTTCTATTAGTGGTCCAGTTCTATTAGTGGTCCAGTTCTATTAGTGGTCCAGTTCTATTAGTGGTCCAGTTCTATTAGTGGTCCAATTATATTACACAGTTCTATTAGTGGTCCAGTTCTATTATACAGTTCTATTAGTGGTCCAGTTCTATTAGTGGTCCAGTTCTATTAGTGGTCCAGTTCTATTAGTGGTCCAATTATATTATACAGTTCTATTAGTGGTCCAGTTCTATTAGTGGTCCAGTTCTATTAGTGGTCCAGATCTATTAGTGGTTCAATTATATTATACAGTTCTATTAGTGGTCCAGTTCTATTAGTGGTCCAATTATATTATACAGTTCTATTAGTGGTCCAGTTCTATTAGTGGTCCAGTTCTATTATACAGTTATATTAGTGGTCCAATTATATTACACAGTTCTATTAGTGGTCCAGGTCTATTATACAGTTATATTAGTGGTCCAATTATATTACACAGTTTTATTAGTGGTCCAGTTCTATTAGTGGTCCAATTATATTACACAGTTCTATTAGTGGTCCAGTTCTATTAGTGGTCCAGTTCTATTATACAGTTCTATTAGTGGTCCAGTTCTATTAGTGGTCCAGTTCTATTAGTGGTCCAATTATATTACACAGTTCTATTAGTGGTCCAGTTCTATTATACAGTTCTATTAGTGGTCCAGTTCTATTAGTGGTCCAGTTCTATTAGTGGTCCAATTATATTACACAGTTCTATTAGTGGTCCAGTTCTATTAGTGGTCCAGTTCTATTAGTGGTCCAATTATATTACACAGTTCTATTAGTGGTCCAGTTCTATTAGTGGTCCAATTATATTATACAGTTCTATTAGTGGTCCAGTTCTATTAGTGGTCCAATTATATTACACAGTTCTATTAGTGGTCCAGTTCTATTAGTGGTCCAATTATATTACACAGTTCTATTAGTGGTCCAGTTCTATTAGTGGTCCAATTATATTACACAGTTCTATTAGTGGTCCAGTTCTATTAGTGGTCCAGTTCTATTATACAGTTATATTAGTGGTCCAATTATATTACACAGTTCTATTAGTGGTCCAGTTCTATTAGTGGTCCAGTTCTATTAGTGGTCCAGTTCTATTAGTGGTCCAGTTCTATTAGTGGTCCAATTATATTACACAGTTCTATTAGTGGTCCAGTTCTATTAGTGGTCCAGTTCTATTAGTGGTCCAATTATATTACACAGTTCTATTAGTGGTCCAGTTCTATTAGTGGTCCAATTACATTACACAGTTCTATTAGTGGTCCAGTTATATTAGTGGTCCAGTTCTATTAGTGGTCCAATTATATTACACAGTTCTATTAGTGGTCCAGTTCTATTAGTGGTCCAATTATATTATACAGTTCTATTAGTGGTCCAGTTCTATTAGTGGTCCAATTATATTACACAGTTCTATTAGTGTTCCAGTTCTATTAGTGGTCCAGTTCTATTATAGAGTTCTATTAGAGGTCCAGTTCTATTAGTGGTCCAATTATATTACACAGTTCTATTAGTGGTCCGGTTCTATTAGTGGTCCAGTTCTATTAGTGGTCCAATTATATTAAACAGTTCTATTAGTGGTCCAGTTCTATTAGTGGTCCAATTACATTACACAGTTCTATTAGTGGTCCAGTTCTATTAGTGGTCCAGTTCTATTAGTGGTCCAATTATATTACACAGTTCTATTAGTGGTCCAGTTCTATTAGTGGTCCAATTATATTATACAGTTCTATTAGTGGTCCAGTTCTATTAGTGGTCCAATTATATTACACAGTTCTATTAGTGGTCCAGTTCTATTAGTGGTCCAGTTCTATTAGTGGTCCAATTATATTACACAGTTCTATTAGTGGTCCAGTTCTATTAGTGGTCCAATTATATTACACAGTTCTATTAGTGCTCCAGTTCTATTAGTGGTCCAGTTATATTACACAGTTCTATTAGTGGTCCAGTTCTATTAGTGGTCCAGTTCTATTAGTGGTCCAATTATATTACACAGTTCTATTAGTGGTCCAGTTCTATTAGTGGTCCAATTATATTACACAGTTCTATTAGTGGTCCAGTTCTATTAGTGGTCCAGTTCTATTAGTGGTCCAATTATATTATACAGTTCTATTAGTGGTCCAGTTCTATTAGTGGTCCAATTATATTACACAGTTCTATTAGTGCTCCAGTTCTATTAGTGGTCCAGTTCTATTATACAGTTCTATTAGTGGTCCAGTTCTATTAGTGGTCCAATTATATTACACAGTTCTATTAGTGGTCCAGTTCTATTAGTGGTCCAGTTCTATTAGTGGTCCAATTATATTACACAGTTCTATTAGTGTTCCAGTTCTATTAGTGGTCCAGTTCTATTATAGAGTTCTATTAGAGGTCCAGTTCTATTAGTGGTCCAATTATATTACACAGTTCTATTAGTGGTCCAGTTCTATTAGTGGTCCAATTATATTACACAGTTCTATTAGTGGTCCAGTTCTATTAGTGGTCCAGTTCTATTAGTGGTCCAATTACATTACACAGTTCTATTAGTGGTCCAGTTCTATTAGTGGTCCAATTATATTACACAGTTCTATTAGTGGTCCAGTTCTATTAGTGGTCCAATTATATTATACAGTTCTATTAGTGGTCCAGTTCTATTAGTGGTCCAATTATATTACACAGTTCTATTAGTGGTCCAGTTCTATTAGTGGTCCAGTTCTATTAGTGGTCCAGTTCTATTATACAGTTCTATTAGTGGTCCAGTTCTATTAGTGGTCCAGTTCTATTAGTGGTCCAATTATATTATACAGTTCTATTAGTGGTCCAGTTCTATTAGTGGTCCAGTTCTATTAGTGGTCCAGATCTATTAGTGGTTCAATTATATTATACAGTTCTATTAGTGGTCCAGTTCAATTAGTGGTCCAATTATATTATACAGTTCTATTAGTGGTCCAGTTCTATTAGTGGTCCAGTTCTATTATACAGTTATATTAGTGGTCCAATTATATTACACAGTTCTATTAGTGGTCCAGTTCTATTATACAGTTATATTAGTGGTCCAATTATATTACACAGTTTTATTAGTGGTCCAGTTCTATTAGTGGTCCAGTTCTATTAGTGGTCCAGTTCTATTAGTGGTTCAATTATATTATACAGTTCTATTAGTGGTCCAGTTCAATTAGTGGTCCAATTATATTATACAGTTCTATTAGTGGTCCAGTTCTATTAGTGGTCCAGTTCTATTATACAGTTATATTAGTGGTCCAATTATATTACACAGTTCTATTAGTGGTCCAGGTCTATTATACAGTTATATTAGTGGTCCAATTATATTACACAGTTCTATTAGTGGTCCAGTTCTATTATACAGTTATATTAGTGGTCCAATTATATTACACAGTTCTATTAGTGGTCCAGGTCTATTATACAGTTATATTAGTGGTCCAATTATATTACACAGTTCTATTAGTGGTCCAGTTCTATTAGTGGTCCAGTTCTATTAGTGGTCCAATTATATTACACAGTTCTATTAGTGGTCCAGTTCTATTATACAGTTATATTAGTGGTCCAATTATATTACACAGTTTTATTAGTGGTCCAGTTCTATTAGTGGTCCAATTATATTACACAGTTCTATTAGTGCTCCAGTTCTATTAGTGGTCCAGTTCTATTATAGAGTTCTATTAGAGGTCCAGTTCTATTAGTGGTCCAATTATATTACACAGTTCTATTAGTGGTCCAGTTCTATTAGTGGTCCAGTTCTATTAGTGGTCCAATTATATTACACAGTTCTATTAGTGGTCCAGTTCTATTAGTGGTCCAATTACATTACACAGTTCTATTAGTGGTCCAGTTATATTAGTGGTCCAGTTCTATTAGTGGTCCAATTATATTACACAGTTCTATTAGTGGTCCAGTTCTATTAGTGGTCCAATTATATTATACAGTTCTATTAGTGGTCCAGTTCTATTAGTGGTCCAATTATATTACACAGTTCTATTAGTGGTCCAGTTCTATTAGTGGTCCAGTTCTATTAGTGGTCCAATTATATTACACAGTTCTATTAGTGGTCCAGTTCTATTAGTGGTCCAGTTCTATTAGTGGTCCAATTATATTACACAGTTCTATTAGTGGTCCAGTTCTATTAGTGGTCCAGTTCTATTAGTGGTCCAATTATATTACACAGTTCTATTAGTGGTCCAGTTCTATTAGTGGTCCAGTTCTATTAGTGGTCCAGTTCTATTAGTGGTCCAATTATATTACACAGTTCTATTAGTGGTCCAGTTCTATTAGTGGTCCAATTATATTACACAGTTCTATTAGTGGTCCAGTTCTATTAGTGGTCCAATTATATTACACAGTTCTATTAGTGGTCCAGTTCTATTAGTGGTCCAGTTCTATTAGTGGTCCAGTTCTATTATAGAGTTCTATTAGTGGTCCAGTTCTATTAGTGGTCCAATTATATTACACAGTTCTATTAGTGGTCCAGTTCTATTAGTGGTCCAGTTCTATTAGTGGTCCAATTATATTACACAGTTCTATTAGTGGTCCAGTTCTATTAGTGGTCCAGTTCTATTAGTGGTCCAATTATATTACACAGTTCTATTAGAGGTCCAGTTCTATTAGTGGTCCAATTATATTACACAGTTCTATTAGTGGTCCAGTTCTATTAGTGGTCCAGTTCTATTATACAGTTCTATTAGTGGTCCAGTTATATTAGTGGTCCAGTTCTATTAGTGGTCCAGTTCTATTATAGAGTTCTATTAGAGGTCCAGTTCTACTAGTGGTCCAATTATATTACACAGTTCTATTAGTGGTCCGGTTCTATTAGTGGTCCAGTTCTATTAGTGGTCCAATTATATTACACAGTTCTATTAGTGGTCCAGTTCTATTAGTGGTCCAATTACATTACACAGTTCTATTAGTGGTCCAGTTCTATTAGTGGTCCAGTTCTATTAGTGGTCCAATTATATTACACAGTTCTATTAGTGGTCCAGTTCTATTAGTGGTCCAATTATATTATACAGTTCTATTAGTGGTCCAGTTCTATTAGTGGTCCAATTATATTACACAGTTCTATTAGTGGTCCAGTTCTATTAGTGGTCCAGTTCTATTAGTGGTCCAATTATATTACACAGTTCTATTATTAGAGGTCCAGTTCTATTAGTGGTCCAATTATATTACACAGTTCTATTAGTGGTCCAGTTCTATTAGTGGTCCAGTTCTATTAGTGGTCCAATTATATTACACAGTTCTATTAGTGGTCCAGTTCTATTAGTGGTCCAATTATATTACACAGTTCTATTAGTGCTCCAGTTCTATTAGTGGTCCAGTTCTATTAGTGGTCCAATTATATTACACAGTTCTATTAGTGGTCCAGTTCTATTAGTGGTCCAATTATATTACACAGTTCTATTAGTGGTCCAGTTCTATTAGTGGTCCAGTTCTATTAGTGGTCCAATTATATTACACAGTTTTATTAGTGGTCCAGTTCTATTAGTGGTCCAATTATATTATACAGTTCTATTAGTGGTCCAGTTCTATTAGTGGTCCAATTATATTACACAGTTCTATTAGTGGTCCAGTTCTATTAGTGGTCCAGTTCTATTAGTGGTCCAATTATATTACACAGTTCTATTAGTGGTCCAGTTCTATTAGTGGTCTAATTATATTACACAGTTCTATTAGTGGTCCAGTTCTATTAGTGGTCCAGTTCTATTATACAGTTCTATTAGTGGTCCAGTTATATTAGTGGTCCAGTTCTATTAGTGGTCCAGTTCTATTATAGAGTTCTATTAGAGGTCCAGTTCTATTAGTGGTCCAATTATATTACACAGTTCTATTAGTGGTCCAGTTCTATTAGTGGTCCAGTTCTATTAGTGGTCCAATTATATTACACAGTTCTATTAGTGGTCCAGTTCTATTAGTGGTCCAATTACATTACACAGTTCTATTAGTGGTCCAGTTCTATTAGTGGTCCAGTTCTATTAGTGGTCCAATTATATTACACAGTTCTATTAGTGGTCCAGTTCTATTAGTGGTCCAATTATATTATACAGTTCTATTAGTGGTCCAGTTCTATTAGTGGTCCAATTATATTACACAGTTCTATTAGTGGTCCAGTTCTATTAGTGGTCCAGTTCTATTAGTGGTCCAATTATATTACACAGTTCTATTAGTGGTCCAGTTCTATTAGTGGTCCAATTATATTACACAGTTCTATTAGTGGTCCAGTTCTATTAGTGGTCCAGTTCTATTAGTGGTCCAATTATATTACACAGTTCTATTATTAGAGGTCCAGTTCTATTAGTGGTCCAATTATATTACACAGTTCTATTAGTGGTCCAGTTCTATTAGTGGTCCAGTTCTATTACACAGTTCTATTAGTTAGAGGTCCAGTTCTATTAGTGGTCCAATTATATTACACAGTTCTATTAGTGGTCCAATTATATTACACAGTTCTATTAGTGGTCCAGTTCTATTAGTGGTCCAATTATATTACACAGTTCTATTAGTGGTCCAGTTCTATTAGTGGTCCAGTTCTATTATAGAGTTCTATTAGTGGTCCAGTTCTATTAGTGGTCCAGTTCTATTAGTGGTCCAATTATATTACACAGTTCTATTAGTGGTCCAGTTCTATTACCCAGTTCTATTAGTGGTCCAGTTCTATTAGTGGTCCAATTACATTACACAGTTCTATTAGTGGTCCAGTTCTATTAGTGGTCCAGTTCTATTAGTGGTCCAATTATATTACACAGTTCTATTAGTGGTCCAGTTCTATTAGTGGTCCAATTATATTACACAGTTCTATTAGTGGTCCAGTTCTATTAGTGGTCCAATTATATTATACAGTTCTATTAGTGGTCCAGTTCTATTAGTGGTCCAATTATATTACACAGTTCTATTAGTGGTCCAGTTCTATTAGTGGTCCAGTTCTATTAGTGGTCCAATTATATTACACAGTTCTATTAGTGGTCCAGTTCTATTAGTGGTCCAGTTCTATTAGTGGTCCAGTTCTATTACACAGTTCTATTAGTGGTCCAGTTCTATTAGTGGTCCAGTTCTATTATAGAGTTCTATTAGTGGTCCAGTTCTATTAGTGGTCCAATTATATTACACAGTTCTATTAGTGGTCCAGTTCTATTAGTGGTCACAGTTCTATTAGTGGTCCAGTTCTATTAGTGGTCCAATTATATTACACAGTTCTATTAGTGGTCCAGTTCTATTAGTGGTCCAATTATATTCGTTCTATTAGTGGTCCAGTTCTATTAGTGGTCCAGTTCTATTAGTGGTCCAATTATATTACACAGTTCTATTAGTGTTCCAGTTCTATTAGTGGTCCAGTTCTATTATAGAGTTCTATTAGAGGTCCAGTTCTATTAGTGGTCCAATTATATTACACAGTTCTATTAGTGGTCCAGTTCTATTAGTGGTCCAATTATATTACACAGTTCTATTAGTGGTCCAGTTCTATTAGTGGTCCAGTTCTATTAGTGGTCCAATTACATTACACAGTTCTATTAGTGGTCCAGTTCTATTAGTGGTCCAATTATATTACACAGTTCTATTAGTGGTCCAGTTCTATTAGTGGTCCAATTATATTATACAGTTCTATTAGTGGTCCAGTTCTATTAGTGGTCCAATTATATTACACAGTTCTATTAGTGGTCCAGTTCTATTAGTGGTCCAATTATATTACACAGTTCTATTAGTGGTCCAGTTCTATTAGTGGTCCAGTTCTATTAGTGGTCCAATTATATTACACAGTTCTATTAGTGGTCCAGTTCTATTATACAGTTCTATTAGTGGTCCAGTTCTATTAGTGGTCCAGTTCTATTAGTGGTCCAATTATATTATACAGTTCTATTAGTGGTCCAGTTCTATTAGTGGTCCAGTTCTATTAGTGGTCCAGATCTATTAGTGGTTCAATTATATTATACAGTTCTATTAGTGGTCCAGTTCTATTAGTGGTCCAATTATATTATACAGTTCTATTAGTGGTCCAGTTCTATTAGTGGTCCAGTTCTATTATACAGTTATATTAGTGGTCCAATTATATTACACAGTTCTATTAGTGGTCCAGGTCTATTATACAGTTATATTAGTGGTCCAATTATATTACACAGTTTTATTAGTGGTCCAGTTCTATTAGTGGTCCAATTATATTACACAGTTATATTAGTGCTCCAGTTCTATTAGTGGTCCAGTTCTATTATAGAGTTCTATTAGAGGTCCAGTTCTATTAGTGGTCCAATTATATTACACAGTTCTATTAGTGGTCCAGTTCTATTAGTGGTCCAGTTCTATTAGTGGTCCAATTATATTACACAGTTCTATTAGTGGTCCAGTTCTATTAGTGGTCCAATTACATTACACAGTTCTATTAGTGGTCCAGTTATATTAGTGGTCCAGTTCTATTAGTGGTCCAATTATATTACACAGTTCTATTAGTGGTCCAGTTCTATTAGTGGTCCAGTTCTATTAGTGGTCCAATTATATTATACAGTTCTATTAGTGGTCCAGTTCTATTAGTGGTCCAATTATATTACACAGTTCTATTAGTGGTCCAGTTCTATTAGTGGTCCAATTATATTACACAGTTCTATTAGTGGTCCAGTTCTATTAGTGGTCCAATTATATTACACAGTTCTATTAGTGGTCCAGTTCTATTAGTGGTCCAATTATATTACACAGTTCTATTAGTGGTCCAGTTCTATTAGTGGTCCAATTATATTATACAGTTCTATTAGTGGTCCAGTTCTATTAGTGGTCCAATTATATTACACAGTTCTATTAGTGGTCCAGTTCTATTAGTGGTCCAGTTCTATTAGTGGTCCAATTATATTACACAGTTCTATTAGTGGTCCAGTTCTATTAGTGGTCCAGTTCTATTAGTGGTCCAATTATATTACACAGTTCTATTAGTGGTCCAGTTCTATTAGTGGTCCAATTATATTACACAGTTCTATTAGTGCTCCAGTTCTATTAGTGGTCCAGTTCTATTATACAGTTCTATTAGTGGTCCAGTTCTATTAGTGGTCCAGTTCTATTAGTGGTCCAGTTATATTACACAGTTCTATTAGTGGTCCAGTTCTATTAGTGGTCCAATTATATTACACAGTTCTATTAGTGGTCCAGTTCTATTAGTGGCTCCAGTTCTATTAGTGGTCCAGTTCATATTATCACAGTTCTATTAGTGGTCCAGTTCTATTAGTGGTCCAGTTCTATTAGTGGTCCAGTTCTATTATACAGTTCTATTAGTGGTCCAGTTCTATTAGTGGTCCAATTATATTCACACAGTTCTATTAGTGGTCCAGTTCTATTAGTGGTCCAATTATATTACACAGTTCTATTAGTGGTCCAGTTCTATTAGTGGTCCAATTATATTACACAGTTCTATTAGTGGTCCAGTTCTATTAGTGGTCCAGTTCTATTAGTGGTCCAATTATATTACACAGTTCTATTAGTGGTCCAGTTCTATTAGTGGTCCAGTTCTATTAGTGGTCCAATTATATTACACAGTTCTATTAGTGGTCCAGTTCTATTAGTGGTCCAATTATATTATACAGTTCTATTAGCGGTCCAGTTCTATTAGTGGTCCAATTATATTACACAGTTCTATTAGTGGTTCCAGTTCTATTAGTGGTCCAATTATATTACACAGTTCTATTAGTGGTCCAGTTCTATTAGTGGTCCAATTATATTACACAGTTCTATTAGTGCTCCAGTTCTATTAGTGGTCCAGTTCTATTATACAGTTCTATTAGTGGTCCAGTTCTATTAGTGGTCCAGTTCTATTAGTGGTCCAGTTCTATTATAGCAGTTCTATTAGTGGTCCAGTTCTATTAGTGGTCCAATTATATTACACAGTTCTATTAGTGGTCCAGTTCTATTAGTGGTCCAGTTCTATTAGTGGTCCAATTATATTACACAGTTCTATTAGTGGTCCAGTTCTATTAGTGGTCCAATTATATTACACAGTTCTATTAGTGGTCCAGTTCTATTAGTGGTCCAGTTCTATTAGTGGTCCAATTATATTACACAGTTCTATTAGTGGTCCAGTTCTATTAGTGGTCCAATTATATTACACAGTTCTATTAGCGGTCCAGTTCTATTAGTGGTCCAGTTCTATTAGTGGTCCAATTATATTACACAGTTCTATTAGTGGTCCAGTTCTATTAGTGGTCCAATTATATTACACAGTTCTATTATTAGAGGTCCAGTTCTATTAGTGGTCCAATTATATTACACAGTTCTATTAGTTAGAGGTCCAGTTCTATTAGTGGTCCAATTATATTACACAGTTCTATTAGTGGTCCAGTTCTATTAGTGGTCCAGTTCTATTATACAGTTCTATTAGTGGTCCAGTTCTATTAGTGGTCCAGTTCTATTAGTGGTCCAATTATATTACACAGTTCTATTAGTGGTCCAGTTCTATTAGTGGTCCAGTTATATTATACAGTTCTATTAGTGGTCCAGTTCTATTAGTGGTACAGTTATATTAGTGGTCCAGTTCTATTACACAGTTCTATTAGAGGTCCAGTTCTATTAGTGGTCCAATTATATTACACAGTTCTATTAGTGTTCCAGTTCTATTAGTGGTCCAGTTCTATTATAGAGTTCTATTAGAGGTCCAGTTCTATTAGTGGTCCAATTATATTACACAGTTCTATTAGTGGTCCGGTTCTATTAGTGGTCCAGTTCTATTAGTGGTCCAATTATATTACACAGTTATATTAGTGGTCCAGTTCTATTAGTGGTCCAATTACATTACACAGTTCTATTAGTGGTCCAGTTCTATTAGTGGTCCAGTTCTATTAGTGGTCCAATTATATTACACAGTTCTATTAGTGGTCCAGTTCTATTAGTGGTCCAATTATATTATACAGTTCTATTAGTGGTCCAGTTCTATTAGTGGTCCAATTATATTACACAGTTCTATTAGTGGTCCAGTTCTATTAGTGGTCCAGTTCTATTAGTGGTCCAATTATATTACACAGTTCTATTAGTGGTCCAGTTCTATTAGTGGTCCAATTATATTACACAGTTCTATTAGTGTTCCAGTTCTATTAGTGGTCCAGTTCTATTATAGAGTTCTATTAGAGGTCCAGTTCTATTAGTGGTCCAATTATATTACTCAGTTCTATTAGTGGTCCAGTTCTATTAGTGGTCCAGTTCTATTAGTGGTCCAATTATATTATACAGTTCTATTAGTGGTCCAGTTCTATTAGTGGTCCAGTTCTATTAGTGGTCCAATTATATTATACAGTTCTATTAGTGGTCCAGTTCTATTAGTGGTCCAGTTCTATTAGTGGTCCAGTTCTATTAGTGGTCCAGATCTATTAGTGGTTCAATTATATTATACAGTTCTATTAGTGGTCCAGTTCTATTAGTGGTCCAATTATATTATACAGTTCTATTAGTGGTCCAGTTCTATTATACAGTTATATTAGTGGTCCAATTATATTACACAGTTCTATTAGTGGTCCAGTTCTATTAGTTGTCCAATTATATTACACAGTTCTATTAGTGGTCCAGTTCTATTAGTGGTCCAGTTCTATTATACAGTTCTATTAGTGGTCCAGTTCTATTATACAGTTCTATTATACAGTTCTATTATACAGATCTATTAGTGGTCCAGTTCTATTATATAGTTCTATTATACAGTTCTATTAGTGGTCCAGTTCTATTATATAGTTCTATTAGTGGTCCAGTTCTATTATACAGTTCTATTATACAGTTCTATTATACAGTTCTATTAGTGGTCCAGTTCTATTAGTGGTCCAGTTCTATTGGTGGTCCAGTTCTATTGGTGGTCCAATTATATTATACAGTTCTATCAGTGGTCCAGTTCTATTAGTGGTCCAGTTCTGTTAGTGGTCCAGTTCTATTAGTGGTCCAGTTCTGTTAGTGGTCCAGTTCTGTTAGTGGTCCAGGTCTGTTAGTGGTCCAGGTCTGTTATAAGTGTTAATTCATTCTATAACGTGTTCTGAACTCACTTCTATGAGTCACAACACACATCATACCTTGTACCCAGTTTAACACTTTCTGTGAACTCAAAGATATTGCACCTCCATGGAAAAACGTTGGTTGGCATTGTTTGAGAGGATTAGATGGATCGCTCCAAAGTATGGATGTGAACCTGGCCAACAGCTGAGAGATTAGAGTCATTAGAAGTATTCCACACCACACAAGAGGCCTAATCCAACCAAAGACCACAGCTCTGGGACATGGGATTCATTGGTCATTTGGTGGTTAAAGTGTTTCATAGACACAATCTGTGAATCACGTTAAATCCACAGCATTGATCACGAGTCACAGTAGACATGAATAACATAGCTATTATTGCCCTGCTATAAACAAATGTATCAGACTGTATGGAGACCTTAGTTTAAATTACAGGGCCATGTGAACAACACTGATGTCAACCATTTACTCACTGCAAAAGGCAGGGATATGCTTCCACCAACAGTGATCTGTCTGACTGCATTACATCAATCTCTAAGGAGAAGTGGCAATATATTGCATAAATATAATAGGTTTTAACAGTTTATAATCCTGAACTATGGAGCTCTAAACGTATCCGCTGATAAACAGTTTGGGCCTTCACTGTTCGTTTTACATCAATCCAAGGGAAGGTTTCAGAGGATAATATGACAAAGATGTACTCAAAAGGTGTACAAACACGACACAGGAGGCTGGTGGAACCTTAATTGGGGAGGACGGAGCTCGTGGTAATGGCTGGAGCAGAATGAGTGGAATGGTATCAAATACATCAAACAAATGGTTTCCATGGTTTCCATGTGTTTGATGCCGTTCCATCAACTCCATTCTGGCTATTATTATGAGCCGTCCTCCCCTCAGAAACCTCCCCTGAAACACGAGGACAGGCCATGTTCTTTAAGGAACGAAGTAAAGAAACCTCCACTGAAACACGAGGACAGGCCCTGTTCTTTAAGGAACGAAGTAAAGAAACCTCCACTGAAACACGAGAACGGGCCCTGTTCTTTATTAAGGAACGAAGTAAAGAAACCTCCCATGAAACACGAATAGAGGCCCTGTTCTTTAAGGAACGAAGTAAAGAAACCTCCCATGAAACACGAATAGAGGCCCTGTTCTTTAAGGAACGAAGTAAAGAAACCTCCACTGAAACATGAGGACGGGCCCTGTTCTTTAAGGAATGAAGTAAAGAAACCTCCCCTGAAACACGAATAGAGGCCCTGTTCTTTAAGGAACGAAGTAAAGAAACCTCCACTGAAACACGAGGACAGGCCCTGTTCTTTAAGGAATGAAGTAAAGAAACCTCCACTGAAACACGAATAGAGGCCCTGTTCTTTAAGGAACGAAGTAAAGAAACCTCCACTGAAACATGAGGACGGGCCCTGTTCTTTAAGGAACGAAGTAAAGAAACCTCCCCTGAAACACGAATAGAGGCCCTGTTCTTTAAGGAACGAAGTAAAGAAACCTCCACTGAAACACGAGGACAGGCCCTGTTCTTTAAGGAATGAAGTAAAGAAATCTCCACTGAAACACGAATAGAGGCCCTGTTCTTTAAGGAACGAAGTAAAGAAACCTCCACTGAAACATGAGGACGGGCCCTGTTCTTTAAGGAACGAAGTAAAGAAACCTCCACTGAAACACGAGGACGGGCCCTGTTCTTTAAGGAACGAAGTAAAGAAACCTCCACTGAAACACGAATAGAGGCCCTGTTCTTTAAGGAACGAAGTAAAGAAACCTCCCCTGAAACACGAGGACAGGCCATGTTCTTTAAGGAACGAAGTAAAGAAACCTCCACTGAAACACGAGGACAGGCCCTGTTCTTTAAGGAACGAAGTAAAGAAACCTCCCCTGAAACACGAGTAGAGGCCATGTTCTTTAAGGAACGAAGTAAAGAAACCTCCACTGAAACACGGGAACGGGCCCTGTTCTTTAAGGAACAAAGTAAAGAAACCTCCCCTGAAACACGAGGACAGGCCCTGTTCTTTAAGGAGCGAAGTAAAGAAACCTCCACTGAAACACGAGGACAGGCCCTGTTCTTTAAGGAACGAAGTAAAGAAACCTCCACTGAAACACGAGTAGAGGCCCTGTTCTTTAAGGAATGAAGTAAAGAAACCTCCCCTGAAACACGAGGACAGGCCCTGTTCTTTTTTTAATCTCCCTGGGCAAGGGAGGTTAAAGCCAGTGGATTCACGTGGCGCGAAATACAAATACCTCCAAAATGCTATAACTTCAATTTCTCAAACATATGACTATTTTACACCATTTTAAAGACAAGACTCTCGTTAATCTAACCATATTGTCCGATTTCAAAAAGGCTTTACAGCGAAAGCAAAACATTAGATTATGTCAGGAGAGTACCCTGCCAAAAATAATCACACAAGCATATATGTCACAAAAACCAAAACCACAGCTAAATGCAGCACTAACCTTTGATGATCTTCATCAGATGACACTCCTAGGACATTATGTTATACAATACATGCATCTTTTGTTCAATCAAGTTCATATTTATATCAAAAACCAGCTTTTTACATTAGCATGTGATGTTCAGAACTAGCATACCCACCGCAAACTTCCGATGAATTTAGCTAATTTGACACCCACCAAGTTTGGCCCTCACCAAACTCAGATTTACTATAAGAATAATGTGATTATCTTTGCTGTTCTTCGTCAGAATGCACTCCCAGGACTTCTACTTCAACAACAAATGTTGTTTTGGTTCCAAATAATCCATAGTTATATTCAAATAGCTCCGTTTGTTCATGCTTTCAGGTCAGTATCCGAAGGGTGAAGCGCGAGCGCATTTCGTGACAAAAAAATTCAAAATATTCCATTACCGTACTTTGAAGCATGTCAAATGCTGTTTAAAATCAATTTTTATGCTATTTTTCTCGTAAAATAGCGATAATATTCCAACCGGGCGACGTTGTATTCATTCAAATGCTGAAAGAAAAAAATTGAGAATTCACATGAACGCGCATCTCCAGTGTCACTGTTCCTAGCCTGACAACTCACAAAATCTCCTGCTGTTTTTCGCCCAGAGACAGGAGAGACGTCATTCCACTTTCTGGCGCCTTCTGAGAGCCAATGGAAGCCTTAGAAAATGTCACGTTACAGCAGAGATGCTGTATTTTCGATAGAGATGCCACAGATGGAGAACAAATTGTCAGACAGGGCACTTCCTGTATGAATCTTCTCAGGTTTTGGCCTGCCATATGAGTTATGTTATACTCACAGACACCATTCAAACAGTTTTAGAAACTTTAGAGTGTTTTCTATCCAAATCTACTAATTATATGCATATTCTCATTTCTGGGCAAGAGTAGTAACCAGTTTAAATCGGGTACGTTTTTTATCCGGCCGTGCAAATACTGCCCCCTAGCCCCAACAGGTTAGCCTCCTCTGACTCAAACCCCGTACTGTCTTTGAGCTTATCATTACAGCAGACCTCTGCTCTACCCTGCTTCCTTCTGCTGGAACTGTAATAACCCTGCTCTGTGTGTGTGTGTGTGTGTGTGTGTGTGTGTGTGTGTGTGTGTGTGTGTGTGTGTGTGTGTGTGTGTGTGTGTGTGTGTGTGTGTGTGTGTGTGTGTGTGTGTGTGTGTGTGTGTGTGTGCGCGTGTGTACATTTAGAAACTCAACTAAACCAATATCCTGATAACTGAATGAGTCAATGACAGTGACGTGTAAGTAATGAGGAAAAGTTCTCTCGTAACCAGAATCATTAGATTCTGTACCTGTATGTTTTTAACTCTGTTCCAAAATAGAAATGTTCCATTTTAGTAGAGTGGAAAATAAAACTAGGAGGGGTTCATTATGTTTATGATTATTGCTATACCTATGAGTCTGTACTTCCTGCCTAGGAGTCTGTACTTCCTGTCTAGGAGTCTGTACTTCCTGTCTAGGGGTCTGTACTTCCTGCCTAGGAGTCTGTACTTCATGCCTAGGAGTCTGTACTTCATGCCTAGGAGTCTGTACTTCATGCCTAGGAGTCTGTACTTCCTGCCTAGTAGTCTGTACTTCCTGCCTAGGAGTCTGTACTTCCTGCCTAGGAGTCTGTACTTCCTGCCTAGGAATCTGTACTTCCTGCCTAGGAGTCTGTACTTCCTGCCAAGGAGTCTGTACTTCATGCCTAGGAGTCTGTACTTCCTGTCTAGGGGTCTGTACTTCCTGCCTAGGAGTCTGTACTTCATGTCTAGGAGTCTGTACGTCCTGCCTAGTAGTCTGTACTTCCTGTCTAGGAGTCTGTACTTCCTGCCTAGTAGTCTGTACTTCCTGCCTAGGAGTCTGTACTTCCTGCCTAGGAGTCTGTACTTCCTGCCTAGGAATCTGTACTTCCTGCCTAGGAGTCTGTACTTTCTGCCTAGGAGTCTGTACTTCATGCCTAGGGGTCTGTACTTCCTGCCTAGTAGTCTGTACTTCCTGTCTAGGAGTCTGTACTTCCTGTCTAGGAGTCTGTACTTCATGCCTAGGAGTCTGTACTTCCTGCCTAGTAGTCTGTACTTCCTGTCTAGGAGTCTGTACTTCCTGTCTAGGAGTCTGTACTTCATGCCTAGGAGTCTGTACTTCCTGCCTAGGAGTCTGTACTTCCTGTCTAGGAGTCTGTACGTCCTGCCTAGTTGTCTGTACTTCCTGCCTAGTTGTCTGTACTTCCTGTGGGGATTGTTCTTGCTACAAAAGACATGAGCTCAAACTGAATCTGAATAATTAACTTGCAAGATTTCCTTTTTGATAATGAATGTATTTGTAAAATATAGCACGAGAGAATATTGACTGCTTTGAAATAGAAATAGCATCTACAAATGTATCATGGTTGGGTCGTGTTCTTACTCATCGACCACATTTTCCTGTTAATGCATGTGGTTTGGGCAGTATGTCTCTACTCCATCCTGCTTGCTCGTAGAAAAACGGGCCGAATGAGCTTTCTGAATGAACCAACGTCCCCATAGAAACCCAGCTGGTAGAAACCCCAAGTCATTTAGAGAATCTCAACCTAATGGTTGGGTGCAAGTCATTTCTTCTTCAGTTATTATCCATACAATGGAAGACATTATAGAAGCCAGGATGTCTCTGAATTCTGAAATAACATTAAATCTATCTGCCCTATTGTCAGGTGTAATAATAACCAAGTCTTTGTGTTGTCAGCCTGTTAACTAGACACAGCCATTAGAGATAGTTATATTATTAACATGGGTACAGAATGGAGAGCTTTGTTAGCTGCTCTTATTGAGCTGAGAGAAGAAAATGGCTAATTTGACGTGAGTAACTTCTGGATGAATAAAACAACCGGGAACAAAAGGGGCCTTTTTATGAGACTTTAATTGCAGAATAGAATAGAGCTCTTTTTACCTCCACTGAATGGCAGGTAGATACTGCTACAGAACAAAACACCTTTTACAGAATACACAGAGGTCTACAAGGTGTCTTTTTCCCTCTGCCGCCTGAAAATGTTTGATCTTATCAAAGCAAGAACAAGGTACTTGAATGCCCAGTTAAATGGACTACAGTTTATATGAACTTTAGCAGAAATATTAGACAATATCACAGTGAGATTGACTGTGTTCATAACATGACTTGTATGTTAAGAACAACCAGTAGGGCCGTCTGTACTGTAGCTTATGGAAAACTAGTTAAAGGACCATATTCATATAATGAATTGAGTCAAAGTAAATGAATCAAACAGTAAATTCACAGAGTGGATAATAGGAGTGTTGAGAAAACTGTTTTCTAAACTGTATTAGGGCGACGAGTAGATGGTTCACTCTGTCATCACAGTGTGTGTGTGTGTGTGTGTGTGTGTGTGTGTGTGTGTGTGTGTGTGTGTGTGTGTGTGTGTGTGTGTGTGTGTGTGTGTGTGTGTGTGTGTGGCCTCACTACTACTAACAGCTGGTGTAGTCATGAGAGCTTCTCTGATGACACAACCACCAGTCAATTTGCAGAGAGTGTTGTAGTCCAGACTGTCTGCTGATCACACACACACACACACACACACACACACACACACACACACACACACACACACACACACACACACACACACACACACACACACACACACACACACACACACACACACACACACAGGTGAATGTGATGACAGCCAGGCAGTAGACAGTAGACTCAATGAGAGGTCACTTCTGTCACTAGATATAACATAATTGCGTGTGTGTGCGTGTGTGTGTGTGTGTGTGTGTGTGTGTGTGTGTGTGTGTGTGTGTGTGTGTGTGTGTGTGTGTGTGTGTGTGTGTGTGTGTGTGTGTGTGTGTGTGTGTAATACAAACAATGTGAAAGAGAAGATGAAACATGGGAGTCCTCTGGTGTAGTGAGGCTTCAACTGAGAGAGAAGATGAAACATGGGAGTTCTCTGGTGTAGTGAGGCTTCAACTGAGAGAGAAGCTGAAACATGGGAGTTCTCTGGTGTAGTGAGGCTTCAACTGAGAGAGAAGATGAAACATGGGAGTTCTCTGGTGTAGTGAGGCTTCAACTGAGAGAGAAGCTGAAACATGGGAGTTCTCTGGTGTAGTGAGGCTTCAACTGAGAGAGAAGATGAAACATGGGAGTTCTCTGGTGTAGTGAGGCTTCAACTGAGAGAGAAGATGAAACATGGGAGTTCTCTGGTGTAGTGAGGCTTCAACTGAGAGAGAAGATGAAACATGGGAGTTCTCTGGTGTAGTGAGGCTTCAACTGAGAGAGAAGCTGAAACATGGGAGTCCTCTGGTGTAGTGAGGCTTCAACTGAGAGAGAAGATGAAACATGGGAGTTCTCTGGTGTAGTGAGGCTTCAACTGAGAGAGAAGATGAAACATGGGAGTCCTCTGGTGTAGTGAGGCTTCAACTGAGAGAGAAGATGAAACATGGGAGTCCTCTGGTGTTGTGAGGCTTCAACTGAGAGAGAAGATGAAACATGGGAGTCCTCTGGTGTAGTGAGGCTTCAACTGAGAGAGAAGATGAAACATGGGAGTCCTCTGGTGTAGTGAGGCTTCAACTGAGAGAGAAGATGAAACATGGGAGTCCTCTGGTGTAGTGAGGCTTCAACTGAGAGAGAAGATGAAACATGGGAGTCCTCTGGTGTAGTGAGGCTTCAACTGAGAGAGAAGCTGAAACATGGGAGTCCTCTGAGTTATTCAGTAACGCACAAATCAGCTGTTTCCTCATCTTCACTCCAATTCCTCTGACCAGAACTCAGCTTCTCAAGTACAATACTGTATCTCATACACGGTGTACTCAAAGGCATACATTGTGATCATGTTGTAGTCATTGCTGTACATTATCCCCATGCTTCATTCATAATTCACAAACATAGAACATGCTACAGTATGTACATCCTGTTATTAGCTCTTCAGAACAGTCTTTACAGACACACATGATGAATTTCAGGAGTGTGAGAACTCTCAGGAGGGCAATGCATTCCAACCAGTGGAGGCTGGTGGGGGAGCTGTAGGAGGACAGGCTCATTGTAATGGCTGGAATGAAATACATGGAATGGAGTCAAACATGTGGTTTCCATATGTTTGATACTGTTCCAATAGTTCCATTCCAGTGATTACAATGAGGCCGCCCTCCTACAGCTCCTCCCACTAGCCTCCTCTGACTCAAACCCCGTAATGTCTTTGAGCTTATCATTACAGCAGACCTCTGCTCTACCCTGCTTCCTTCTGCTGGAACTGTAATAACCCTGCTCTGTGTGTGTGTGTGTGTGTGTGTGTGTGTGTGTGTGTGTGTGTGTGTGTGTGTGTGTGTGTGTGTGTGTGTGTGTGTGTGTGTGTGTGTGTGTGTGTGTGTGTGTGTGTGTGTGTGTGTGTAAGCCTGTATTGTTTTGGGTAAAACTTGATATTACACTCCCAGTCCTGTGATTCCCAAGGTTGGATGATAAAGATTTCCTCAGAAATTCAAAGTATTTGATTTCGCAACATGGAGAGGGAGTCACCTAAATATTTATCAACAAGGAACAAGGACATAAAATGATTTCCTTATTCCGTCAGCAACTGTTGACGTTGCTGATAGGCCTATTGAAAACGTTTATTTTTGCAGGTGAAAATGTCTGGAGAACAAAATAAAACCCTTTTGATAAATTACAATCATTTTTGTTTTGTTTTATAGCACTATGTCATGCTCCATGGCTAATTTTAGTTTTGTTTTATAGCACTATGTAATGCTCCATGGCTAATTTTAGTTTTGTTTTATAGCACTATGTAATGCTCCATGGCTAATTTTAGTTTTGTTTTATAGCACTATGTAATGCTCCATGGCTAATTTTAGTTTTGTTTTATAGCACTATGTAATGCTCCATGGCTAATTTTAGTTTTGTTTTATAGCACTATGTCATGCTCCATGGCTAATTTTAGTTTTGTTTTATAGCACTATGTAATGCTCCATGGCTAATTTTAGTTTTGTTTTATAGCACTATGTCATGCTCCATGGCTAATTTTAGTTTTGTTTTATAGCACTATGTCATGCTCCATGGCTAATTTTAGTTTTGTTTTATAGCACTATGTAATGCTCCATGGCTAATTTTAGTTTTTCTAGATTTAGAATGTAAAACAACATTTATAAAGCAAACATTAACCCTTAGGTCTTGCACAGAAAGTTGTTCAATTGTTTAAGCATATGTTTCAGAACAGTGATTACACATTCTTTTCTCCGAATATTGACCAAAAAAATAGATTTTAAGGTGGTTAGCCATCAAGTGACGGAGTTGACAAGCCACTTCTATCATAATCTATCAATCAGCCAGAGAGTTGATGTTTTACTTCATTCAACATTCATATTCTATCATAATCTATCAATCAGCCAGAGAGTTGATGTTTTACTTCATTCAACATTCATATTCTATCATAATCTATCAATCAGCCAGAGAGTTGATGTTTTACTTCATTCAACATTCATATTCTATCATAATCTATCAATCAGCCAGAGAGTTGATGTTTTACTTCATTCAACATTCATATTCTATCATAATCTATCAATCAGCCAGAGATAGTTGGTTGTTACCATGGTAATTCCAATATTGTTTGTTTAAATATATTTATTCAATAAGGCACCTCTGGGGTTTGTGGTATATGGCCAATATACCACGGCTAAGGGCTGTGTCCAGGCACTCCGCGATGTGTCGTGCTTTAAGAACAGCCCTTAGCCGTGGTATATTGGCCATATACCACACCTCCCTTGTTGCACTACATGTAATGAGAACATGAAGAGGTCATTATGGTAGAGCTGTCCCTGCTCATTCCTGATTTGAATTGACCAAATCTCCAGACACATCTTTTAGGAATCACAGTTTCGAGATAAATAATCTTTAAAGTCACGGAAGGCTATTGCAAGAAACAACATAATAATGTTTCAGTTAATCTCCATTATTGCCCCAAAAAATGTAACACTATTTTGGAGTTTCAAATAGCCATCCTTTTGCCCCAGCATTGAGCCGACATGGAAATGAATAATATTGAAAGTTTTTAGAAAATTGAAGGAAAAAAAGAATAATGTTTGTTTGTTGGCACAGTTGACAGAGGTTGATCACTCATATGTTTGAGAGCAGAAATATTCATGTGCGTAATTCCTCTGGCAGCCTGCATATAGATTCGAGGATGCCCCCGGGCCCCCACACTTCACCAAGAAAGAATGTATCGAACGACAGTTGGTCCCGTTCCGTTCTTACCTTCTAGCGTCACCTCTCTCCCGGCTCGTTTGAGCCCCTGCACCGCCTCGTCATGCGTAGCGTCCCGCAGGTTCACACCGTTCACCGACAGAATCGCGTCACCGACATATAAGGCTTGGGTTTGATCCGCAGCCAGACCTTTGAAGATCTTACTAATAAGTATCGGCATTTTATTCTCTTTTCCTCCCTTTATGCTGATGCCGAGTCCTCCTACCTCTTGCTTTATTACTTTCACACATCTTTTTCGATTGGCAATCGCCTCTGGGACTTGGTCCTGTAAATCCGTGAAAGCTGTCCTCACCGCAGTTTTCGGACTGTTTGTGTGATCCGGGTGAGATGCGTTGCACCCGTAAGATCCATTGGTGATGCCGTTTAGGGTCACATTCTCTCCCAGGTCCTCGCAGCTCAGCGTTAGAGCTTCTTCGTTCAAGTTAGCCAAAACTTTGTGCCATCGGTCCCTCACTAAAACCTCCAAAAATCCACTTTTTTGTACTCTGTTCCCCGAAATTACTGTAGCTACCGCCATCTTTGAAGCATTCTTAAAATGCCATGTGATTAAAACTCACATAGGACTTTACCCCCGAACTTCTCGGCATGGCTTTCCAGTAGTTCAGCAACTTCAGCTAACGGCTCTTTTTTTTGGCAACATAACCCAGTCCCTGCTCCAACAGCCCATATCCTCTTTGGGTGGAGCAAACCTCGAAGGGCAATCCCACTAAGCAAATCACATTTCTATCCACACAGAACACTGCCGAGAGCTGTGCTGAAGTTCAAATGACATGTGTAGCCCACACTAACGTAATGTAAGAGCGTAATACCTTATTACACCCCTATTACATACATTATTACCACCCTTTGACAAACATTACCAGGCATGCTTGGTTTTATTCAGAGGGCGACCCGTGTAAAGGAATGTCCCAATGTTGGGACAGTAGGCACTTTGGAGGTGTCCGCCCAGTAGACTTTTGCCTGTCCCGCTCTCTCTCTCTTGTGCGGCCCATGCAGCGTGCCAGGTGCGCATTGTTTGCTCGGCTTCGGCAGAAAGATTTGTTGGGGGGTTTAAACACAAAACTTTTGTTTAAAAAAAAAGTGAAGTCGTATTTTATAACATCTCACGGACTAAATGCACGTGCAATGGTCATTACACGTGTAAAATAGACTAAACTAGCCTAATAATCTACAAATATGCATTATTATAGGCTAATTGGGAATGAGCATATTCTATGAGTTATTTGTAATGGATGATATACTAGGCGTGGTGGGTACATTTTTCCAACGAAAAACGATGAGAGAACTTTACAGAAATATGTAAACGCCATCTGAAACACGATGAGAGAACGTTACAGAAATATGTAAACGCCATCTGAAACACGATGAGAGAACGTTACAGAAATATGTAAACGCCATCTGAAACACGATGAGAGAACGTTACAGAAATATGTAAACGCCATCTGAAACACGATGAGAGAACGTTACAGAAGTACTGTATGTTAGCGCCATCTGATGGTGGAGAGAGAACCGGCGTAGCCCTGCTGTCTGTCACAATGTACAGTCTATAGCCCTGCTGTCTGTCACAATATACAGTCTATAGCCCTGCTGTCTGTCACAATATACAGTCTATAGCCCTGCTGTCTGTCACAATATACAGTCTATAGCCCTGCTGTCTGTCACAATATACAGTCTATAGCCCTGCTGTCTGTCACAATATACAGTCTATAGCCCTGCTGTCTGTCACAATATACAGTCTATAGCCCTGCTGTCTATCACAATATACAGTCTATAGCCCTGCTGTCTGTCACAATATACAGTCTATAGCCCTGCTGTCTGTCACAATATACAGTCTGTAGTCCTGCTGTCTGTCACAATATACAGTCTGTAGCCCTGCTGTCTGTCACAATATACAGTCTATACCTGCTGTCTGTCACAATATACAGTCTGTAGTCCTGCTGTCTGTCACAATATACAGTTTATAGGTCTGCTGTCTGTCACAATATACAGTATATACGTTTTCTGAGCAAAAATATGTATAAATATTTATTTTTAGTAAAAAAATTATGTTGGACATAAAACTGTAAAACACCAGGAAATCAGATCCAAGTGATTTTAATGTCTGAAATCTGTTCTAAAGTATTCCCATGCATAATAGAGAGATATATGTGATTGTACACAACTGTAAGCACGGTTTGACATGTTTTAGTCAAATATTGTATCTGCTTGGGCTTCTTGCGGTCAATTTGGAGTCTACAAAAGACAGAAGAAACTAGCCCAGATGACTGGCTGAATCTAGTTGATGATCCCTGGTCTATAGCTAATCTTTTCTCCTTCAATATTTATAGGCCTATTTCTGAGAACCAATCTTCATTTTTTCTTTGCATAATATCAAAACAGTTTCTCCTCCTCTTCTGGTCTGATGAAGAGAGTTCTTTCTGTCCTGGGAATAGAGAACAGAAACATTTCTATTAATATACACATCTGATCCGCTCAGGAATAATGTTTCATCATTTTGAGATCAGGCTAAATAAATCTATCCTAGAGTAAAGTCTACCTAGCCCTTTCTATGGGGGAAGCCGAAACTACACCACAGTCCCTATTTAGTGCACTACTTTTGACCAGGGCCTATAGGGTTCTGGGGAATAGGGTGCTATTTCCTGCTTCCGAAAGCTCCGTATCCAGTGGCGACCCGTCATTCAGGGCTGTTTTAAGCCCAACCTATTTAGCTAAACCAAAAACCTTTTATTTTATTTTAGCCTGTTTTGCATGCTATTTTGACATTAATACGTGTCATATATCAGTTTGCAAACAATGTTAAAAAAATTATAATAATTGAGTTAATAAAGCCGCAAACAAACATGGTCTCTTTTTTGTTTTCTTGAGTAAGGCAGCTCCAAAATGCAGGTGTTTCAGTCTAGCTCAGTGCTTTCTGTGGTGGTGGAGCAGCCAGCGGAATATATGGAGCATAGGGGTTGGTAATATTCTTTAGTTGCGCCGTGATTGGCTCAGTGTTCTGTCACTCATGGGGACACTACTTCACCAGAAAATAAATTCAAGCACCTTGGGTGCTGCAACAGAGTTACATTAGAAGTGCCCATCCGGCCTCCCGAGTGGCGCAGAAGTCTCAGGCACTGCATCGCAATGCTTGAGGCGTAACTACAGACCCGGAGTCCTATAGGGCGGTGCACAATTGGCCCAGCATTGTCTGGGTTAGGGGAGAGTTTGGCCGGGGGGGGGGGGGGGGACGGGGGGACGGGGACGGGGGGACGGGGGGGGACTTTACTTGGCTCACGGCGCTCTAGCGACTCCTTGTGTCGGGCCGGGCGCCTGCAGTTGGGTGGTGGTGCAGCTGGCTTCCAGGTTAAGCAGGTGGGTGTTAAGAAGTGCGTTTTGGTGGGTCATGTTTTGCAGGATGCATGACTCAACCTTCGCCTCTCCTGAGCCCATTGGGGAGTTGCAGCAGTGAGACAAGATCGTAATTGGATCGCAGTTGGGTATCACGAAAAAGGGGGTAAAATACCCAAAAAAATAAGTGCCCATCCAAGAAGGCTCATGGTAATTGCCACCTATAAAATTATGTCAAATCTACCGTAGCTTTGATTGGACTGATCATGTTAACATCATACTTTCAAAATCTTAGCTAGCAAGCTAGCAGTCCATCATCAGTCATGTCGACAGTGAAATTAATGTAGGAGAATATAACACATTCGATCTGGTAAAAGATAATACAAACAAAAAAAACATGCGTTTTCAAATTTTTATTTTGTTCCATCATATTTGAAATGCAAGAGAAAGACCATAATATCATATTGGAGTTTAGGCACAATTTAGATTTTGACCAACAGATGGCAGCAGTGTGTGTGCAAAGTTTCAGACTGATCAAGTGAAGCATTGCAATACTGCACTATATTTTCTATCAAGTCTTCCCAAATGTGCCAAATTGGTCAATTGATACATTTTCAAGTAGATAACTATAGAGAACATACAAAAAATATATGGTAATACAAAATTTAAGTTTACAAACTCCCAGGAATGTCATACATGATGGATAATTAGCTTCCTACAGAAAAAACACTAACATTCACACATCTAGATGGCCGGACGGGGTGGGTGTGGGGCCAGAGACAGCAGAGGTTCAAACTGTAGATACCAGTTCCTACATTTTAATATAAAAATAGATTCTATCAAACAAAACTATCCTACATTTTATCTCTGGGACCCTCAGGATGACAAATCAGAGCAAGATTACTGAATGTAAGTACATTATTTACCTTCAGAGGTGAATGTATCAAACCAGTTTCCGTGATAAACGTTTTTTGTTGTTGTGCACTCTCCTCAAACAACGGCATGGTATTTGTTCACTGTAATAGCTACCGTAAATTGGACAGTGCAGTTAGATTAACAAGAATGTATGCATTCTGCCCATATAAGACATGTCTTTGTCCTGGAAAGTTTGCTGTTACTTACAGCGTCATTCTAGTCACATTAGCGCACGTTAGCAACAACGGTCCCGGTATAGGGACACCGATCCCATAGATCCTTACTAAATCTCAGACTTCAATGAGTTCAAGACTCGGAACTCGGAAATATTGAGATTTCCCAGTTCCGAGTTACCAGTTGTTTTGAATGCGGCAGAAGTCATGCTGGATTGACAACATGGCCAATGTTAAGAGACTACCTGATTGGATGATTATAATGATATATAGGAGAAAGTAATGACATATTTAGAGAAGGATAGAAAGGAAGAGCGTTAACAGGAGAGGAGAGAGAGAGAAAGAGAGAGCGTTAACAAGAGAGGAGAGAGACAGGAAGAGAGAGAGCGAGAGAACGGATATTCCAAGAATAAGCATTTTAGGCTAATGAGGCATATTGTTGTTACTTTTATGTGCAAATTAGATATGAAACAAGACTAATGTTATTTGTGTGAATTACCTTCAAAATAAACAAACAATAGCAGTGAATTTCATTAATAATCATATTAGTTTATTTTTGTATAATTTAAATAGTCATCACCATGTCATTACCTAATTAATTAATAACAGACTAACACATTTATAGTGAGGTCTAAACATAGAAGTATTTTCTTCTGTAGTTCTATTTAATGATCAGAGTCAATTCCTGGTAATAATGTGAATGATATCTGTGATGATCGTCCTATTATCTCTGTCCCCTAAACTACAGTTAGGCCTGATTATGAATAACCGGACAATGTTTATGGAACTGTTCATGAGGCACATGTATTTATTGAATATAATGTGGGATTAGCGATGTATTTCGATGTCTTGATTGTTGATCACCTGCAAACGAGAGGAGACATGTATGAGAGTTTGTAGTCGCACGCCGTCAATCAAAACCTTTTGTTGTGTGTCTGCCGGTCTAAACATGTATGTAACGATCAACAGTTCCAACTATGACGTGGACATGTTTATCAGCTGAAACGTAGAGATAAAGCTGTAGAAATATAAAGGCTTACCTTGTATTTCCTTGTTTATTGAAGAGGGTTGAGTCTTATTTCCTGATCGGATTTTTACAGGCAAACAGTGGTGCGTTCGAGTGCATGATACAGATTACAGGTATAGCGGAAGTTGCTTATTCCCGGGGCGATGTACGTGTTTATATTCCCAAGTATACACTACCGGTCAAAAGTTTTAGAACACCTACTCATTCAAGGGTTTTTCTTTATTTTTACTATTTTCTACATTGTAGAATAATAGTGAAGACATCACAACTATGAAACAACACATATGGAATCATGTAGTAACCAAAAAAGTGTTAAACAAATCAAAATATATTTTATATTTCAGATTCTTCAAATAGCCACCCTTTGCCTTGATGACAGCTTTGCACATGCTTGGCATTCTCTCAACCAGCTTCATGAGGAAGTCACCTGGAATGTATTTCAATTATCAGGTGTGCCTTCTTAAAAGTTAATTTGTGGAATTTCTTTCCTTATCAGGAATCAAGGTAAGACCCAAGTGCAGACTGTGAAGTAACAATGTTTATTGTAACCACCTGGGTAGGCAAGCGACAGGTCAAGGCAGGCAGGGGTCGATAATCCAGAGTAGGAGCAAAGATACAGGACGGCAGGCAGGCTCAGGCAGAGTGGTCATGCGGGCGGGTACAGGGTCAGGACAGGCAAGGGTCAAAAATCAGGAGGACAAGAAAAATAGTGACTGGGAAAAACCACAGGCGCTGACAGGATGACCTCTGGTAAACTTGACAAACAAGACAAACTGGCACAGACAGACAGAAAACACAGGTATAAATACCCAGGGGATAAATGGGGAAGATGGGCGACACCTGGAGGGGGGTGGAGACAAGCACAAGTGAAACATATCGGGGCGTGACATTCCTTTTTAACGCTCACTCACTCACTCCCTGGTACAGGCATGAGTGAAGTTTTCATTTGAGTTTATTATGCCAACTTTTTGTTCGTTGTCCTGTTCATTTGTTTTTGTAAATACTTGTACAGTGGCCAGCAATATTAATTATTCACCTTCCAAATAAAAAGCCTCACTTTGGCAACAAAAACCCATCAACTTTGTCAGCATCCTCACTGTTAAAATCCTACCCCTGGTTCAACCTCATAATATTATTTAAAGAACACCTTTCTCTTTATAATGTTGACAGACTATTCCAAGATCCAGGAAAGTCTGGCTGGCCCACAGTGTTGGAGTTTGTGTTGCAGCACTATATCCAGTGGGTCTACAGAGATGAAATAAAAACTTCCAGTGTAAATTAGAACTGTAGATTGGGATAAATCTGGCCTGAATATTTCTTGGCTCCGATTTACGAGTGGCTGACTCTATCGTGGAACTCCAAAGGAAGGATGACCCAAACAAGCATAGCACTTAGTCTACATCCCAAACAGCTCCTTATTCCTTTATAGTGCACTACATTTGTAGTGCATTGTATATGGCATAGGGCACCATTGGGTATTGGTCAAAAGTAGTGTACTATGTAGGGAATAGGATGCCATGTAAAAAAAAAAAACGGGCTTATTATTTTTATGTAGTGAAATGTAGGAGGACGTGGTTCCTGTGGCAAGTCAGTGTAGTGAAACAGCAGGGAGGAAACATGCAGATTATAATAAAGAGCTATGTTGAAGAGTTGGGACTGTTATTGTTCTCACGTGTGTGTGTGGGGTGTGTGTGGGGTTTGTGGGGTGTGTGGGTGTGGAGTGTGTGTGTGTGGGGTGTGTAGGATGTGTGTGGGGTGTGTGGGTGTGGAGTGTGTGTGTGGGGGTGTGGAGTGTGTGTGTGTGTGGAGTGTGTGTGTGTGGGGTGTGTGGGTGTGGAGTGTGTGTGTGTGGGGGGTGTGTGGGTGTGGTGTGTGTGTGTGGGGTGAGTGTGTGTGTGTGTGTGTGTGTGTGTGTGTGTGTGTGTGTGTGTGTGTGTGTGTGTGTGTGTGTGTGTGTGTGTGTGGAGTGTGTGTGTGTGTGTGTGTGTAGGGTGTGTGTGTGGGGTGTGTGTGTGTGTGGGGTGTGTGTGTGTGTGTGTGTGTGTGTAGGGTGTGTGTGTGGGGGGGGGTGTGTGTATGTGTGGGGTGTGCGGGATGTGTGGGTGTGGAGTGTGCGTGTGTAGAGTGTGTGTGTGGAGTGAGTGTGTGTGTGGGTGTGCGGGGTGTGTGGGTGTGGGGTGAGTGTGTGTGCGTGGGGTGTGTGTGTGTGTAGGGTGTGTGTGTGGGGTGTGTGTGTGTGTGTGTGTGTGTGTGGAGTATGTGTGTGTGGTGTGTGTGTGTGTGTGTGTGTGTGTGGAGTATGTGTGTGTGGTGTGTGTGTGTGTGTGTGTGTGTGTGGAGTATGTGTGTGTGGTGTGTGTGTGTGTGTGTGTGTGTGTGTGTGTGTGTGTGTGTGTGTGTGTGTGTGTGTGTGTGTGTGTGTGTGTGTGTGTGTGTGTGTGTGTGGAGTATGTGTGTGTGTGTGTGTGTGTGTGTGTGTGTGTGTGTGTGTGTGTGTGTGTGTGTGTGTGTGTTTGTGTGTGTGTGTGTGTGTGTGTGCTGAGGAGACTGGTCTCATTTGAAACATATTCCCATCCAGGGTTTGACTTACAGTACCCATAGTTTAGTTTTTAAGAGGTGTAGGGTTACATAATGAATTGTATTAACACCTAAATCAATGTATTAATTTCATATGGAATTCATGTTTTTTTTGTAGCTGGCGGGGTTCTATAGGCTACTGTTTCAGGGCTCCAGGCTTCCAGACTCACGTTTCCACCTCCCCACTGTGTGCTGCAGCAGGACTCCCAGACCCATCTGGGTCAGTACCTCCATAAACACCATGTATCTATAAGTGTAGGACTACATACAGACAGCGATCTATAGTATTGTTGAGGCAAGGCAATGTTAACTAGGAGCTGCCTCCTGGGTCAAATAGGCATGAGGATATATAGCAAACATATAGCTGTACATGATTTAGTGTGTGTGTGTGCAACACGTCTAGCTGAATACTGTAGATGCTGAAATACAATATATGGCCTCTGAAATGTGTTACATGGTGTGGTAACATAATGTAGTGTTTACATTCCCCCTGCTATAGTTTACATGATGTGGTAACATAATGTAGTGTTTACCTTCCCCCTGCTATAGTTTACATGGTGTGGTAACATAATGTAGTGTTTACCTTCCCCCTGCTATAGTTTACATGGTGTGGTAACATAATGTAGTGTTTACTGTTCCCCTGCTATAGTTTACATGGTGTGGTAACATAATGTAGTGTTTACCTTCCCCCTGCTATAGTTTACATGGTGTGGTAACATAATGTAGTGTTTACCGTTCCCCTGCTATAGTTTACATGGTGTGGTAACATAATGTAGTGTTTACTGTTCCCCTGCTATAGTTTACATGGTGTGGTAACATAATGTAGTGTTTACCTTCCCCCTGCTATAGTTTACATGGTGTGGTAACATAATGTAGTGTTTACTGTTCCCCTGCTATAGTTTACATGGTGTGGTAACATAATGTAGTGTTTACCTTCCCCCTGCTATAGTTTACATGGTGTGGTAACATAATGTAGTGTTTACTGTTCCCCTGCTATAGTTTACATGGTGTGGTAACATAATGTAGTGTTTACCTTCCCCCCGCTATAGTTTACATGGTGTGGTAACATAATGTAGTGTTTACCTTCCCCCTGCTATAGTTTACATGGTGTGGTAACATAATGTAGTGTTTACTGTTCCCCTGCTATAGTTTACATGGTGTGGTAACATAATGTAGTGTTTACCTTCCCCCTGCTATAGTTTACATGGTGTGGTAACATAATGTAGTGTTTACCTTCCCCCTGCTATAGTTTACATGGTGTGGTAACATAATGTAGTGTTTACTGTTCCCCTGCTATAGTTTACATGGTGTGGTAACATAATGTATTGTTTACCTTCCCCCTGCTATAGTTTACATGGTGTGGTAACATAATGTAGTGTTTACTGTCCCCCTGCTATAGTTTACATGGTGTGGTAACATAATGTAGTGTTTACCGTTCCCCTGCTATAGTTTACATGGTGTGGTAACATAATGTATTGTTTACTGTTCCCCTGCTATAGTTTACATGGTGTGGTAACATAATGTAGTGTTTACCTTCCCCCTGCTATAGTTTACATGGTGTGGTAACATAATGTAGTGTTTACTGTTCCCCTGCTATAGTTTACATGGTGTGGTAACATAATGTAGTGTTTACCTTCCCCCTGCTATAGTTTACATGGTGTGGTAACATAATGTAGTGTTTACCTTCCCCCTGCTATAGTTTACATGGTGTGGTAACATAATGTATTGTTTACCTTCCCCCTGCTATAGTTTACATGGTGTGGTAACATAATGTAGTGTTTACTGTCCCCCTGCTATAGTTTACATGGTGTGGTAACATAATGTAGTGTTTACTGTTCCCCTGCTATAGTTTACATGGTGTGGTAACATAATGTAGTGTTTACCTTCCCCCTGCTATAGTTTACATGGTGTGGTAACATAATGTAGTGTTTACTGTTCCCCTGCTATAGTTTACATGGTGTGGTAACATAATGTAGTGTTTACTGTTCCCCTGCTATAGTTTACATGGTGTGGTAACATAATGTAGTGTTTACCTTCCCCCTGCTATAGTTTACATGGTGTAGTAACATAATGTAGTGTTTACTGTTCCCCTGCTATAGTTTACATGGTGTGGTAACATAATGTATTGTTTACTGTTCCCCTGCTATAGTTTACATGGTGTGGTAACATAATGTAGTGTTTACCTTCCCCCTGCTATAGTTTACATGGTGTAGTAACATAATGTAGTGTTTACCGTTCCCCTGCTATAGTTTACATGGTGTGGTAACATAATGTAGTGTTTACCTTCCCCCTGCTATAGTTTACATGGTGTGGTAACATAATGTAGTGTTTACCTTCCCCCTGCTATAGTTTACATGGTGTGGTAACATAATGTAGTGTTTACCTTCCCCCTGCTATAGTTTACATGGTGTGGTAACATAATGTAGTGTTTACCTTCCCCCTGCTATAGTTTACATGGTGTGGTAACATAATGTAGTGTTTACTGTTCCCCTGCTATAGTTTACATGGTGTGGTAACATAATGTAGTGTTTACTGTTCCCCTGCTATAGTTTACATGGTGTAGTAACATAATGTAGTGTTTACCTTCCCCCTGCTATAGTTTACATGGTGTGGTAACATAATGTAGTGTTTACCTTCCCCCTGCTATAGTTTACATGGTGTGGTAACATAATGTAGTGTTTACCTTCCCCCTGCTATAGTTTACATGGTGTGGTAACATAATGTAGTGTTTACCTTCCCCCTGCTATAGTTTACATGGTGTGGTAACATAATGTAGTGTTTACTGTTCCCCTGCTATAGTTTACATGGTGTAGTAACATAATGTAGTGTTTACCTTCCCCCTGCTATAGTTTACATGGTGTGGTAACATAATGTAGTGTTTTCCGTTCCCCTGCAATAGTTTACATGGTGTGGTAACATAATGTAGTGTTTACTGTTCCCCTGCTATAGTTTACATGGTGTGGTAACATAATGTAGTGTTTACCTTCCCCCCGCTATAGTTTACATGGTGTGGTAACATAATGTAGTGTTTACCTTCCCCCTGCTATAGTTTACATGGTGTGGTAACATAATGTAGTGTTTACCGTTCCCCTGCTATAGTTTACATGGTGTGGTAACATAATGTAGTGTTTACCGTTCCCCTGCTATAGTTTACATGGTGGAGTAACATAAGGTAGTGTTTACCTTCCCCCTGCTATAGTTTACATGGTGTGGTAACATAATGTAGTGTTTACCTTCCCCCTGCTATAGTTTACATGGTGTAGTAACATAATGTAGTGTTTACTGTTCCCCTGCTATAGTTTACATGGTGTGGTAACATAATGTAGTGTTTACTGTTCACCTGCTATAGTTTACATGGTGTGGTAACATAATGTAGTGTTTACTGTTCCCCTGCTATAGTTTACATGGTGTGGTAACATAATGTAGTGTTTACCTTCCCCCTGCTGTAGTTTACATGGTGTGGTAACATAATGTAGTGTTTACCTTCCCCCTGCTATAGTTTACATGGTGTGGTAACATAATGTAGTGTTTACTGTTCCCCTGCTATAGTTTACATGGTGTGGTAACATAATGTAGTGTTTACTGTTCCCCTGCTATAGTTTACATGGTGTGGTAACATAATGTAGTGTTTACCTTCCCCCTGCTATAGTTTACATGGTGTGGTAACATAATGTAGTGTTTACCTTCCCCCCACTATAGTTTACATGGTGTGGTAACATAATGTAGTGTTTACCTTCCCCCTGCTATAGTTTACATGGTGTGGTAACATAATGTAGTGTTTACCTTCCCCCTGCTATAGTTTACATGGTGTAGTAACATAATGTAGTGTTTATCTTCCCCCTGCTATAGTTTACATGGTGTGGTAACATAATGTAGTGTTTACTGTTCCCCTGCTATAGTTTACATGGTGTGGTAACATAATGTAGTGTTTACCTTCCCCCTGCTATAGTTTACATGGTGTGGTAACATAATGTAGTGTTTACTGTTCCCCTGCTATAGTTTACATGGTGTAGTAACATAATGTAGTGTTTACCTTCCCCCCGCTATAGTTTACATGGTGTGGTAACATAATGTAGTGTTTACCTTCCCCCTGCTATAGTTTACATGGTGTGGTAACATAATGTAGTGTTTACCTTCCCCCTGCTATAGTTTACATGGTGTGGTAACATAATGTAGTGTTTACTGTTCCCCTGCTATAGTTTACATGGTGTGGTAACATAATGTAGTGTTTACCTTCCCCCTGCTATAGTTTACATGGTGTGGTAACATAATGTAGTGTTTACCTTCCCCCTGCTATAGTTTACATGGTGTGGTAACATAATGTAGTGTTTACCTTCCCCCTGCTATAGTTTACATGGTGTGGTAACATAATGTAGTGTTTACCTTCCCCCTGCTATAGTTTACATGGTGTGGTAACATAATGTAGTGTTTACCTTCCCCTGCTATAGTTTACATGGTGTGGTAACATAATGTAGTGTTTACCTTCCCCCTGCTATAGTTTACATGGTGTGGTAACATAATGTAGTGTTTACCTTCCCCCTGCTATAGTTTACATGGTGTGGTAACATAATGTAGTGTTTACTGTCCCCCTGCTATAGTTTACATGGTGTGGTAACATAATGTAGTGTTTACCGTTCCCCTGCTATAGTTTACATGGTGTGGTAACATAATGTAGTGTTTACCTTCCCCCTGCTATAGTTTACATGGTGTGGTAACATAATGTAGTGTTTACCGTTCCCCTGCTATAGTTTACATGGTGTGGTAACATAATGTAGTGTTTACCTTCCCCCTGCTATAGTTTACATGGTGTAGTAACATAATGTAGTGTTTACCGTTCCCCTGCTATAGTTTACATGGTGTGGTAACATAATGTAGTGTTTACCTTCCCCCTGCTATAGTTTACATGGTGTGGTAACATAATGTAGTGTTTACCTTCCCCCTGCTATAGTTTACATGGTGTGGTAACATAATGTAGTGTTTACCTTCCCCCTGCTATAGTTTACATGGTGTGGTAACATAATGTAGTGTTTACCTTCCCCCTGCTATAGTTTACATGGTGTGGTAACATAATGTAGTGTTTACTGTTCCCCTGCTATAGTTTACATGGTGTGGTAACATAATGTAGTGTTTACTGTTCCCCTGCTATAGTTTACATGGTGTAGTAACATAATGTAGTGTTTACCTTCCCCCTGCTATAGTTTACATGGTGTGGTAACATAATGTAGTGTTTACCTTCCCCCTGCTATAGTTTACATGGTGTGGTAACATAATGTAGTGTTTACCTTACCCCTGCTATAGTTTACATGGTGTGGTAACATAATGTAGTGTTTACCTTCCCCCTGCTATAGTTTACATGGTGTGGTAACATAATGTAGTGTTTACTGTTCCCCTGCTATAGTTTACATGGTGTAGTAACATAATGTAGTGTTTACCTTCCCCCTGCTATAGTTTACATGGTGTGGTAACATAATGTAGTGTTTTCCGTTCCCCTGCAATAGTTTACATGGTGTGGTAACATAATGTAGTGTTTACTGTTCCCCTGCTATAGTTTACATGGTGTGGTAACATAATGTAGTGTTTACCTTCCCCCCGCTATAGTTTACATGGTGTGGTAACATAATGTAGTGTTTACCTTCCCCCTGCTATAGTTTACATGGTGTGGTAACATAATGTAGTGTTTACCGTTCCCCTGCTATAGTTTACATGGTGTGGTAACATAATGTAGTGTTTACCGTTCCCCTGCTATAGTTTACATGGTGGAGTAACATAAGGTAGTGTTTACCTTCCCCCTGCTATAGTTTACATGGTGTGGTAACATAATGTAGTGTTTACCTTCCCCCTGCTATAGTTTACATGGTGTAGTAACATAATGTAGTGTTTACTGTTCCCCTGCTATAGTTTACATGGTGTGGTAACATAATGTAGTGTTTACTGTTCACCTGCTATAGTTTACATGGTGTGGTAACATAATGTAGTGTTTACTGTTCCCCTGCTATAGTTTACATGGTGTGGTAACATAATGTAGTGTTTACCTTCCCCCTGCTGTAGTTTACATGGTGTGGTAACATAATGTAGTGTTTACCTTCCCCCTGCTATAGTTTACATGGTGTGGTAACATAATGTAGTGTTTACTGTTCCCCTGCTATAGTTTACATGGTGTGGTAACATAATGTAGTGTTTACTGTTCCCCTGCTATAGTTTACATGGTGTGGTAACATAATGTAGTGTTTACCTTCCCCCTGCTATAGTTTACATGGTGTGGTAACATAATGTAGTGTTTACCTTCCCCCCACTATAGTTTACATGGTGTGGTAACATAATGTAGTGTTTACCTTCCCCCTGCTATAGTTTACATGGTGTGGTAACATAATGTAGTGTTTACCTTCCCCCTGCTATAGTTTACATGGTGTAGTAACATAATGTAGTGTTTATCTTCCCCCTGCTATAGTTTACATGGTGTGGTAACATAATGTAGTGTTTACTGTTCCCCTGCTATAGTTTACATGGTGTGGTAACATAATGTAGTGTTTACCTTCCCCCTGCTATAGTTTACATGGTGTGGTAACATAATGTAGTGTTTACTGTTCCCCTGCTATAGTTTACATGGTGTAGTAACATAATGTAGTGTTTACCTTCCCCCCGCTATAGTTTACATGGTGTGGTAACATAATGTAGTGTTTACCTTCCCCCTGCTATAGTTTACATGGTGTGGTAACATAATGTAGTGTTTACCTTCCCCCTGCTATAGTTTACATGGTGTGGTAACATAATGTAGTGTTTACTGTTCCCCTGCTATAGTTTACATGGTGTGGTAACATAATGTAGTGTTTACCTTCCCCCTGCTATAGTTTACATGGTGTGGTAACATAATGTAGTGTTTACCTTCCCCCTGCTATAGTTTACATGGTGTGGTAACATAATGTAGTGTTTACCTTCCCCCTGCTATAGTTTACATGGTGTGGTAACATAATGTAGTGTTTACCTTCCCCCTGCTATAGTTTACATGGTGTGGTAACATAATGTAGTGTTTACCTTCCCCTGCTATAGTTTACATGGTGTGGTAACATAATGTAGTGTTTACCTTCCCCCTGCTATAGTTTACATGGTGTGGTAACATAATGTAGTGTTTACCTTCCCCCTGCTATAGTTTACATGGTGTGGTAACATAATGTAGTGTTTACTGTCCCCCTGCTATAGTTTACATGGTGTGGTAACATAATGTAGTGTTTACCGTTCCCCTGCTATAGTTTACATGGTGTGGTAACATAATGTAGTGTTTACCTTCCCCCTGCTATAGTTTACATGGTGTGGTAACATAATGTAGTGTTTACCGTTCCCCTGCTATAGTTTACATGGTGTGGTAACATAATGTAGTGTTTACCTTCCCCCTGCTATAGTTTACATGGTGTGGTAACATAATGTATTGTTTACTGTCCCCCTGCTATAGTTTACATGGTGTGGTAACATAATGTAGTGTTTACTGTCCCCCTGCTATAGTTTACATGGTGTGGTAACATAATGTATTGTTTACCTTCCCCCTGCTATAGTTTACATGGTGTGGTAACATAATGTAGTGTTTACCGTTCCCCTGCTATAGTTTACATGGTGTGGTAACATAATGTAGTGTTTACTGTCCCCCTGCTATAGTTTACATGGTGTGGTAACATAATGTAGTGTTTACCGTTCCCCTGCTATAGTTTACATGGTGTGGTAACATAATGTATTGTTTACCTTCCCCCTGCTATAGTTTACATGGTGTGGTAACATAATGTAGTGTTTACTGTCCCCCTGCTATAGTTTACATGGTGTGGTAACATAATGTAGTGTTTACTGTTCCCCTGCTATAGTTTACATGGTGTGGTAACATAATGTAGTGTTTACCTTCCCCCTGCTATAGTTTACATGGTGTGGTAACATAATGTAGTATTTACTGTTCCCCTGCTATAGTTTACATGGTGTGGTAACATAATGTAGTGTTTACCTTCCCCCTGCTATAGTTTACATGGTGTGGTAACATAATGTAGTGTTTACTGTTCCCCTGCTATAGTTTACATGGTGTGGTAACATAATGTAGTGTTTACTGTTCCCCTGCTATAGTTTACATGGTGTGGTAACATAATGTAGTTTTTACCTTCCCCCTGCTATAGTTTACATGGTGTAGTAACATAATGTAGTGTTTACTGTTCCCCTGCTATAGTTTACATGGTGTGGTAACATAATGTATTGTTTACTGTTCCCCTGCTATAGTTTACATGGTGTGGTAACATAATGTAGTGTTTACCGTTCCCCTGCTATAGTTTACATGGTGTGGTAACATAATGTAGTGTTTACTGTTCCCCTGCTATAGTTCACATGGTGTGGTAACATAATGTAGTGTTTACCTTCCCCCTGCTATAGTTTACATGGTGTAGTAACATAATGTAGTGTTTACCTTCCCCCTGCTATAGTTTACATGGTGTGGTAACATAATGTAGTGTTTACCTTCCCCCTGCTATAGTTTACATGGTGTGGTAACATAATGTAGTGTTTACTGTTCCCCTGCTATAGTTTACATGGTGTGGTAACATAATGTAGTGTTTACTGTTCCCCTGCTATAGTTTACATGGTGTAGTAACTTAATGTAGTGTTTACCTTCCCCCTGCTATAGTTTACATGGTGTGGTAACATAATGTAGTGTTTACCTTCCCCCTGCTATAGTTTACATGGTGTGGTAACATAATGTAGTGTTTACCTTCCCCCTGCTATAGTTTACATGGTGTGGTAACATAATGTAGTGTTTACTGTTCCCCTGCTATAGTTTACATGGTGTGGTAACATAATGTAGTGTTTACCTTCCCCCTGCTATAGTTTACATGGTGTGGTAACATAATGTAGTGTTTACCGTTCCCCTGCTATAGTTTACATGGTGTGGTAACATAATGTAGTGTTTACTGTTCCCCTGCTATAGTTTACATGGTGTGGTAACATAATGTAGTGTTTACCTTCCCCCCGCTATAGTTTACATGGTGTGGTAACATAATGTAGTGTTTACCTTCCCCCTGCTATAGTTTACATGGTGTGGTAACATAATGTAGTGTTTACCGTTCCCCTGCTATAGTTTACATGGTGTGGTAACATAATGTAGTGTTTACCGTTCCCCTGCTATAGTTTACATGGTGTGGTAACATAATGTAGTGTTTACCGTTCCCCTGCTATAGTTTACATGGTGTAGTAACATAATGTAGTGTTTACCTTCCCCCTGCTATAGTTTACATGGTGTGGTAACATAATGTAGTGTTTACCTTCCCCCTGCTATAGTTTACATGGTGTTGTAACATAATGTAGTGTTTACCTTCCCCCTGCTATAGTTTACATGGTGTGGTAACATAATGTAGTGTTTACCTTCCCCCTGCTATAGTTTACATGGTGTAGTAACATAATGTAGTGTTTACTGTTCCCCTGCTATAGTTTACATGGTGTGGTAACATAATGTAGTGTTTACTGTTCCCCTGCTATAGTTTACATGGTGTGGTAACATAATGTAGTGTTTACTGTTCCCCTGCTATAGTTTACATGGTGTGGTAACATAATGTAGTGTTTACCTTCCCCCTGCTGTAGTTTACATGGTGTGGTAACATAATGTAGTGTTTACCTTCCCCTGCTATAGTTTACATGGTGTGGTAACATAATGTAGTGTTTACTGTTCCCCTGCTATAGTTTACATGGTGTGGTAACATAATGTAGTGTTTACTGTTCCCCTGCTATAGTTTACATGGTGTGGTAACATAATGTAGTGTTTACCTTCCCCCCGCTATAGTTTACATGGTGTGGTAACATAATGTAGTGTTTACCTTCCCCCCGCTATAGTTTACATGGTGTGGTAACATAATGTAGTGTTTACCTTCCCCCTGCTATAGTTTACATGGTGTGGTAACATAATGTAGTGTTTACCTTCCCCCTGCTATAGTTTACATGGTGTAGTAACATAATGTAGTGTTTACCTTCCCCCTGCTATAGTTTACATGGTGTGGTAACATAATGTAGTGTTTACTGTTCCCCTGCTATAGTTTACATGGTGTGGTAACATAATGTAGTGTTTACCTTCCCCTTGCTATAGTTTACACGGTGTGGTAACATAATGTAGTGTTTACTGTTCCCCTGCTATAGTTTACATGGTGTAGTAACATAATGTAGTGTTTACCTTCCCCCCGCTATAGTTTACATGGTGTGGTAACATAATGTAGTGTTTACTGTTCCCCTGCTATAGTTTACATGGTGTGGTAACATAATGTAGTGTTTACCTTCCCCCTGCTATAGTTTACATGGTGTGGTAACATAATGTAGTGTTTACCTTCCCCCTGCTATAGTTTACATGGTGTGGTAACATAATGTAGTGTTTACCTTCCCCCTGCTATAGTTTACATGGTGTGGTAACATAATGTAGTGTTTACCTTCCCCCTGCTATAGTTTACATGGTGTGGTAACATAATGTAGTGTTTACTGTCCCCCTGCTATAGTTTACATGGTGTGGTAACATAATGTAGTGTTTACCTTCCCCCTGCTATAGTTTACATGGTGTAGTAACATAATGTAGTGTTTACCTTCCCCCCGCTATAGTTTACATGGTGTGGTAACATAATGTAGTGTTTACTGTTCCCCTGCTATAGTTTACATGGTGTGGTAACATAATGTAGTGTTTACCTTCCCCCTGCTATAGTTTACATGGTGTGGTAACATAATGTAGTGTTTACCTTCCCCCCGCTATAGTTTACATGGTGTGGTAACATAATGTAGTGTTTACCTTCCCCCTGCTATAGTTTACATGGTGTGGTAACATAATGTAGTGTTTACCTTCCCCCTGCTATAGTTTACATGGTGTAGTAACATAATGTAGTGTTTACCTTCCCCCTGCTATAGTTTACATGGTGTGGTAACATAATGTAGTGTTTACTGTTCCCCTGCTATAGTTTACATGGTGTGGTAACATAATGTAGTGTTTACCTTCCCCTTGCTATAGTTTACATGGTGTGGTAACATAATGTAGTGTTTACTGTTCCCCTGCTATAGTTTACATGGTGTAGTAACATAATGTAGTGTTT